>NW_004443995.1:11965826-12131668 GCF_000243295.1 Trichechus manatus latirostris
GGTGCTGAGTTTTTTTGCTCCTCTTACTCTCCTGTACTGAATTCCTTTTGTTTGTGATTTTTTTTTTATTTCTTTTGTTTTTGTAGGTTTTGTTTTTACCAAGCCTTTATGTTTTTCTTTTTTATTTTTATGAGTAGGTTTGTTAACTTTCTTTGTGGTTACCTTGAAGTTTACCCTCATCTTCCTAAGTTTTAACCAGTCTTTTATTACTTGGTGTTACCTTGCCTTCCTCTCTGTTAGAAAGTTCTATACCTACACCATTTATTCCCTCTTTTTATTGTTCTGATGTTGTTGTCATTTACAAATTAACCTCTCTGGTTCCTTGTTGTAATTCTTTTGGTTTTGGATAGTCCTTGAGATTTCATTTCCTGGGTTGGTATCTGGCTGGTACAATCTTGCATCGTAGATTCTGGCTGTGGTCTGATGTTGTTTGTTTTCAGACTGAAGGACTCTTGGAAATTTGGTTTGGTTTTATATAGTCCCATAATTTCTCTTCATCTGGAAATGTCCTAATTTCACCATCATATTTGAACAAAAGTTTTGCAGGATATATTATTCATGGTTGGCAGGTTTTTTTTTTCTTTCAAGGTTTTATATATGTTATCCCATTGCCTCTTGCCTGCATTGTTTCTGCCAGATACTCAGAGCTTAGTCTTACTGTTTCTCCTCTGTATGTGACTTTTCGTTTTTCTTGAGCTGCTTTCAGGATTCTTTGTTTGTCTTTGTTTTTTATCGAGTGTGATTATGATATACCTTAGTGATTTTCTTTTGACGTCTATCCTATGTGGGGTTTGTTGAGCTTCTTGGATGGTCAGCTTTTCATCTTTCATGATATTAGGGAAGTTTTCTGTCAGCAATTCTTCAATGATCCTCTCTGTGTTTTCTGTTCCCCCTCCCCACCCCGTTCTGGAACTCCAATCACTTGAAAATTCTTGCTTTTGATTGTATCCCACATAATTCTAAGGGTATCTTCATTTTCTTCGTTCTTTTTTTCTGATTTTTCCTTAAACAGTTGTAGCCGAGTGTTTGTCTTCAATTTCACTGGTCCTGTCTTCCATCATTTCATATCTGCTCCGCAGCCCTTCTACAACACTACATCTGAAATTTTGTTGTTTATCATTTGGATTTCTAATTGTTGTTTTTGTGTGATTTCTAGTTGTGGATTTATTTTCACATTTTATTCCTGTATTATTTTCCTGAATTCTTCCATTTTTTTGTCTGTATTTTCCATGAATTTGTCTATTTTTTCCTCATTTTTGCCTGCTTTTTGCTTCAATTCTTGGATAGCGCTGACTATTGGAGATTTGAATTCCCTATCAAGTAGTTCTACTGCCTTTTCTTCTACTGGAAAGTCATCTAGTGTTTTATTTAGGACACCTACTGGAACCATCCTGTCCTGTTTTTGTATAAGTTTTGATATCGTCTGCTGTCTTTGGGACATTCAGCAGTTATTTTCTTCATTTATCGATTGTAGATTTCTTTGTTTCATCCTGCTTTTTTGTTTTATTTGTTTATGTTTGAGCAGGCAGGCTGTGCATTCTTTGTTGTTTGCTCATCTGTGGGCACAATACTTTTCACCTCCTTGTCAAATGGGCAGGGCCAGTCATTCAGCTGTGGTGCAGCAGGGCTGGTCCAACTGAAGGGGAGGAGCTGGGGTAGGTTGTTTGTGGCGTATACTAGGGCCAACAGGGCGGGCCAGGAATCAGTGCAGGGCAGGTTCTGGTAGCCATGCCTGTGCTGCTCAAGGGTACGATGTTCAGTGCACAGTGCAGGTAGGCAGGAAGGAGGGAGGAGATTGTGATGTGTGGAGCTAAGATGGGTATGCGAAAGAGGAGAGAGAAACAGGAGCCAAAAACAAACAAACAAAAGAATGCTAAGGGAGCTTGCTATTGGAGTGAAGAGATGAGAAACTGAGAAATGGAGAAAAACAAAAAATAAAAATAAATAAAAATGAGAAAAAAAGAAAAAGCCTCCAGGAATCTCACCAGTGCAGGAAAGTGGCTCACAGGCTTCAAAGTACAGCCGGGCTAGAAGGGGTAGAGACAATCACATAATACCAGGTATTCAGAAGACAGGAAAAGAAGGTAAGTATAGAGAGATGAGAAACTGAGAAATGAAGGAAGGCAAAAAGGGAAAAAGAGAAAAGAAATGCCCCCAGGGATCCCACCAGCATGGCTGCACAGACCAGAGAAGTGGCTCCCAAGCCGCACAGTACATCCTGGCTAGAAGGGGCTCCTACGCTGCAAAAAGAAAAAGAAAACAAACAAAACAAAAAGCCCTGGGGATCCCACTAGCAGGACGGCACAGGCCAGAGAAGCAGTTCCCCAGTTGAGTGGCACTTCACAGCCTTTCAAGAAGATGCAAAGATGGCACACAGAGCCAGGTATTGCAAAGAAAGGAGGAGGTAGTGAGAGGCACGGAATACACCAAAAGAAGTGGAGAAAAGCAACACCTGCAACAAAAAAAAGGTACTCAGGGAGCCAGCCAGTGTGGGTGGGGTGAATCCAAGCAGCATGAGGCTGAAGCTGGTGCCTCCCAGCCAAGAGACTGCAGCTGGCGGGAAGCAGAGGCAGCCAAGCAGGAAGGAAGAAGGGTGGGGGGTGGGAAAGCATATATTGCTGGTTACCGGTTGTTCTGTCTCCTGCTGGGAGCTCCATGAAGCTTCTTTCCCATACTGTCTGCCAGCTGATCTCCAATGTGGCAGGGCGAATCTAAGCGGCACAGACCCTGCACTTCCCAGCAGGCCGAGTGACCTTGGCCAGCTATGAAGTGGCAGAGGTCAAGGAGGAGGGAGAATAATGGGGGTAGGAAAGTGTATATCACTTGTTACTGGGTGCTCTGTCTCCTGCTGGAAGCTCCATGAAGTTACTTTCCCATACTCTCTGTCCACCGAACTCCGATGTAGGTGGGGTGAATCCAAGCGGCATGGACCCTGCACTTTCTGGCTGGCTGAGCTAGCACAGCCAGCTAGGAATTGGTGGAGGTGGAGCAGGGGAAGAAGGATGGGGGTGGGAAAGCATATGTCACTGGTTACCAGGTGTTCTGTCTCCTGCTCAGAGCTCTGTGAAGCCACTTTCCCATACTCCCTGTCCTCTAATCTCTGACAGGAGTCCAAGATGGTGAATCTGTGCTACGTTAGCTGATAGGGGACCTCTGCATGTATTTCTCCTCACTCTCTGTTCTCTGTCAGTTTCTTATTCCGTTTGGTGCTTGGCTAAGTACTTTATTTCTTCATTTAACACTTAAGGTTCCAGGATTGACATTTGTTTTACTTAGTTTTTCGGGTCTTTGCTGTGGAGGGACAGTGTGGTGCTTCTGTCTGTAACGCTATGTTGGCTCCACCTCATCATCATCTTACATTTTAAATTAGCATATAAACAAAAAGAAAAGTGAAAACATGTTTTGCACAATTTTTTAATCTAGAAAATTTCTTTTAAAGCCTATTTTGTTCTTTTATTTTTTCAGAGAAGGAAGATTATCATGCGTTTAGATACAAAAGGGATCGTTTTGTCCTTTCCATGTGATAACTCAGTTTTAGTTTGATACATGCTGCTTAAACAATATGGCTGTTTAACAACCATATTATTAATTTTGATAAAAATCATCATCATTTTTATACTGAGCCTATCATCTAGAATACATTTAAATTGTCAATTATGTGTAAGTAATCAGTTTTGTTTGCATGTATATTGTTGAGAGAAGGGACAGTAGGGAATGAAAGAAGGGCTGAACTGTATGTAATTTATGGGGAATGATGGAAAACAGGAAATGCCTTAGGGATTAGGTCCTGAGGAGACTCTCCCTTCTTTGGTCTGACTGCTTTTCTATGTGAAGGCAAAGAGACAGGAATCTGTGAGTGTGTCTGTGTGTATGTAAAAGTACTAATGAGTAGGAAAGTTCCTTCCACCATCCTCTTTTCCCAAGGCTAGGCTTCATGGGAGCAGGGTTGAAATTGGGCAGAAAGAGAACAATCCTGCTGTATGTCTGAAGTGACCTTTTCCTGATTTTCTAACAAAAGATACTTAACATTGATCATTCTACAGTATAAACCATAAATATCTATTCTTATTTTTCCCTGAATGTGGTACTAATGAAAGCTAAGACCAATCATCAAGGGTAAATTATTTAATACAATAATGTTTTAATAGCTGAGAAGTGACACAAATAGTGGAGACGCCCGTAGCTAATGGATTTCCCTGGTAGGAGATAAAAGGCTGATTACACAGTAGGGCAAGTGAAGACCTGGTGCATTAATGACAATTTACAGGTCAGCTCACTTACAAAGTGATTTAAAATGCACCATCTGTTTTCTGACTGTATGTTGATAACTATGATTTTACAGACAATTAACATCTCTTCAACAAGAAGAACTGTTACTATTTGTCATTCTGAATCGGGTTAGTTTGACCTCATAATATTTTACTAACTGGACCATGGACTCTTTCCAAATGAAATAGTTACTAAATTGAGGGGGTTGATATCAGCCTGTCTTGCTTCTGCTCAGCCTTTCTATGCCAGGTTAGAGAATTAAACCCTAATGCCCTATGGCATCCATTGTACGTACTGAATTAACTTCTCTCTCATGCATCTACAATGATACTAGTTATGTATCATCCTTGGGAACTTGAAGGAGCCTTGGTGGCACAGTGGTTAAAGCACTTGGCTGCTAACCTAAAGGTCAGTAGTTTAAACCCACCTGCTGCTCCAGAGGAGAAAGATGTGGCAGTCTGATTCCATAAAGATTTACAGCCTTGGAAACCCAATGGGGCAGTTCTACCCTTTCCTATAAGGTCGCTATGAGTCAGAATCAACTGGATGGCAATGAGTTTGTTTTTTGTTTTGTTTTGGGGGGGAACTTCAGAAAATAGTCACTCAAATAATTTTCTGTGTTCTATGGTTCAAATGAAAAATCATAGTTGAGAAAGACTGTACCATCAACCACTGTTTACCAAGTTGTTTTTGTTTTGTTTTTTCCTTTTTCTCTTACTTTTCCTCCCTCTTCTTGCTCCTGCCTGCCTTCAGTTCCCCATCTCCCTGTAACCACCCTCCCCGCCCTCCACACACACAGTCCCTGTCTTTCTCTCACATAGACTAGAAAACAGGACCCAGCTTTGGCTTCCACTCCTGGTCCCTTCCCCTTTTCACCTCTCTGTACCTTCTCTGGATCCCTGGTGGCACAGTGGTTACGTGATAATGACTGCTGACCAAAAAGAGTCTGCAGTTCAAATCCACCAACAGCTCTTTGGAAACCAATGGGGCAATTCTACTCTGTCCTCTAGGGTTGCTATGGGTCGAAATCGACTCTATGGCAATGGGTTTGGTTTGGTTTTTGTTTGGTACCTTCTATAATATGCAGTAGAGTGTAGGAATTAAGTGTGAGGGCTTTGGAGCTTCCCCTCCTGGGTTCAGGTTCTGGCTCTGTCCCTTGATACTTATGATGACCTTGGACAAGTTGTTGACAGGTTCTGTGCCACTATTGGAAACGCTGGTGCCATAGTGGTTAAGAGTTCAGAGCTGCTAACCAAAAGGTCAGCAGTTTGAATCCACCAGGCACTCTGGAAACTCTATGGGGCAGTTCTGCTGTGTCCTGTAGGGTCTCTATGAGTCAGAATCAACTTGACGGCAATGGGTTTATGGGTTTGGGTGCCACTGTTGGCCTCATATGAAAACGGGCATAATAATAATACCTACCTCAAGGGGTTACTGTGAGGATTAAATTATTCAACACATATTAAGCATTTAAAGTAGTGTCTGGCACATAGAAAATTTGCAATCAGGTTGCTGTTATTGTAATTATAAGAGGCAGTTGGGTGGGAGGCTAGGCACTGATCGTATCTTTGTGCTGTGAGTTAAGTAGGACTTTTTAAGTTACCCTGTGGGGCAGTTCTACTCTGTTCTATAGGGTCGCTATGAGTTGCAATCGACTCGACGGGAGTAGGTTTTTTTTTTTTTTTTTTTGGTTTTGTTTTTTGTAAGTTACCTAAAGTTGGAAGGATAGAAAGAAAAGAAGACATTGTCAAGCCTCTTTTTCTACCTTTGAATTGTGGTGATTCATTAATACCAAACTCGTTGCCGTCGAGTTGATTCCAACTCGTAGCGACCCTATAGGACAGAGTAGAACTGCCCCATAGTGTTTCCAAGGAGCAGCTGATGGATTCAAACTGCCAACCTTTTGGCTAGCGGCCAAACTCTTAACCACTGCATCACCAGGGCTCCCATTCATCAGTAGCACATACACTGGTTGAACATCTACTGTGTACTTGAACAGTGGTTCTCAAAGTATGAACTCTAGCTCCAAATTATCAGCATGACTTGGGACCTTGCTTGAAATGTAAATTATTGCTCCACCTCTCCAGGCTTACTGAATCAGAAACGCTGGGGCTGGGGCCAAGCAATCTGTGTTTTAACAAGCCCTGCAAGTGTTTCTGATGTGCTCAAGTTTGAGAACCACTGCACTGGATGTACTACTTAAGTTAGTCAGCTGGGCCCTTGAACATAAACATGAATAAGACAGAATTCCCAGCATTAAGGAGCATACACTCTACTGGGAGAGGCAGACTTGTGAACAAGAACAACCAAGTATTCTGAGAGTTACGATGAAAACACTCACAGGGAACAGTGGCCTACAAAAGACTGGCTGGCCAATTCTACATTTTGGGTGGAAAGTCTGGAAAAAAGTCCTAAAAAAGTGATGCTTGAACTGAGTCTTGGGAAAAGACTAGGAATTTCCCAGTTATACGTCCATACAAAGGAGCACACATGTACTCTGTGATAAACGTGCATGCACACAGATCTCAACTTTCTTAAAGTAGCTCCTAGAGAGAAGGGGGTTTTGTGTTTTGTTCACTGTTGTATCCCCAGTGCTGGAATATGCCCCTGGCTTCCAAGAGGCACTCAGTTACAACTTGAATGATTGAATACAAAGGTCTGAAATCCCCACTTATTTAATTTTCATTGAATCATTTCTTCTTAGCATAAGATATTAAAACATACAAACTTAATTGTGACTTTTCTGCTTTAAAGCACTGTATTCCTGCAAGAAATAAGTCGATGACTAGATTTTTTTTAATTTTTTTATTCTATATCTTAAAGCAGAGCCCTGGTGGTGCGGTGGTTAAGAGCTTGGCTGCTAACCAAGGTCAGCACTTCAAATCTACCAGCTGCTCCTTGGAAACCCTGTAGGCAGTTCTGCTCTATCCTGTGGGTCACTATGAGTCAGAATCAACTCAACGGCAATTGTTATAACGGTGATATCTTAAAGCATGGGTTGGCAGTACGACATTTTACCTCTAAACCTGCCGGAGTAGCTCAACGAAGACCACAGCACTTGCTTGGTTACATACTTATCCTGAACCTGCAACTTTACCCAGATGTGCAAATTACTGATGCTTCTTCTGAACACACTGGTCTTTCTTCATTAAAATGTGAAGAACCAAATATCCTAGGCAGCATATTTCCTTCTGCTTTTGTTAAAATCAACTCTGCATACAGAATGACTGGGCCTGGTACTTTTCTAGTCAGGCTCTCAAACACTGCCTTATGCCAGATGCTCACTCTTCTTTCTTCTGGATGCCCGGGCATACTTCACAGAGTCAGAAACGTCCCCAAAGACACCTCTGTATCTTCACTGTGACCACAGCAACAGAACTGTGGCCAATTCAAAAGAAAGGACTTAAGCCAAATTAGACGCCAGTACTGAGTTTCCTTCCTCTCAGAGGCGACTTCTAAAGAAGCCATCATAAGGGGCTTCCTCCCAAACTTCTTTGCCCTACCTAGTCTGGCTTCTTGTACCAAGTTAATTATATCCCTAGTAGCTTGCTCTGTTCTCTGATCTGAGAAAGCCTCAGAGGAGGGCTCCTCTAACCTGTGTTCCTAATCAAGTGGATCAGAGATTAGAGGCATGTTAGGAAACAGAAGAACCGTGGAGATTGTGACCAGCCTTCCCTTTACCCCCAGCCCGTTTCACTGCTTTTCTAGGAACCTAAGGCTTCCAAACATTGAACATGCAAATGGTCTATTATATGATGGATTTTTTTTCACAAGACAAATTAAAATACATAATATTTTTTAAAAACCAAAGTTTAAAAGTTTTGTTTTTATTTCTCTTATCGTCCAATGGGCTCATAGGCTTTTTCAATTTGAATTTAGGATTAAAAATAAGTCCCAAAATTAACTTAATAAATGAAATCAGGTTTTAATTTCTCTCCATTTGATGTCTGGGTTTACTGTTCTGCCAGTACTTTATGTTTAAGCAAACAGACCTTCCCAAATGTCAGAGGACTAATATCACAGAGCAGATTTGGCTTAAAAGTTATTTGAATGTGTTTAAGAAACACAGCCAATTTCTCATCATAATGCAGGTATTCCCATTACCATTGAGTTGACTCCTACTCTTAGCGACCCTATAAGACAGAGTAGAGCTGCCCCATAGGGTTTCCAAGGCTGTAAATGTTTATGGAAGCAGACTGCCACATCTTTCTCCAGCAAAGCGGCTGGTGGATCTGATGCAGGTATTAGAAGTGTTAATTATAAGTCACTTCTTTCTGGGGCTCAGTTTCACGTCTTTAAAAACAGAGGATGGCTGGAAGAATGTAATCAATGTCACTGAATTGTACATGTAAAAACTTCTGAAATGTTGTAACTTTGGCTCTGTATATTTTCACCAAAAAATAAAAAAGGTCCTCCAGGGTCAAGAAGGGAGAGTGTTTACATGTCGTGGGGTTGTTAACCGATGTCATAAAACAATACGTGTACTAAAAAAAAACAAAAGACCAGATTTGCTGGCCTGAAGGAGACTGGAGAAGCCCCGAGAGTATGGCCCCCAGACACCCTTTTGGCTCAGTGGTGAGGTTACCTTCGAGGTTCACTGATCAGCCTGCGAGTGGACAGCCCAGTAAAACCATGGGAGTAACGGGGTACAGGAGTCCGGTGACAAGGCCCAGAAGGCAGAGGGGGAGTAGGAAGCTGATGATGGGGAACACAGAATGGGGTGAGGATATTGTTGATGTGTTGTGAGATTGTTGGCCATTGTCGTGGGGCAACATTTGTGGTGACTGTCAAATGGGAGACTATTTTGTCCTGTAGGCCTTCATCTTAAGTGAGAATAACAGCATAATTAGAAGAGCGTAGTCAATGTCACTTAAATGTGTATGTAAAAAAAATTTTTGAAATGGCGTATCTTTGGCTATGTGTATTTTCACCAAAAAAAAAAAAAAAAAGTTGAGTATTTAGAGGGTTAAAATGTTGTGGGGTTGTTGACCAATGTCATAAAACAGCATGTGTGTTACTGTTACATGAGAAGCTATCTGTTCTGTACGCCTTCACCTGAAGTACAATAAAATATTTAAAAAAAAAAAAAAACAATACGTGTACTGACTGTTTAATGAGAAACTATTTGTTCTGTAAACCTTCATCTAAAGTACAATTAAAAAAAAAAAAATAGAGGATGGGACTAAAAGTCCCTTCCAGTGCTAGGATTCTATCTATTTTAGATTTTACCCCTCCAAAGCAACATTGAGGAGTTAAGGTATGGGGGTGGAGAACTGAGAACAGAGAACACACACAGCACATCCTCTGCTCTGTGCTCTCTCCCTCTTCCTCTCTCTCTCTCCTTCCCTCTTTCTCTTCCTCTCCCCCGACCCCACACACATACACACACAAGTCCTTGCTCCACATGGGTCTGTTTGTGACAAGATGTCCTTTGTTCCTTGGTGTACATTAGAATTAGTTAGGCTGCTAATCATAAATAAGCAGTGAAAACAATAATACCAGGTGATTTTATAATACCACCTAATAATAAGAGATTTTGAGATATATTACATTTTTTGTTTTTGTAACTTTAGAAAAAACAAGGATATGAATTTCTCACTTTTAGCACCTACATGTTTACAAATTATTTTGTTTATTCATTCTGTACACATTTATTAATCTGCACATATGTTTTCTGTGTCAGTTAAGGGCTAAGCACCAGCTTACAGAGGGAGTATGGTATTAAATGGTTATTCATTAAAAACATAAAACACATTAAGTTGAGATAGAAAGAGGACCAGGAGTGTGTGAGATCATGCGTATGATTCCCAGCAGAAATTGTCACATTTGACTTGAAGGTTATAACCCTGAGTCCTGCTGCCTGTCTCCTAATGTTATAAACCTCATGGACAGAACATTGAGCATATTTTTGGACTTGAAAACTTTATCCTTTAAAGCTTAATTTTCTGTTGATCCAATACTTCAGTTTCTCTGTAAATGTACTTTTTCAAAATTTCAATCTTGCCCCAGGGAACATCCTTAGGGTTCATATTTATGGAGAAAATATATTTCTAAAGCACCTTGAGCTTCAAGGACATGGGTACTATAAAATAGGGTGTAATTATTAGCTCTTTTATATATATATATATATATATAAAAAGAAACATCTAACAGCCATGTAACATTTAACACACCAGGAATCCTATCTGTTCTCCACCAGTTTCACGTTTTCTGCCTGACTCTCTTCATTTCTTTAGTTTATATTGGTTGTGGAGGAAAAGACTAGAGGCTACAATTTTTTTTTTAATTGTACTTTATGTGAAGGTTTACAGAACAAATAGTTTCTCATTAAACAGTCAGTACACATATTGTTTTATGACATTAGTTAACAACCCCACAGCATGTCAACACTCTCCCTTCTCAACCTTGAAGGACCTTTTCTTTTTTTTTTTTTTTTGGTGAAAATATACGTAGCCAAAGATAAACCATTTGAAAAATTTCTACATGTACAATTCAGTGACATCGATTACATTCTTCCAGTTGTGCTGCTATTCTCACTATACTTTTCCAAATTATTCCATCACCATTGTCTTCAACTCACTATCCCCTTGGCTTCCCATCAAACCTTTTGAGTTGCTGTTGTCAATTTGATCTCGCATAGATCATTCTTTTTTTTTCTTTTGTACTTTAGTTGAAGGTTTACAGAACAAAATAGTTTCTCATTAAACAGTACACATGTTGCCCTATGACAATGGTTAACAACCCCAAGACATGTCAACACTGTCCTTTCTCAACCTTGGGTTCCCTATCACTAGCTTTCCTGTCCCCTCTTGCCTTCTAGTCCTTGTCCCTGGACTGCTGTGCCTCATTAGTCCCAATTTGTTTTATGGGGCTGTCCAATCCCCGACTGAACTGTGAACCTCAGGAGTGACTTCACCACTGAGCTAAAAGGGTGTCCGGGGTCCATACTCTTGGGGTTTCTCCAAGTCTCTGTCAGGCCAGTAAACCTGGTCTTTTTTTGTGTGTTAGAATTTTGTTCTACATCCTTTTCCGGCTCTGTCAAGAACCCTCTGTTGTGATCCTGGTCAGAGCAGTCAGTGGTGGTAGCCAGGCACCATCTAGCTGTACTGGACTCAGTCTGGTGGAGACCTTGGTAGCTGTGGTCCATTAGTCCTTTGGACTAATCTTTTCCTTATATCCTATTCTCTTCATTCTCCCTTGCTCCCGAAGGGGTGAGACCAGTGGAATATCTTAGATGGCTGCTCACCGACTTTTAAGACCCCAAATGCTACTCACCAAGGTAGAATGTAGAACATTGTCTTTATAACCTGTTTTATGCTAATTGAGCTAGATGTTTCCCTAGACCATGGTCCCCACAGCCCTCCACCCAACAATTCAGGGAGTTTGGATGTGTCTATGGAGCTTCCATGACCTTTCCTTGTACAAGTTGTACTGACTTCCCCAGTATTGTGTACTATCTTACCCTTCACCAAAGTTACCACTTATCTATAGTCTATTTAGTATTTTCCCCCCCACCCCTCCCATCCCTGGTAACCAACAAAGATTTTTACTTTTTGTGTGTAAACTTTTTCATGAGTTTTTACAGTAGAGGTCTCATACAATATTTGTCCTTTTGTGATTGACTTATTTCACTAAGCATAATGTCCTCCAGTTTCATCCATGTTATGAAATGCTTCACAGATTCATCATTGTTCTTTATGTTGCATAATACTCCATTGTGTGTATGTACCATAGTTTCTTTATCCATTCATCTGTTGATGGACATCTAGGTTGTTTCCATCTTTTTGCTATTGTGAACAATGCTGCAATGAACATGGGTGTGCATATGTCTATTCATGTGATGGCTCTTATTTCTCTAGGATATATTCCTAGGAGTGGGATCGCTGGATTGTATGGTATTTCTATTTCTAGCTTTCTAAGGAAGCACCGTATCATTTTCCAAAATGGTTGTATCATTTTGCATTCCCACCAGCAGTGCATAAGAGTTCCAATCTCCCCGCAGTCTCTCCAACATTTGTTATTTCCAGTGTTCTTAAGTCATGCCAGTAATGCCAGGGTGAGATGGTATCTCATTGTGGTTTTAATTTGCATTTCTCTAATGGCTAGTGATCGTGAGCATTTCCTCATGTGTCTGTTGGCCATTTGAATGTCTTCTTTGGTGAAGTGTCTGTTCATTTCCTTTGCCCATTTTTAATTGGAGAGGCTACAATTTTTATGGGCTAAATTGGCAGCTAGTGGTGAGTGTTGAAGCTAGTATTAAATAAATATAGGGCCACTGCTGGGCAAGACATACATTCTTGGCAATTTGAGGGCATATAGACTGGGGGTGAGGGTGAAGGGCAGAATTCTATGAAATACACCAGAGTATAGAAAAAAATTTGGTAAATCAAATCATGCAGAAATCAGTAGAAATCTGTGAAAACACTGATACCATACCATTTCATTCTAAACTATTAATTTATCTAAATATTTAATTTGTTTTATTCAACATTGTATGCCCTCAGTCATCACCACCTCGATGTCATTGGTAAGCATCGTTTTCCAGATGACATTTCCAAGTTTAACCAAACTTCGGTAAAATCTGAAAAACTGAAAGTTTAGAGTACAGAGGAAAGATGGAAAAGTGAGTTCCAGGGGCCAAGGAGGTGATTACTGATGGTTCGAGAGAACCTGATCGCAAAAGGGACTCCTGCAAGAGACAAAAATCTATGGAACAGACTGTTTTTCCAGGAAGGTTTGAAAAGCAGAAGATTTTGAAAAGCATTAGAAAGTTAATAGGAAGACTTAGCAGTTTTTGATGGTTGAAGCTAATATGGATGTGGGACACTGTACACAGATAAACACTGACTTGTGCTGCTGGAAATAGAATCTTTATAAAGCTGAGACTGCAATCAGTGAAGAAAGGATCAAAAAATGAGGAAAGAGAAAAAATAGGAATTATGAACAGTGTTGTTATGGATTGGATTGTGCCCCAAAAAATATGTGTATCAATTTATCTAGGCCATGATTCCCAGTATTGTGTGATTGTCCACCATTTTATGATTTTCCTATGTGTTGTAAATCCTATTTTCTATGATGTTAATGAGATGGGATTAGTGGCAGTTATGTTAATGAGGCAGGAGTCAGTCTACAAGATTAGATTGTGTCTTAAGCCAATCTCTATGAGATATAAAAGAGAGGAGCAAGCAGAGAGACATGGGGGACCACATACCACCAAGAAACAAAAGCCAGGAGCATAGAGTGTTCTTTGGGCCTCGGGTCCCTGCACTAAGAAGCTCCTCGACCAGGGGAGGATTGATGACGAGGACCTTCCACCAGACCAACACAGAGAGAAAGCCTTCCCCTAGAGCTGGCACCTTGAATTCGGACTTCTAGCCTTCTAGAGGAGCCCTAGTGGCACAGTGATTAAGTGATATGGCTGCTAACCAAAAGGTCAGCAGTTCAAATCCACCAGTCACTCCTTGGAAACCCTATGGGGCAATTCTACTCTGTCCTCTAGGGTCACTAGGGGTCGGAATCCACCTGACAGGAACAGGTTAGCCTCCTAGACTGTGAGAGAATAAATTTCTCTTTGTTAAAGCCATCCACTTGTATTTCTACTACAGCAGCACTAGATAACTGAAACAAGTGTTAAGACATAGGAATTTAGGAAAGGTATATTGAAATTTTAAATTGAAAAATAAGTTATGGTTCAGAATTTACATTTGTTAGATCTTGTGTAAGAATAAAATATAAATGATATGAGATTTATTGCCTTTGTTTCCAAGGAGTGGCAAAGTTGGAAACCATTTAATTGAATAAATAAAAATATTATATTACTAAGAGAATAATGAGACATGTTTGTGTGTTTTAGGTACCTGCAGACAGGTGAAATAAAATCACACAAACTGTTTAGAGATGAAATATCATGCCATATGATTATAGATGGTATGAACATAGAATGACTGTATTATTCAGAAATGTATTCAATAATAAGTAAATTAATTGCAAAGCAATAGTTTTTTTTCAATTTTAATCTCCCAATAAAAATTACATATTAAAGTCCACCTTTCATCTAACGATTAGACAGGCCTATAAAACAAACAATAACACACATGAGGAACATGCTTCTTAGTTCAATCAAGTATACGAGACCAAATGGGCAACATCTGCCCAAAAGCAAAGACAAAAAGGCAGTAAGGGACTGGAAAACTGGACAAATGGACACAGGGAACCCGAGATGTAAAGGGAAAAGGGGAGAGTGCCAACACATTGCAGGAATTACAACCAATGTCACAAAACAATTTGAATATAAATTTTTGAATGAGAAACTAATTTGCACTGTAAAGTTTCACCTAAACACAATCAGTTTTTTTAATTTTAAATTAAAAAAATTATATATTAAAAGTATTTTGTGTTAAATTTAGTAAATTGAAAGTAACTTCATTTGCTCTTTGTATATGACCACCATATTTTTGTAGTGTATGAGAGAATTAATTTATTGCATTATTTAATTGACAGAAATGTTTGATAACGGATTCAAAATAATTCTTAACTCCTCTTATTTTCTTGTTTTACAGCTTGGCTCATCCTCCTCTGTGCCTTTTACATCTATTTTTTCTCAGCTTTTTATGACCGTTGTGGTTCCTCTCATTATTGGTCAGGTAAGATCTTCTTTTCTACCTAGTCTTTTCTTTGTCGATCAACATTGTGAATTCTTATATAATATCAGGGCAATTGAGAGAATGAATATTCAAAGGGAAGAGACAATTAAATGAGAAACTTAAGACTGAAACCTTCTGTTTTCAGCAATCAAAATATTCTTATCTTTATATTTTTTAGTTAATATCAATCTGCTTGGAAAATAGCTATATATAGGGACCCCAGCACAGAATATTGATCTTTATTTATTAACACTTCTTTGTAGCTATGTAGCTAGCTTAAAAACATGTAGCAAATTATTACCTTACTGTTCAACTTCTGATAAGGTCTCAGTGCTTCTGGCTGTTCTTGGGGCCGAAGCATCTATCTTTGGCGGTCTTCTTCATAGAGTCTTCCAGCAGTAGTTACCATATTTGTGATCATGTAATTGATAAAATAAGCATTTAATCCTATTATATCTTAAAATTAGATCTTAGAAAATTTAGAATTTCTGTTCTTATCCTTCTTCAATTAGACTAATAGAGGAAATTCTTCTACTTCAACTTCTTATAAGAAGCTAATAATAAACATATAATTTAATTGTAAGCACATGAGTTTTTTTTGTTTTTTTTAATCATAGGTAATCACACTAACAGAGTACAGAATTTAATGTACTACTAAAATTAATGAGTCTTAGCGAAACAGTGTATCGGGATGGTTAAGAGCACTTGGTTTAAGAGCCACTAGATCCTACACTCAGCTCTCTTTTTCGCTGTGTGGCATTGGTCAGGTCATTTAATCTTCACAGCTCCAGTTCAGAATATATTAAATAGTATGATAATAGTATGTGAGGATTAAATGAAATTCAGATGTATATAAAATTCTTGGCATAGAGCCTGACACAGGTGAGTTCTCTAAAGCTTCTATCATCATCAACATCATCATCATCAAATTCCCTGCAAATACAAAACAGGAAGTAACTCCTTGAAATGTTGACTATAAATAATGAGATATGTGTAGATACGTAATATGTACCTACGGTCTTAAGTTGGGTTCTCTAGGAAGCAGAATCTGAGACAAAGGTTTCCATGTAGTAAGTTTATTAGGGACTACCATTGGGATCAACAACTTTGGGGGAGTGAAGAAAATGGAAGTGGGCCAAAGGAGGAGTTGAACTACAATGCAGCCCCAGCAAAGGCCTCCGCTAATTCTGCGGGGAACTCTGGAGCTGGGATGACCCCTCAGAATTGCCCAGCCTTAAGGCAAGAGGGCCTGGCCTTTAAATTCCTGCACTGTCATTAGATTCTGGCTGCCCTCCTCGAACACTCAGGGTGTGATCTTGGGTGAGTGAGCTCTCAGACTGAGGACAATTCCCAAAAAGGAACTCAACTGAGAGTGGGAGCTTTTACTCTCTGCAGTGGACACTCCCTGTAGCTGGAGGAATGAGCACCTCATTCCTGAAAAGACAGGCCTGGGTGTGCACCACAGCATCCACTACACATGCACTTATTTTTTTTTTTTTTTTAATCTCATATTTAGGAAAGGGTCTAAGTTTAGGAGAAAAGGGAGGACTTAAAGACACTCACGGAATATCATTTAATTATAAATAGAACAATTCTTGAAAAAAGTATACTTCTCCCATAGTGTTGAGCACATAACAGGGATTCTGAATAAATGTTATGCCCCCTGCCTACCTCTCTAACCTCTTTGCCTCCTTTCCTACATGCTAGCCTCCCTGGCTTGTTCTAATTCCTCAGGCTCTTTCTTGCTTATTTTTTCTGTTTAGAATGTCTTTCTGCCTCCTCTGCCACCCCCAACTCATTGCTCATCTGACTCTTTTGAATTAATTCATACCTTCTTTGAGCCATCTATCTGAAATATGTTCCACTGGTATCCTTTTTTTTTTTTTTTTTTTCCACTTTCTTATTCTTTATTGCAACACTTTATTTTATTTCTCCTTGGCCCTTGTCATAATATATACTTATCTTTTGTTTGCCTGCTAGTTACTTATCTCAACTGTTAGACTATAAACTTCATGAGCACAGAAGCCGTATTGGCTTTATTTACCATTTGCAGTGCAACAGATTGATTTTATATGGCCTTTCTCTCCATGGTCTTGTAACTCCCACCAAATTATTGGGGAAGCTATGCAAATAAGGTGCTTGTGGCCCACCAAGGGAATTGGACAGCTTGCTGATAATGCAAATAAGGTTCATGGCACCCTTGTGGGGGCAGGACCATGCAAATAAGGTGTATGGAACCCTAACAAGGGGATTGGTCAGGTTTGCCATCCCACTAGGCTTAAAGTGAGTCATCCCAGAGGCGGAAAGAGGGGGCCTCACCACCACCAAGAAAAAGAGCCAGGAGTGGAGCACATCCTTTGGACCCAGGATCCCTGTGCTGAGAACCTCCTAGACCTAGGAGACAGAGAAAGCTATAACACCAGACATGACACAAGATGACGAAAAGTGGAGGCAGAGAAACACAGCAGCAGAACCAGGAGACAGTGAGGAGTGGTGGTAGAGAAGTGGCAGCAACAGAACCAGGAGAGTGGTACAAGACAGCGTGATGGGCTTTCTGGCCCACAGAACAAGTTGGCTACAGTGGGTGTGCTGATCCATGGAGCGAGAAAGCCGAGTGCCTTCAGGCAGGAGGCTTACTAGTAGAGTATGGTACCTCTAGACACTTGGCAGATCTAGGCTCGCCAACCCACTAATCGAGAGAGAGCTGAGTGCCTTAAGGATGAGGCTTACTGGCAGAGTAGGGCGTCCCTGGGCACTTATTGGAGGAGCTAAAGAGCTTTGTAACACTTGCTCGAGCAGGGCAGGGGCGCTGAGGGACCGAGGGGCCGAGGGCCGAGAGAGAGGCCTGCCTGTGGGCATGGCTGAGAAGAAGCTGTCCTGGCCAGAGAACTGCATCCTGAGTCATTCCTGATCTTAAACTGTAACCTATTACTTCCCTAATAAACCCCATAATCATGAGTATTGTCTGTGAGTTCTGTGTAGCTATTGCAATAAATTATCAAATCCAACAGAGAGGTAAAGAGTGCTGTGGGAGGGACAGCTGGTGTCAGAATTGGTAAAAAGATTGGAGAGGGAAATATGTCTAACCTCCACCTCAAAGGAATCCACCTTGAGCTGTTGATGCTAATGATTCCTCCCCCTTGTGAAGTCAGACAAAGCAGTCAGACACTGCCACCATGACATTTTTACAGTTCGCACCATTGTTACACCATTATATACCCAGACCATAGACCTAATGAATATTTGTTGAATGAATAAGCGAGGGAGTGATGCTTGACTCAAAACATAGGCAAAAAAAGATCTGTGTCTAAGTTATTCAATAGTTTTTTTTTCTATGTAGAGTTATATAATTTATGTAATTAGAGATTATTTATCCAGAGAGAGTAATGAATTGTTAGATTGCTCATCCTTTGTGTACCCAGGAGTAAAATATTACAGTAAATTATAAATTAATAAAAATAATCAAAAAATAGTATAGGTATATTTTTTAAAGTTCTTTAGGTACCCAAGTACCTATTTTAATGGCTTTTTTCAATGAGGAAACATATATGCCTGTGCCAACCTGCTCCTCCTCATGTAATCTAATCTGAGGAGTTAACACTCACTACCCACGAAGTCTTCACAACTAGAAACCACCAGTCAGCCTTGCATCTCCCTTCTCCTCTACACTTTATATCCAAGCAGTCGCTAAATGCTACCGTTTCTAATTATGAAATCTTTCAGATCTGGCATCTACATCCCCATCAACACTACCGGAGATAATATGCCTTCATTGTCTCTTGTCTAAATTTTTGCACCTCCTGAACCTCTCTGCTGTGAGTCTCTTCCAGTTCCCATTCAGTATCTTTACTGCCGCTGGAGTAGTCCTTAAAAAATAAATCAGATTATCTTATTCTTCTCCTTAAAAACTTCCCTGTGGCCCCCTGTTGCCAGTTTCTTGCATGGCCCACAATGGGACTAATTTAAGGAAGTGCCACTCACCTCATAAGTGCTATAGATTTGTATATGTATTGCTGTAATTCCCTATTATGTTGTTGTTAGGTGTCGTCAAGTCGTTTCTGACTCATAGCGACCCTATGTATAACAGAATGAAACACTGCCTGGTTCTGTACCATCTTCACAATTGTTATGCTTGAGACCATTGTTGCAGCCACTGTGTCAGTCCATCTCGTTGAGGGTCTTCCTCTTTTTTGCTGACCCTCTACTTTACCAAGCATGTACAACCAGAATGCTCCTTAGAAGCAAGGATTGCGAGACTACATCTCACTGGACTCATTATTAGGAGGGATCAGTCCCTGAAGAAGGACAGTTCCCTGGCAGGAGGAAATTAAGTGTACTAAGAAAGGGGTGGAGCCCTGGTGGTGTAGTGGTTAAGAGCTTGGCTACTAACCAAAAGGTTGGTAGTTCAAATCCACCAGCTGCTCCTTGGAAACCCTGCGGGGCAGTTCTACTCTGTCCTATAGGGTCGCTATGAGTCGGAACTGACTAGATGACACCTAACAACAACAACAAGAAGGAAGAGGTGGCGCCTTGGTGGCACAGTGGCTAAAGCGCTCGGCTGCTAACCAAAAGGTCTGCTATTCGAACCCAACAGCCGCTCAGCAGGAGAAAGACGTGGCAGTCTGCTTCCGTAAAGATCAACAGCCTTGTAAACCCTATGGGGCAGTTCTGCTCCATTCTGTGGGGTCACTATGAGTTGGAATTGACTCAATGGTAATGGAAAGGAAGGGGTAGGGGGCTTTTCTAATGTACACAGAGATGTTGCAGGGCTGGCTGCAGGTCTGTTTGACCTTGACGATCAAGCTTAGGGATCTCATTTGTTAGCCACCATCTCCTCACCCGCAAAGCTTACTTACTGTAGTAGACTTCTACATCAACTCCAGTAATTCTTTGACCTCACCAAGACCCTGCATCAACTGAGCCTACTACTTTCTCTCAGTCACCAATCCTCATGACTTACCCAGTTTAGATTCCATAGTTTATCATTAAAATCACTCTTGCACAAATACTCTCAACTCCTTCACTCTTTTTTCACTTTATTGTATTTGCTCAGAAAGACGCAGCCCTGGTTAAGCCAGACTCCACGTCTTCCATGCATGCAACTGAGCAGCTCAGATTCCATAGTCCATCATTATCCTTACTCCTTGACAAAACTCTTAACTTCTTCACCTCCCTCTCTCTCCATTTTTCTTACTTTGTTGTTGTTGTTAGTTGCCATTGAGTCAGCTCCAACTCATGGTGACCTCATGTATAACAGAACAAAACATTGCCCAGTCCTGTGCCATCCTCACAATCTTTGATATATTTGAGCTCATTGTTATAGCCACCATATCAATTCATCTCATGGAGGGTTTCCCTCATTTTCACTGACTGTCTTAGGCTGGGTTCTCTAGAGAAGCAAAACTTGTAAAGTATGTATATATATATATATATATATATAGAGAGAGAGAGAGAGAGAGAGCGATTTATCTCAAGGAAATGGCTCACGCGGTTGTAGAGGCTGGCAAGTCCGAAGTCCATGGGTCAAGCGTCAGGCTGGAGGCTTCTTCTGATTCACGTAGCTGCAGGGGCTGACGAGCCCAAGATCAGGTTAGAAGGCAGACTGCTGGCTCATGGGCTGCGGAGGCTGACAAATCCAAGACTGGCAGGTAAGATGGCAGGCTGCTGGCTCACAGAGCACAGAGGCTGATGAATCCCAAGATCAGCAGGCAGCATGGCAGGCCACTGGCTCAAGTCCCGAGAACTGGAGGTCAGTTGATGACAAACCAGATACAGGATCCAGAGCAAGCGAGTTTTTCCAGAATGTCCATATATATATAGAGAGAGAGAGTGCAGGCCACACCCCCGAGGAAACTCCCCTTACAACTGATCGGCTGATCACATCAAATCACATCATTGAGGTGATTACATTATATTACTTATTGTTGTTGTTATGTGCCAACAAGTCACTTCCAACTCATAGTGACCCTACAGGACAGAGTAGAACTGCTCCATAGGGTTTCCAGAGAGCAGCTGGTAGATTTGAACTGCTGACCTTTTCGTTAGCAGCCCAGCTTTTAAACATTACACCATATAAGAGAGCACAAAATGGAGGACAATTAGATCACATCACAAAATGGAGGATAATTACATAGTACTGAGAATCATGGTCTGGCCAAGTTGACACAACATTAACCATCACACTGACCTACTTCACAAAGTCCCAGTCACACGTCTACTGGAGCAGCTGAATTTTGCTAGAGAGAAACACATAATTATTCTCATCTCCTTTTAAATTCATGACCCCACATTTAAAATGTGTCTTTAACACCTCTCAGAATCCTATTCTACTTCCTTATGATGTTTCTTTTTCAACTTTCCAAAAGGACTATTTCACACCCTATCCTCTATTTTCAAATCATTTTTACCATCATCCCTCCTCTGACACTCTCCCACTTGTCCGTTGTGTTTGGCCTCTGACTTTGCTTCTGTTTTCAAATAGGCCAGTCTTGTCCCTGCCTTAGAATCTTTGCACACCCTCCTTCCTGATCTTTACATGTCTAGTTCCTCTTGTCATTCAGTTCAAATGTCACCTCAGAAACACCTTTCCTCACAAATAAGTAAGCCTAGAAGTCTTTTATATAGCCAGGCCATGGCAAAGGCCAAGCTAGACCTCACATAGAACCCCCTCCCCACAGTAGTCACACAGTACCCATGTGGTCATTAACATATCTATCCAGTTTAAGCTCTACTTATCATTGTATCATTATCTGCTTCTGGTTTATTTATTATTTGTGCTTATTATATACCTCTCAATCTAGAATGTAACATCCATAAGAACAGCACCTTGTGTGCCTAGTTCATCTGTGTATTTATTTCTAATCTATTGACTCATCTAAACTGTGTGATGTGAACTTTGAGGGTTTTGTTAGAAGTGTTCATATGTGCTATTTCAGAGAAAATAGATACCAAGCAAAGTAGCCCCGTTTCTCACAGTTTCTCAATTGTAACTAGAGGTGCCAAATTATGAAAATAAATATTTCCACAAATTTTTATACACATCTTTTAAGATGAGATTTTACCATAATCTGTTAAACAAACAATGGGCATTAAAGTGAGAAAAAGACTAGGAAGTGTGAGCTGAATATATAGTTCCTTAATCTTTTAGTGATGATAAAACTATATTTCTGAGACCGAATTTTGTTTTTCTCTGTTTTCCCCATACACTACCTCATTTTGGTTGAAATCTGTTTTCACTGATTCTGATTCAGTGTGAGGTCTAACTTGGTCTTTACCACTGCCCAGCTATGTACACAACTTCTAGACTTAACTTTCCTCATTTATAGAACGAGGATTTTTATATCTTATAGCTCGTGTGCTGTGACTCCATAAGATAAAATTAGTCTTTCCATAGATTGTTGAGAGATTGTTTCTTCTGTCAGTTCTAAAGAAAATGTGTTCCACTGTAGTTATTTCCTCTCCTTTTCTGACAACCCTTTCAACACATCTAAGTGCTTATGACAAATATTTACTTAATGAACTACATTTAAATGATTTATGAATAAATGTTAATAAAGTTGAATTTCTACTACCTTTCAATACTTTCACCTTGAACGTTTTTCAGAAAAGCATGCTAAAACTCATTTTTTTCTATAGATTAATAATAAAAAAGCCTATCTGTACATTATCATTCATATGTTCTCTAGTCTTTCCATTAGTGATTTATTTCAGTTTGAGACTGGCCTTTCCTATTAAATAGCCTTCAACTAAAGCTACAGTTAGTGTTATTAATGCTAGTATACTTTTGCTACCTATAAAATTAGATATGAGCTATTATCATTGCTTTACCTGAATTACTTCTGGAGAAAAGTAGCTACTGCATTATGCAGTTGATATACTGGTAGACAATGTTGTGTAAACAGTGTTGTGATAGAAATACCCTTAAACTGAGAACTGGAGGTAAGAATAGTGACCATTTACCACGTAAAGGCCCTGGTTCTAAAGCATTTAAAGTAAAATTAGTTAATCTACTAACTACTCTTATACCCATTTTACAGATAAGACACAGGGAAGTTAAGGAATTTGCTTAAGATTATACAGAAAGCAGTGAAATCAGGATTCAAACTCAGGCATAGTCTGGCTCCAGAGTCTGTACCTTTGCACCTCTCTGCTCTGGTTCCCTCTGGAGGGAGTCATCATAATCCTGCTCATCTACCTCATTAGCTTTTTGACATTTTATGAAATTGTTTGGGCTCTCTGTGTCTCAGCTTCCAATTGTAAAATGAGCGAGATAATAGCTGCACAACCTTCTTCATGAGAATGAAATGATAGGAAATAATTTTTGAAATATTAAGTGGATAATGGGTGTTTACTGTACCCATTTATTATTATTCTTCTTTATACTTTTTACAAAGTATTAATATTATTTTGAATCTACTAAATGTTTAATAAAAATGTATTTAAAGTAAAGTGGTATACAAATTGGATTTGATTTTATATCCTTGACTATACATTTCAGCAGGATACTAATGAGGAAACAAAACATGTTATGAAAATATCTAAAGCCAGTGGATTAAAAGATAAAAATGGCAGAAATAATCTTAAACCACCTGGAAGAAAAATACATTTTAAAGTTCATTCTTAACATGAAAAATTATCCATCATATAGCGCCACTCCAAAATCAATTTATAAATGTAAAGACAAAGCGGAAAGAAAAAGCAAGGAAATACCCTGACCAAAAGAAAATGAAGAAAATGAAAATGATGGTGTTATGGATTGAGTTGTGTCCCCCAAAAATATGTGTTTTAAGTCCTAACGGCTACGCCTGTGGTTATAATCCCATTTGGGAATGAGTTTTCTGTTATGTTAATGAGGCAAGATTAGTGTAGGGTGTGTCTTGATATAACAGTTACAAAAACCAAAAAACACCAAATCGTTTGCCATCAAGTCGATTCCAACTCATAGCGACCCTATAGGACAGAGTAGAAATGCCCCATGAGGTTTCCAAAGAGTGGCTGGTGAATTCAAACTGCCGACCTTTTGATTAGCAGGCAAGCTCTTAACCACAGAGCCACCAGGGCTCCAACAGATATAAAACAAGATATAAAAGGAGCAAGCAGAGATGGGGGAAGATAGATACCATGCCACATGAAGATCACCAAACAATAGAAGAGACAAGGACCTTTCCCCAGAACCAACAGAGAGAGAAAGCTTCCCCCTAGAGCTGGTGCCCTGAATTTGGATTTCTAGCTTCCTACCTATAAGAAAATAAAGTCACCCACTTGGAGTATATCTGTTATAGCAGCCCTAGAACTAAGACAAATGGATATTATACTTCATAGTTATATTGGTGTATCAACATTCTTCACCCAAGAATGAATGACTTCCAGATTGGAAGTCATGCAGCAGTTGATATTTGGCCCACTCGTTAGAATTACAAGGAATCAATTTTAAGTTTTCCTTTAACATTTCCTAGTACTTAATTTAAAATAAAGAAAATAAGAATTTGGAGACAATAAGATCAAAGCTTCCTGTGGAGGAATTTTTTCCTTCTCTCTCCATAGGGAAAAGTAAACAGTTAATGAGGATTTGCTACTTAATCTAGAATGCCTTAATTTCTCTGAGCTACGAGGACAAATGAATTAATACAGATTCTGACGAAAGATACAATGGCCACCTCTCCAGAATACCTTTTGCTACCTTCATCTTGACTTCTTTTTTGTCTTTCCAAGAGAGAATTCTGAGGTGTCTATATCAGGTTGTGTTGATCCATCTCTAGCAAAGTCTCGTTTCCTATGAGGCTATTAAACATTTCTGTAATGCAAGGAAGTTTGGAAAAATTTTTAAATGACATAGATTCTTGACAAATGGAGAATGATAGTGTCAAAGTTGTTAGTGGTGGAACTAAGAGAAGATGAGATTTCTTGTAGTTTATAACCAAAACACATCTTTGAAGCATGTCAGTACTACTTCACCTAGCTTTGCTTATGAAACATTTTAACATTTTTCTGACTACACAATGAAAAAGCAGCTGCTTCATGAATTTAATTTTAGAGGAAGATAGAAAAGTTCTATGGAGCCTGGAAGGTAGAAAGTGCTTTACTTAGAAAACCCAGAAAAAGATCACTGTAGAACTAAAAAGGGTGAAGGACAACCTATTTTTCCCTAGGGTTATTGTTTCACTTGTGGGTCTTTGTCCGATTCCCAACTTTTCAGTTGTTTTCTTTATCACAATTAAGTGTTCAGCATGGATGGGTTTAGAAGAAAGTTATTTTGCTTAGAAAGATTCAGGACCCAGGAGTCACCTGTATTGAAAGAGTCATATAATGAGACTCTGAGTACTGTGTAATGAAGAAAACAGACAGTTAGATTAACTAAGTCATTACTACTTATAAAATTGATTATTTGTCTTGTTTTTTAAAATGGCTTTGACTTCCAAGATACACCGCACTCATGTTTATGTGTATATTTTGGGAGCGGGGTCGTGGTGGAAGAGGAAGACACTCTTACTTTTGGAATTGGGAGCATACATTCTATAACATGTTGTACAATGAGGACTTTCGTGTTTTTTTAACTATTGTATATTAAAATAAGATTGGAGAATGTCAATTTTAATAACTCCTGTGTAATTTTCATTAATTTTATTTTTTAAAGGTATTGTATTAAATCTTGGCAACTACCAGCCTTACACTATAAAACATAATAGATTATGAAATGACATTTTCATTGAAGTCCCTCTGTAGACTTACAATAAGCCGTTACTTCCACAGGGGCATGTCTGAACATTTGCATGTTCTACTATCCAAAATTTGTGCTCTAGTATAGAACTTCTCTTATTTCTCTACATTTTAAGTTTAAAGAAAGGAATGAGCACTAGATAAATGACTATGGTTTGGGATCACTTCTGCAAAAAAAAAAAAAAAGGCACAGAATTTTTTTTATAAATACAACTGTAACTTTCATTACAAAATCTCCTTAAAAAAATTTTTTTGAACTATTTAGCTAGTTAACATGCTATCCACTCTGTACATAATACTCTCTTGCTTCATTCCCACCCCTCGCAACCATCCAGGCTTTCCCCTATACCTCGTTCCAACCGGTCACCTTTCTGCTGAGACTCCCTTTATTTACACTATTATTTCACTTAGTGAATTCTTCAGAATGCTAAGAGTTGATCCAACAGCCATTTGTTCGAAAGTTCTATTGAGAGCAGTTTATTTTGTACCTGGGTATCTGTAAAGGTATGCTCCATCATGAATTTAAGCCTTTTTAATGACAGAGTATTTTGTAGATAACAGAACCCCATCAGCCTTGTCAGAAGTTCCCTGACCTCGTTATTGCTAATGGATCATGGTAATTCAGCCTGTTGTGAAATCTCATGTTCAATTATACAGGATAATGAGTGAGTCAAAATTTAATATGTCTCAACTATAGTCCTTATAATAGGGCTCGTTCAATTTCTTTCAAAAGTGAGAGGTTTTAAGCAGAGTGGTTCAAACCAAAGTTATTACCAATATTCAGACTGTCCTGTTTTAAATTTATCTGATTTGGTTTTAAGACAAGAGGACTACTGTGTAACTTTAGATTTCACTGATCCTTTTGTAGGAAAGTTAGGGCAGGTTTATTCATTTTTAAGTGTTAATTCTGGGATTCTAAGAGCATGCAAATGGCATTTGTCTTTGGATTCACAAAAACTCTAGATATTCAGAGTTTGAATTATTTAAACTCCCACAACACATGCACTTTTGCTTTTCAAGCATGAGTTATAATTTAATTAAAAACTTCTGGTGCATTGCTAGCATTTTAAATATTAATATGTTCCATGGATCACTTTCGATTATCTCCCATCTAGAAGTTCTTGAAGATGTCAGATTTTTAAGATTCCCAAAGTTGTACTTGGAATTGTGTTGAGGCAAAAGGGACTGTGATAATTACACACATCCATTAGGATCAGCAGAGGAGATAAACTTTGGGGAGGCTTAATGGCCATGTCTCAGTGACAGCTAGCAAAGAGCGTTTGGCATGATTAAGGATGGATTTTAATGCGGTTGAAAATATACTCTCATTATGAATACCCAGTGGAAGTTGCACTGCAAATGCTAAATTCCCCAGGAGAAGAATGGTGTGGCCGGGAAGCTTTGAAATCCACTGTGGCCATCATCCAAATTATTCTCTTTCCTTTATGTCTTTCTGCTGTCAGAATCACTTTGTGATGCCCAATTCGGCTCCCTACATCTCTGAAGAGGCAACCTGTTGATCTCTGTATATTTCAGATTGTCCGAAGATACATCAAGGATTGGCTTGAAAGAAAGAAACCTCCTTTTGGTGCTGTCAGCAGTAGTGTGCTCCTCATGATCATCTACACAACGTTCTGTGACACGTTCTCTAATCCAAACATTGACCTGGATAAATTCAGCCTTATTGTCATAGTGTTCATAAGTAAGTGGGAAGATGGGATATCTTGCTGTTCCTCAGTCTCCTCAATAGCAGTGTGTAGTGATCTGTTTGCTCTAAATTTATTTCAAACATTAATTTGGTTAGAAAAGAATACTTAGTTTCATATTATAACTTTAGGGAAATGGCAAGGAAAGTTACTCAGTAACTTGAGCATATGTTCTATTTATGTTATACCAAAGATAACCTTTGTTATTATTGTAATATCAAAGATTTTCTTATTAAAATCACAAGTTATTCCAGAATACATATTGTATGCTATGGCATTTATGGTATTTGCTGTAAATATTCATAATATAAACTAACTTTTTCTAGATTGACCAAATTAAATAACCAAATCAAAGAGGGCTTTAGATTTTTCCTGAATGGCAATTATCACAGATTATGTCTGGGGATATTTTCAATTAGAACAGCTTGAGTCCCACTAATTTAAATGATTCTATCAGTTGAGCAGTATGTGTTTGTTCCATTTATGTGTTTGTGTTTCTATTTGAGTACCCATAGTTTCAGGTAAAACTAAGCATTGCAGCAAATATATGCTACAAATACTGTTTTTATAGTGCTAATTTAGATTCAATCTTTTTTTTTTTTTCCCTTCAGTATTTTCTATTCAGCTGAGCTTTATGCTTTTAACCTTCATCTTTTCAACAAGGTAAGTGATTTTTTATCTCTTGCTGCTGTTAGTTTGTTTCCTAAAGGAATAATCATCCTCTTTACTTGGCTTCCATACCACAGTGCTGTCCTAGTTTTTCTCCCATCTCACTGACCATTGTGTCTTCCTCCTGTCACCCTCAAAGTGTCAGTGTTACCAGAGGACCTGGCCTCAACCCTGTGTCATCGTGTGCTTCACGACACTTGGCTTAGGCAACCTTCTCCTCGATACGGGCTCAAGCTTTCATTTTCATGTTGATGATTTTCAATCCAGTGTTTTTCCTGAGTTGTAGCACTACTTTTCACTTACCATGTAGATACCTTCACCTCAATGTCTGAACAAGACCTCAGACACAGATATTCAGAATAGAGTTAATCTTCCTCAAAGTTTCCTCTTCTTCTAGCATTTCTTCTTTTCTTTCTTTCTTTTTTTTTAATGGCACCACCATCCTCAGTGTTACCTTCACTGGACTCCTTGCCATCATTATTTTAAATATCTCTTGATCCTGCCTCTATAATATGTTTTGTGCTCCCAAAGCCACTTACCTTATTCAAGCTCTTGGTGCCCTTTTTGCCCTGTACTGTTGCAGTAGATACCTTACCGGGGTCTTCGTTTCTCAGCCCAACTATATTTAATGCATTTTCAGTACCTCTGCCAATGACCCAAAGTTCTGAAAATAGCTCTCTTGTTTAGAGATATTCGATGGTTATCCAGTGTCTTCAGAATAAAGTTCCATTTAGAGGGGGCTAAGTGCAAGGCCCTTCAACCTATTTTTCAATCACATGAACCACTGTTAGGATTCACGCTCTCTAAGCTTTAGATGAAATGAACTCCTTGCCGTTCCCTAGAAGAATCCCATGCTTCTCATTTCTGTCTCTTGCCTAGGCTTCCCCATGTCTAAGTTGGTCTCCAAGTCCTGGTTCATCTTTACTGTTCTTAAAGGCTCACCTCAAATGCAACTTCTTCCACCAATATTTTACATTCAATAGATGTTACTTAAGCCTTCGGTATGAGAAAAGTACCATAGTAAATATCACAAGATGAGAGAGAGTTCCAGTCCTACCTCACTTTATAGACTAGATGGATGATAACTAAGTGTCCTCTGAGTGGTACAGCAAGCCAACCTGCAATCGTTTCAAAGAAGAAGGAGGCAGTTCCAAAGAAGGTGGTAGAGCAAGCTTCATGGAAGAGATGGGGTTTGTCATGAGTCATAAAGAATGAGTAACTGTTCAGCAAACAGGCGAAGAGCCGGGTTCTTGGTGAGAGAGAGAAAAAGCAAAAATGCAAACATGGACATACACACATACAAACACAAAACACAGGGACAATAGTAGTAGAGAGAGATTAAAAGTAATAATAACTGGAAAGGTAGGCTTGCGCCAGATTGCAAGGCCCTTGAATGCCAGATTATAGGAAGGACAAGGGCAAGGGCATGGTCTGTTTATAAGGCTTGAAATCCTGTCAGAGCAGTGGATGGGCTCAGGCCCCACATTAGACGCTTGGGTCTTACAGCGCTTGGTAGAGCGCTAGGCTGATTGTAAACAGTCAATAAAAACTTATTGATTGATATAATTTGAATCATTTTTCTAAGGTTGTGGTTGTGATTTATGAAGTAAGAGTAAAGCCTGGAGCTATTAAAGTCACAGAGAAAATGTGACTTAATTGGGTAAGACTGAGAATGGGAGCTATTTTAAAGTTCTTTTTGTAAATGGCTTGATATGTCACCTTAGGAAAGGCGCTTGCTTTTCAGTGCCTGTTTGTTTTATAGGTCCTTGTGGCAGAAGTAATGATCAGATTTACTCATCCTGTCAAACTGGGATGGAGATACCCTGTCAATGACTGAAAATTCCTGGAAAAGATAGAGCATAAAACAGCCACCACTGGGATTGCTGAAAGGGGGAGGGGGTGTCACGAGTGCTTGAATTAAGTACAGGATGGAGTAGGCTGGACTTTCATAAGGACTTGTGGCTTTGAAACCCTTCTATACTGCCTCATTCTGCCTTCGCTGAAGTTCGGTTGCTTTTAGACTTCCTAGACCCACTGTCAGATATGCATATTCCTTGATAAACAGACTATGGGGTGGCTGCAATCAAGCTCCTTGTTGTGAAACCCCAAATTATTGCATTAAAATGTGAAGATTTTTCAGCTGGACAAAATTTAGAAGGTGGTTCCCACATTCTCTTTTCATACTAAGAGGACCCACAGCTCCAGAAGATTTTATGGGAGGAGTGAAAGACACCAACACTGATTGAGCCCCTGTGCTCTGTGCAAGGCACCAGACAAGGGATGATGGGTATCTGACAGCAAAGGCTATAGTACTGTTCATTTTGATTGTTATTTTATAGATGAGGATCCATGCTTAGAGTAGTTCAGTTTAGTAGTTTAGTAACATACCTAAAATCAGATTTTTGTAGTCTAGTAACTTGTCCAAAGTCAGGTGGCAGGTAGTACATCTAGAACTCAAATCCATTTCCATTTGACTGCAAAGCTCATGCTTTTTTCACTGTGCTAAATGATTTTAATTGCTTTTAAAATTCATAAGACTTGTTTTGGTTGGAGAATTTGTAGAGAGTATTTAACTGAATTCTTCCAGTTCACACACATAAATTTGTCAGAGATATCAAGAGTTTGAACTAGGACCCTACTTGTTTCTCCTCTGCTGAGTTTTTCTTTTTTCTACAGGTTTTGTTCTTCCTACTTGAAGTTTGTGAAATTGGCCTGTGTTTTTTCTCCGATTTTTCCTTACCAATTCAGTAAATCTGAAACTATTCTGGATATTAAGAGATAAAAACCTCAGCAGGGAAATGGGTCTCTTTTATGCAGCATGCCCCTGCACTCTGATTATGAAAGTGTAGCATAAAGCCCTGAGAGACCCAGCCTCGAAAATTCAGCTTTCCTGCAACACTCTGCTTACCTGTTAGCGTTTCTTAGAGGTACTGACCTGGGTGTCATTGTTACCACCCCACTGTCTGACATGTACATCTCTTCTACTCTGAGTATTAAAAATAGATTTGAGAGTTATTGTTCTGCGTTCTCATTCATTTGACTGCAGGATAGTGTCAGGGTTAAAAATTCCAGCTCAGGAGTTAAACAAACTTGGGTTTGAATTCTGTTTAATAACCTTGTAACTTTTGCCAGTTTCCTCAGTTATGAAATGGAGATAGTAGTAGTACCTATCTCATAAGGTTATTTGAAGAATTAAATAATATTCACATATATAAAGTTCTTAGCATACTACCTAGCAAGTAATCAATAAGTGTTAGCCACTAGTAGAATTATTTATTATATCAAAATTGTTTATTGTATCAAAAGCTGATGGTGGAAAAGAGGGAATTAACTTTTCTAGCCTTGTAATACATTCTTTTTGACTTTTCTGTGTCACCATCTGACTCCTCAAACCAGAGTCAGCCGTCCATCATGACCTAAGCTCTCTGCAACTTTGGGAAACTGTCAAAGTTGAAAAACAATGTTGAAAAAGCTTAGAAAAATAAAGCCATAATCAAGAGCCATTAAAAAATATATAAAAGACAGTTTGGTAGGTTAAGTGACAAAAGAAACCTTAAAACAAGAAAAGGAAGAAAATAGTTAGATATTTGAATAGGTATTTTAAGCCTTATGAATGTGTTTTCAATCAGATGTCTCAATCTGACTCTCGCCAGCCCGAGGAGGAAAGAAGGCGGGTTGAAAGAAGGATAGGAGGGAGGGAAGGAAGGAGGGAAGGAAGACAGGCATTGTTACCACCGTTCGGAATGAGTCAACTAAGCCACAGAGCCCAGGATAACTTGTTTAATGCCACACAGCTAGTGACAGATGATGTCTTCCCCTAAAATGAGTAAAGACAAAACACAGGTCTATGTTAATAAAAGAAAGTATTTTACATGAAGTTTCTTCCTCTAAAAACAATGGGTTTAGACGGAAATATTTCAGAGGGACTTTTCTGCGCCTACATTCTGTGATTCTCCTAGTAAAACCTTCTGACATGTTTTCCTTTGTGGGTACTGCAAAGGCAGGCAAAATAAACATTATGTGGAAAGCATTGATTGAAATCTTTGTAAGAGAGAATAAAAAGACCAGTTGGGAAGAAAAGGAAATAAACATCTCAAGGGAAGTCAAAGTGATCAAAAGAATTATAAAAACAGGATAAAAAGAAAATCAATATTAAAAAGAGATAAGGTGGGGTTAGAAAATAAATAATAATGTGATTCCTTTTAAGAATGTGAGCACAAGTAATAGAAATGTTAATCACTGAAAATAATTACAATCATTATTACCTAAATACACTGATTTTACCAGGATGCTTACTTTTTCTGTGTATTGCCGTGACTTTCCCCATCGAGCCAGCCCTTGACTGAACACAGCTGAGGGTGGGTTATTTACCTTAATAGCTGCTATCACCCATCTGATTATATTTTGTGAGGTTGTTTTGTTTTGTTTTTAATAATGTCCTTCTCAGAAAGTAAGCCCATCTCCAAGAGTTGGGGAAGCCTGTCGGAGCCCTGGTGACAAAGTAGTTAAGAGTTAAGCTGTTAACCAAAAGGTCAGTAGTTCAAATCTACCAGCAGCTCCTTGGAAACCCTACAGGGCAGTTCTGCTCTGTCCTTTAGGGTTGCTATGAGTTGGAATTGACACGACGGCAGTGGGTTTGGTTTTGGTATTTAGTTGTGTGACTGAGGGAAGTTGTTAAATCTCTTTTGGAAAAAGGGTCAGAATACTGTCTACCTTCTGTTGCTATTCTGAGGAGGACAAAATACTGAATGCAAAGCACTTAAAAGACGCTCAGTAAATGCTTCCTGCTGTGGTTATGCATTGTCATGAGTATTAATGAAAGACTAAGTAAGCATCTGCTCTACTGGCTTTCCCTTAGATCTGTGGTGTGGAGCATTCTGTTACTGTATAGCTAGAGTATAAGCGAAACCTATTCAGGGGGAATATTGTTTCTAACCTTAAAAATTCAATTTTTATTCTTTAATCCTAATCCTCCGTCCCCACTGACTGACTATAGGGCAGTGTTCCAACTCAGATCAGGCCCGAAATCTCCCAGTGTGAGCCCAGCTTCAGTCTCCTTAACTGAAGCAGAGGACACGTAAACATATTTTGCAAATATCCTCTTTAGCTACATTGTAAATGCTGCTCTCATGGCTGCTAGCACCACATTAAATCAGTCTCCTTGGCCAGAGAGACTTTGACACATTGGCAATGTACTATAATCTGGAAAAGAGCAAGATATCAAACAGAACACAGTTCACTAAAGGGGAAGTAAACTGCCAGACTCTCTTGGAAGAAAACCAAACTATATAAATTCAGATGCAGCCATGATCGGTTATACACAAGGGCAGCCAAAGACTGAAAAGGTCTTTGTGTTGTTGCTAACACCACAAGCATTGCTGGAGAACATCCCAAAACCAGGCCACTTGGTTATGCTCCATGCCCTACAATTGCAGGGGGGTTGTTCACTCCTGCGGAAAGTTTTTTATTCATCATGATTTGATTGGATATTGTATTCCCCAATCTGCCTGTCTCAACCTTTTCTAATTTCCTCAGTTCCCAGGCCTCAAAATTACCCCAAACTCTCTGTGGATGAGTAAAATGCCTCATACTTTCAAAGAAAATAAAATCTCCTGACACAAATTACCTCTACTTTCCCATTCTCTATCTGAAATTTTTCCGTATTTTTCACTCACCTTCTATTCTTCCATCTCAGAGGCTGTACTCCCCTCTCAGGCTAACCTCCTCAGTCTTATCTCCTGAGCCCTGTTTGGGGACCTGATTTCATCAGTTATTTCTATTTACTGCATCTTCAGTCTCTCCTCACAATCACGTTCAGATCTCCCCCAACTTTTTCCTTCTCTTCACAAGATTTCTTGAAAACACCGTCCCCTCTCACTATTACAAATAAACTACATTTAAACATCAACTCCTTGGCCTCCTCCCCAAGCCCCATCCTCCTCTTCCATTTCCCTTTTCTGTTAATGTCTTAATGCTCAAATTTTCTAATTTCTTTTTAATTCCTTCTCGTCTTTCAAAGCAATAATAATAACAATAATGATATCAGCTAGCATGTATTGAACACTTACAATGTGCCAAAATCTTTACAAATATTGGCATTTATCCTCACACGGCGTAAGTGGCAGGCCATATTATCTGCCTTTTATGTATAAGCAAAAAGATAGTCTGGATTTAAATCAGGCGTGTTTTCCCCAAAGCCTGTGCTCTTAAGCCTTTGGGAGGGAGTATATTGCATAAGATGTTAACATTTGACGAGTTCTTTTAATTTTATTTCTGTGTGTCTTACCTCCATCTCCTGCTCTCACTATGATTCTTCAGGCGCTTAAAACTTCCTGCTTCCTGACTAGTCTCACCATCTTTAGTCTTACACCACGCAGTGTGATTACTGCTCCTTAAGAACAGGTCTGATCGTGTCGTTCCACTGTCCAAAGACCCGCAGTGGTTCCACTTAGCCCATCTTATCAAGTCCGCACTTCTGCACCCCAGTCAGCCTGAAGAACCTTCTCTTTGCTGACTGCCCCAGCACAACGATGCTTCAGTTTTATTATTCCTTACCTAAAATACACATCTGATTATGTCTAAACCTGTTCTTTAAGGCCCAGTTCAATTGTTATTTCCTCCAAGAACATTTCCTATGTACGCCATCATCAACCACCACCACTACCCTCCCTCCTCCACCACAGACTAGAGGTAGTCCTTGTGCCAGACCTCATTTCCACCTCTTTTTCTTCTTCTCTCTCTCTCCTCTCTCTCTATATCTCAGTTTCTCTATCTTTTTTAGAGAGTATATATCTGTGCTCTTATCATCTCTCAGCCCGTGCTTTTACAGAACCTTACAGAACTCCTTCCCCATTAAGCCTACATGAGGAATAAAGGGATGAAGGAATATGTCAGCCATGTAGTACAATGGTTAAGAAACAAGCATGACGTCACTATATAAACAAGAGAATGAAATGTGGAACTTTAATGCAATCTTATTATACTCAAATGATACCAAGATGAAATACCAAAAATTCAGTTTGGAAAGTTGTTGTCAAAGAAATGGAGTTAAGACTGATTAGGAGTCATGAAGATAAGTGACTTTTCAGAGTAGAGATGACCAAAGGGCAATTTAAATATTCTCTTTACACATGTATAGGGGATGATGAGAGGAGAGGGCTCTTCTTGCCTTTGATTTAGAGAAGATTTTTCTGCCAGTGAAAGTTGTTAAGTATGGGGACAAGGTTACTATGGCAAATGGTGGGATCTCTTTCTTCAGAGATTTTTAAAAATTGGATAGATTGTTCTGTCTGCAAGTGTATATGTACAGCTGGGTTCTGGAGAAACTTTCCATTTGCTAACTCTCTTGTCCGAATTCTGGGCAGGAAGTGAATAGATTCACTAGAGCTTCAAACCTGGATTCTACAGGATGCGCTAGTTTCTAAAATATAAAAGAGGACACAATAGGAATAATTATATATTGAACCTTTTCTACTTGTGGTTCTCTAATTCTTTTAAAGAGGAAATCTGACTATGATATCTTCTGTCAGTAGTGCCTCTTTATAACATTTAATGGTTTTTGACTCAAGGAGGATTTTTTTGTTTATTTTGTTCTTTTAATGCTTAACTTAAGAGCACAGGCACAGGAGCCAGACTCAGTTTGAATCCTGGGTCTGTCACTTACAGCTCTGTGGCCCAGTTTTCTCATCTGTAAATAGGGATATCTTATCGCCTGCCTTACGAGGTTGTTGTCTTTACATGTAAAGACCTAGAGCTGTGCCTGACCCATGGTGGCTGCTCAAAATATGATAGTATTATTATTTTTACTAAAACATATGATGTTCAATCATTGTTCAGAGCATGTATTTCTCAAAAGTGTGTGTTCCCTACTGAAAGGATATGTTGACCTTTGAGAGAAGCATTTGTAGAGCTACAGTAACTCTTTCAAACCACTGGGGTAATAGATAACCTATGACTTAGCTAAAAGAGTTACTTGCTACATTAATTTCATAAAGTCCTGGACCATAGTAGTTATTTTAGTAGTTAAGAGCACATACTCAGGAGCCAGAGTCAGTTTGAATCCTGAGTCTGTCACTTAACTAGCTGCGTGCCTCAGTTTTCTCATCTGTAAATAGGGATATTGTGTATTGTACATGTGATCTTAGGAGACCTCTACCACACATTTTTAAAAATAGTCTCCTTTTCATAGATAAACTACTCAGAAATGATTCTCTAAAAAGAAATTCAAATACTTCTGTACATTTGGGCGTAAAATTACTTCTGTCACAAGGATTTGTCAAAGGGATGTTAACATGAAGGTAGGTATTATATTTGATTTATGATGTGTTAAATAGGCTTTTGAGAAAAGTATTTGTAAAAAACTTTTTTTCCCCTAGGAGTAATTCGGGTTTCACACCAGCAGACACAGTGGCCATCATTTTCTGTTCGACACACAAATCTCTCACATTGGGTAAGTGATTCGCAGACTTGAAAACCAACGTTTAATTCACAGAATTGAAAATCAACTCATATAGTTACGTCTTATGATTTTGAAGTTCAAGGAGCTCTTCAAATTAAATGGAATGGGGTTATTGCACACTCTGTGTGGTAAAGAACAATAGCAAAGTGAAGATGAGTCATTGTTTTGAGATACTATTGACCAAACCAGTTTCTGAGGGCCTAAATTCAACAGTGTTAGATTTAGCTTAATTTGTAATCATGTTTTTGATTCCCATAAGAGATTTTCAATGTTGAATGTTAACATTAACAGTCAAGGAAGGAGAAGAAAAAAAAACTGCTTCCAAAAAACGAACTGGCAATAACTTTGCTTTGGAAGGCTATAAAGTCGCCCCTGGAAAATGTAACTTCTTTTCTGGGAGCTTGGAGCAAGGTGGAGATAAAGTTATTACTCTAATTCAGTATTGACATTGGTTTGAAGTCCATTTTGGAATGTTATGTTATCTCTATTAAAAAAATCCATATAGTCAGCATTAACTCAATCTGAAATTGAAAGTGAAGTAAGTATTTATTTAATGGACAAAAATAGATCAAGGAGGAAAGTGCTATCTTCTACTTAGCTTTATCCAGTTTAGTGGCATTATACCAATAACCTGTCCAGACATTCGGAATCTATGCTTTTAGTCATTAAAAGTCATTAAGTAATCCGAAGTTTTATTGAAATATACGTCATTCACAAACTCCTTGAGGATGATAGGCATGTTGTGGTAAACACTCACATTAAATCAGCGAAAACTCATTTTGGCACGTGATTCACTCACTTAAGCAAAGGAAGAATTATGCCATTGCTCTGGGTCTGCTCATGGTAAAGAAATGCAGTCTATAATCTAGAAAATGAAGATATTTCATAATGTTTTTACTAATCGCAAATATATTTGTCTGGTAAATCCTATATCTGTCTTACCAAGTTTAGAACAATGATTTAGAACAAATTCTTTTAGAAGCAGTTGTTACGTAGGTCTTCAGCTGAATAAATTATATATACAGTCTGTGCACTGCAGTATATTCGTTTGGTTTTCTTCTTCATAATCATCATTAAATCAAAGTTGAAAGGGCTTTGGAACCCATATTCCAATCCTGATTTTTGTGACCTTGGACAAATCAGTTAATCTCCCTGAAACTTAGCTTTCTCATCTGTAAAATGGAGTAGAATAACACATTTTGAAAAGTACCTGCACAGCATCTGGTACATAATAGGTGTTAATACATGACAAAATGGGTTTAATAGCAGTACTGCATGGATTGCTGTGGATTAAATGGGAAAGCCCCCATAAAGAGCTTGGTGTAGTGCCTGGCAGATAGTAGACCACTCTAGAAACGATATTATTAGTTGTTATTATAATTAGTTATTATTAACTCTGTTAGTTATAACTTGTATTACTGCTTCCAGTGTTCCATTTTTCTCACCCTGTCGTGTAGACTTTCATGTAACGAGTATGGTTTAGTTGCTGACCTCAAAAAAATCATCTTGCTCTTGTTTGCTGTGTGTGTTATTGTGATATGGCATCTGGTATTCTAGGTCTCCTAAAAGGTAAGGGACTGTTATAAAGGTAGGTAGTGCAGAGGCAGGTGCTGCCAGACGCCTCCGAGTCCAGAGTGCACGATCAAATGAGCCCGTGTCCTCAGAGCACATGCGAGGCCATGGCTGCACCAGGTACATTTCTGCATTTCTGCAATGGGCTTTGAACCCGAGCTGCCCCTAGGGATTTGCTTTTGTCAGGAAAACCAAAATGGATTTTCTTTTTCCTCCGTGATGTTCTTCTATGCTGGAGCTGGCTATGTTGAACAAAGAACTCTCCAGTGCAGTGTGGTGATTTCTTTTCTTTTCTATAAGCAAAATATCTACCAATTTAATCTTTTGTCTTTTCATTTTTCTTAATCCCAAAGCCATACTCTTCTGTTCTTGGTGCTTTCTGAAAGCTCATTTCCAGACAAGCAGATGGGTACTCTGAACACCAGTCAGAAGTAGTTGTTTTTCTGGAAAGGGCCGAATAAACTTGGACTTTTGTTTTCTTTTGCAGTGTTCTCCCATGAAGTAGGTGGTTAGATCCTCCAATAAGATACTAGTGTAACCATGTAGTGGGAATCCTTTGTTACTCCCATAATGTGACAGCTCTCTTGGAATTGCAAGACCTGAGTGCTTGTCCTGGCTCGTCTACTAATACCTCCCCAGGCCCCTGTTTCCTTATCTCTGAAATTAGGGAATTTTACTAAATAATTTCTAAGGTGGCTCCCAACTCAAATATTCTATCATTCCTGGATCACTCCTGGCTTCCCTTCGGCATGTCCTAGGTAGCATTTATGTAAATGGGCTCTCTGCTGCTTCCCTTATCTCAGAGAGGTGGAATGGATCACGTTTGTCCTGGAAGTGCCCTAATTTCCATATATAGTGGGGCACGTTTGGATCCTATTGCTAGAATGGGCCTTGTTAAGCCCTATAATTTACTATATCAGCTCTCCCAAGAGCCAGTGCATGTTTCCGTCTACTGGTGACCCACCATCACTGGTACAGAGGATATGCCACGGCAGTGACCTGAGCTATAGGCAGATAATTATCCCAGTGGAAATTCTTATATGCGTGGAAATTAAAGAACATCACACAGAGTATGGAGAATTCATATTCCAGAAAGCAGGAGGTGGGAAAATCTGAGGTTATACTCTCCATTATACTTTCTCTCACTTCTCACACAAAAGTGAAATATAATGGACTACAGTATCTATCTGACACTTAAAAAGTATATATCTTTCCCTTGTATAATCACTGTCATGTAATATTTCTTCTAGTGATTTTCCATATATATCTTTAATATCTCAAATAGAATAAATATATTAAGTGTGCCTTATGAAATACCATTTATTACTATCTCCATTATTTGTGTTTAAGAGTAGATCATTGCAGGCAAGTGTTCCCATGTAACTGATAAACCAAAGATGAATACTCTTGCTTGAGAAGCTTCCTGAATATTCTCTTGTACATACACCTTCAATTTATTTTATTGTTCTTGCTTTTGCCCTATCTCAATCTCTTCCATGTACTTGCATCCACACACATGCTGAATTTGATTCATTGCTTTTATTAGTGCATTTGCCATTGATTGATTAGTTCTTCGTATTAGTACTTTTTCTATTGATTGATTGCAGATGAAGTGACTATTTGACCTTTAATTATGAGGCTTCCTATTGAAAATGACATTGAGCTATGGCTTCACATAATCCATCTGGAAAGCCTGACATGATGCTGTTCCCTGGAGTTCGTTCAGGAAGAAAGAGGAGGCCTGGAGGAAGTGCAGAGCTATCATTGTACTTCATCTAAAACAATACTACAGGGCTTGTTTGCTGCCTTCCTATAGTTTGTTCCAGCTCAGGGTTGGAGGTGATTTTATATTTTGTTAAGACACCATCACTTGCTGTGGGTTGCCATAAGAACCATGAACTCTCCCCGATTTTTCCCTAGTTTGATGCTGATATTTGTACAATAATGAGGAGATATTTTACAGAGTAGAGACTGAAGAACAGCTTGTACCCTACTTCACAATGGCTTAGTGCACAGTCAAGTAAATCTCATCAAGAAAGAAATTCAATCCAAGATATCCTGGTGGAATTGGCATTTTACTTTCTTTTATATATCTTTTTCTCTTAAGTATTCAAATCACTACACCTAGAAAGAGAAAGTTTAAAGATGTTTGAGATCCTTAAGTATTTGCATTAGTTTTTAATGTTTTTGAATGGTAAAATGAAAACACATAATCTCAGAGCATGTCAACTGACTGTTGGCAGTCTATTGTGAGATTCCCAATTGTTTATTTCCAAAAGTATCTCTGAATTGAACTAATGCTATTTTAATATTATGTGGAGTGTTATGATCAGATCTTATTAAAAGTCCTCTATGTGTCTAACAGAGCCGTGGTGGTGCAGTGGTTAAGAGCTATGGCTGCTAACCAAAAGGTCAGCAGTTCGAATCCACCAGCCGCTCCTTGGAAACTCTGTGGGGCAGTTCCATTCTGTCCTATAGGGTCACTATGAGTCAGAATCAACTTGAAGTTACCAGATTTTTTATTTGGTATGTATCTAATGAGAAGCCCTCATGGTGCAGTGGTTAAAACCATTTCATGACCAAATTATTTTTCACTTTAAATTTTTTGTTGATATTTTTTTCATTGATGGAATACATGCAGAATCACTGAATGTGTCTGAATTCAGGGTGTCCCTCTGGGAGATGGGGGTAGGATTGGTGGAACACATATGTCCCTCTGGACTCTGGGGATAGAATTGGGGGGATGCATATGTCCTGCTGGCCTCTGGGTCACTTATTTCCATCTGGGCTGGGCTGCAGGTTGGTGGGAAATATATGCCCCCTACAGGATGCCCCAGGATGCACTCCCTCATACAGTACCTTGTGAAAACAGTAATTTGCAGCACAGGCCCATTTCAAACAGTTATACAGGTCCTCACCTTGCAGCAGAAAGTAAGTTCCCCAGAAACCTGAGACATGGAAAATGTAGGTGGGCAAACATATATCCTATTACTCATGAAAGGGTTAAAGTGCTTGGCTGCTAACTGAAAGGTCAGGGGTTTGAACCCACTAGCCACTCCATGGGAGAAAGATGTGGCAGTCTGCCTCTGTAAAGGTTTACAGCCTTGGAAACCCTATGGGGCAGTTCTACTCTGTCCTATAGGGTCACTGTCAGAATCGACTCAACAGCAATAGTTTTGGATTTTTTTTTTTTTTTTTTTTTTTTGGTATATGTCTAACCATTTATAAACAATTGTGTACAAAGGCAAATCAAGATAGCTATTCCTAGTGTTTGATGTTTATTCTTCATTATGGGTTTGTGGTTGCAGTTTTCACAGCTGAACTGTGATAAAAACTATGCATTAAACAAAAAGAAAGTACAGCTTTTGAGTAGACATAGGATTCTGGAAAGAGTGGAAAGAGCACATCTCTGATTCCAGTCTGGATTCAAGTCCCAGTTCTCTCACCAAAAGCTAGAATAAATCACTTAACTGCTGTAGGCCTCATCTGTAAATTGAGAAGGTGGACAAGGTGATACTTGAGATTCCTGATAGTTTTAAGTTTCTGTAAGTCTGTGTTCAATGATGGATATATCCTTTCTATGAGATAACAATAGTTTCCCTGTTATGTGTGCAAAGGAAAAGAGTTCTTGGAAGGAATAGTTATGTAGATAATATTAGAATATTATGGGAAAGAAAATATGGCTGTTACTTTTTCCTAATGAGGTTTACAAAAAAATCTGCTCTCCAAAGAATGTCATAGGAGAAACAAAATTTTGAAAAGACCTTGTTTTCAATTTTAATTGGAAGCTTTTCAAGAATACTAATGGATTACCTGCAACTTGGGCTGAAAAGATCACTTACTTGTATTTGGGTTGTTTTCTCAGGAGGAAGTTGAATTGAAATAAGGAGGTTTTTATTTCTGTTGTTTTCTCTCAAAGCTTATCCATGATTCTATTTGGCACATGGAGAATATTATCTTAATAAAATAATCCTACAATTGAGTGGCACTTTTTTAAAGCACTTTTAGTCATGTTACTTGCACAACCTTGAATATTAGCCAGTCAGTAATTATATGTTATTTTGTATACAAAAAAATGAAAATTTCTTTTCTAGAAAAATGTTTAAAAGCTTATCCCAGATCATATACCTAGCAGAGACTAGATTCCAGGTCTTCTAACTTCCAGAACTGCACTGGATAATAGCATATGAAAATACTTTGAAAACCAAAAAGTGCTAGAGTGATTCTAAGTACAGTGAATGTGTGATCTCAGGCATGGGTTTGAGCTCTTTTATTAATTGTTTCAAAAGAAAACTACTTATTACATTGCTGGTTACAAGGCACTCCATTTTAAAATACTTGATATCTGTAATTGTTCCCAGAAATATGTATTTCCATGGGGTCCAGTCACCAACTGACACTCATTCCTTATATTTTCCTTGTTAGTGAAAAGTTATATTCCATTTGAAGTGGGTTTTGCTGAGCCATTCTTACCTGTCATGAGGCAACACTGTCTGCACTCCCTTCTGGAAAACTAAGAGCTTGGTGCTGTTTGACAATCAACTACTAAAGTGGAAATAGGAACCCAGATTAAAGTCAGAAAATAGAAGTCTGTCTTTGGAGTGCAGCCATAAATATCTTTCTGTCCTGCAGGTTGCTGTGGAGCTACAGCTCTGTAAGGAAAGACAATTTAGGGACCCCTGTCATTGACAGATTCTTAAAGATGCCACTGAAAGTGCAGACCCATCATGCTGAAGAAGAGTGAGGACATACTTGTAATTTTGTACTATTTTCTGATCCACAGAAAGAGAGAAATTAAGTTCTCAAATCAGCTGAAACTCAGAGGTTTGTGTACTCCTTCGTTTTTAATTTTTGATACTGAATATGATGTCTGAAAATCATTGCTAACATATCTAGATTTTGTCATAAAAATTTCAGAAAGTCTCATAATAAAACATCTTTGGGGGGTTCCCAGTCTGGCCCTCCACTACCATTTAGAGGGTCCTTCAACTTAATGATAGGCCAGGAGATGTCCACCTGGAAGACCAAAGCCCTACTACCCCTGCATTCTCCTCTTCCTCCATGTTTTCTGTACCAGGGACTTTCAAACATTTTTAACCACAACCTACAGTTAGAAACATAGTTTACAGTATGATCCAGTACACACTTACATGTGTATAAAATGTCACAAACCACATTCACCCTTACTTTATGGAATATATTCCATATTCTATTCAAGTACTAGATAAAACCCACTAAACTGATTTTGCAGCTTACTAATGAGTCATAAACCAAAATCTGAAAAATATTGCTTTATACTTTGCTTAGTAAGAAAGAGGCTTTGTCCCCTTCCTCAAATAGTTAACATGCAGAATTTGGCTTTGGCTGTCCTCTTTCCACTGAACTTTAACCCATATTCCTGATACCACATAGGAACCGGAGTGAAATGAAGAGTTAGATTAATTCTTGATTTGCAGAAGTGTTAAGACCACCTGCATTTAGATTATTATTGAATTAGTTCTGCTTATTTAACAGAATTTCTATACCTTTTGATAATTTATTTTTAAAATTGTTTTCTTTATTCAACAGCTGGCATTTATTGGGTACTTAATAGGCAAATACTGTGCTAAGTGCTTATTACATGAAGTAATTCACTTTAAAATACTTTTGTTTCAGCAGTGTGGGATCGTGTATGTACTAGTTAGTTTAGACTTCAGCTCCAGGGACAGCGGCTGCTGTAATGGAAAATTCTCAGTGGAGTGTCTGGCTACTATTTTGTCAGAAAGGAGATACTCTAGAGGCAGCTACAACAAATGTGTTTGTTATCAATATCTCTACTAACCTGAGATTTCACTAGTTAGCAGAGTGAATTCAGAAGTAGTTTTCTATCGGTGAAGTGAGTGACATTAATTTGCATGATGAATGTTCAGAAATGGGTTTTCCATTGATAGGCGGACTGCCTAAAGTACTTCCGAGACACTCTTCATTTGCTAAAAGAATCTAGCAAGTCCCCTAGCCTGGTATTAAATCCTCAGGAGTGTTGTGGAGGCTCGATCCCTGCCTGCTTTTGTGTCCGGCTACTGCTCAGAAGACCTGTGTTTGCCTGAGGCCGACTGTAAGAGTAAGGAGTCCTGCTCTGGAACGTAGCCATGTGCTTGGAGAGACCCTTTCATGCAGGGTGCTGGTTGGAGCACAGGGAAGGTCAGAGCTGGGACTTGAAGTTTACAGGGTAGATTGTATAAACTATTTCTGTGCTTGACTGCTAATACATATTGAGTTAAAAATACCTGTATGTGTGTGTGGCAGCTTACTTTCATTAAATCCTGCTGGCAAGGCTGTGGGGAGTGCAGCTAACCCTCAACTACTTTAAACTTTTTTGGCCACTACACAAGGTCTGTTGGAAAGAATCTGGGGCTTACGTGCAGCCAGCATGACGTAGGTCACTTCCCAACACTCCGTTATTTGCACCAGCTCACATTACTCCCACAGTTGCCCCAGATGGGGAACGTGAGGTTCCAAAGGGATAATTAACTTGCCCAAGTCATGCAGACCTGCGTGGCAGAGCCAGAACGTGAGCCCAGGTCTGACTAAGTCTGGCTCTTAGCCCCTGTGCTCAGCTGCAGTGAGAGCCCTGAGAAGAGTTTATACCGGATGATTTCTGGGCCTTCTAGTTTTAACACCCAGTGACTCTCTCATTTTGAAAAGTTTGCTTACATATTTAGCTTCATAATCGTGAGCCCTTCTGAGGGACACCATTAGGTCAGCATTTTCTCAAAGTGGCCCTTTGATCACCTGCCTCAAAATTACAGGGACTTGCATGCTTAAAGACGCAGATTCCAGAGCCTTACTCTAGGCCTGTTACTGTTGTTAGTTGCTGATGAGTCAGCCCTGACTCATGGCGACCTTATGTATGACAAAATGAAACATTGCCTGGACCTGTTCCGACTCAACAGCAGTGGGTTATGGGTGCCATCTTCAAGGAGCACTGGTGGTACAGTGGTCAGAGTGTTGGCTGCTAATCGAAAGGTCAGCAGTTTGAACCTACCAGCCACTCCGAGGGAGAAAGATGTGGCAGTCTACTTCCATAAAGATTATAGCCTTGGAAACCCTAGGAGGCCAGTCTACTGTGTCCTGTAGGATGGCTGTGAGTCAGGATCCACTTGCTCGCAACAGGTTTTTTTTTTTTTTAGTGCCATCTTTATGTAATTGGTATGTTTGAGTCCATTGTTGTGGTTGTGCCCTAGGCCTTCAGAATCAGAATTTTTAAGGATAAGACCCAGGAATCTGATTTTTGTAATACATTCCAAAGGAGAGTCTTAGGCACACTAAAGTTTGAGAACCACCACGTTACATCCTTGCAGAACTACCTCTCAGCTCTCAGAGGTGCTGGCTCTTGTACCTGGAACTTGGGGAAGTTTTTTACTAGCAGAGAATTCAGTCAGGTTTTGTATAAGTGCTTTTTACTAACAGTGGGAAGCAGTTTGGGTCAACCTGAGTTGTTTTTGTGTGTGTCTTTCTTTTTTGTTAATTGGTTTGTTATTTTTTATGCTGTTGTTATTTTGGCCTGGCCATGGTGTGACCCACTTTTAGATACTTTTTCATCTCATCATTAGCCAAAAGGAGATACTTAGGGCATCAGTGTTTATAATACACTACTAGATATTGTATAAAAATACATAATAAAAATTTTAAGTAGGCCTGGACCCTGCTTTCCAGGAATCACCCACTTCCTCATTCATGGCTTCAGTCTATTGTATTATGGTCCTATCTAGAAAGGACAAAAACTTAGCTCTAGTTTTTCTAATCTGTAGCTGGACTTCCGATTTTTTTGCCTAATTTCAGATGTCCTTTTGAATTCCCTTTGTACCAACTTGGTTAAACCACACCCTTTGGATGCGGATGCATGCCAGTACTTTATAAATTATAAGGTGCAACCCAGACAAAAGAAAACCATCAATTCCACATCCATTGTATCCAGCACTCACTGCAGAAGTGTGGCTTTCTTTAAGACCATGTCTTCCTGAAAAGTTGAAGGTAGCATTTAAGCATATTTAAAACAATTTCAGAATGTACTTGAAAATTAACCTAATGTAAATCCCTTTATAAAAGGAAATTATATGATTTTTCTAAAAATCTCCCAACTGTAATAGGTACTGTGGAAAGAAAATAGAAACACAAGAGAAGCACTGCTTTCCAGAAGTCAGGGCTCTGAAAGGGAGAGCAAACCACATATGATCATAAACACTTATCAAGAGTGCTTGTGAACAGCTGCAGGCCACTGTAGGCTTGGCAGCGTCCGTGGTGGGAAGTTTCCGTTCCTGGGGCAGTCCTTACCAGTCACCAGTCTCAAAAATTTTCGTAGTGCTTTAGCCCTCATCCTGAGTGATTTCAGTGGCAAACCCCTTCCCTGTTCAATCTTGCAGACTGTAGTCTAGATTTGAGCTCCATAACCCAATTTGATAATGCTACTTCTTATAATAATAATCCTAATAGTTAATCATTTTGGAGGCACTGACTCTTGTCAGGCATTGTACTAGGTACACTGTCTCACTTGAAACCTACTACAACCCTTTCAGATAGTTATTTTAACCTCATTTTAAGCGGATATGGAAACTGAGGGGTATTAAAAAAAAAAAAACACCCATTGCCGTCAAGTTGATGTTGACTCATAGCAACACTTTAGGGCAGAGTAGGACTGCCCCATAGTTTCCAAGGACCTGCTGGTGGGTTCAAACTGATGACCTTTTGGATAGCAGCCAAGCCCTTAACCACTACTCCAAGATAACTCAAGATTGCATAGATGATAGGTGGCACAGTCAAGATGGAAACCCAGGTCTCTGGTATCAGAGCTCAGTTCCCTTTCTATCATACCACACAGCCTTCCAGGAATACCTAAGAGTGGTGTGATAGCATCTGCTGCTCGCTTAGTGATGGAACAGGAATCAGAAGGACCAAGTGTTTACATGCTTTGGCTTCATCGGCCGAGCTCCACCTGCACTTATCACCCCTATACCTCAAAAGCAAGGAGACATCAAAAACCCTGCATGTCGTACAGTGGCACCTTAAACTATGGGCAGAATCTTTATTCCTGTATATCTCTTGCTGTCTTCTCTTTGTGTTAGAAGCTTTTAATTCCATAGTTTTGTATTTATTTCAAACCAATTTTTTTTTCAAAATACCATTATTTCTAACCACAGCAGTAACGCTAAAGAGATTCATTGTGCATATTAATAACCAACTCATGTGTGCTAAGTTGCATACACTCCATACTTCTGAGAGGGAAATTCTACAAGAAGTGAGAGGAGCTCCGTTCCGATGTCCCTTGTCCTTTCTAACGAGGACTTCACCGGGTCCAAGGAGCACCTACAGCGGTCTATTTCCTGGTGCCTCCTGCTAGTCTGTGCACTCGCTGTCAGTGGCAGAGAGTTTTTTTTTTTTTTTTGAAAGTTTGCCTCTAGCAGTACTAAAATGTGCATCACAGAACAACAGTTTGTCACAGCAGCGACCGTTGTCGGGGCGGCGGAGACAGTAACCAATGCCACGACTCTTACAGAGAAGTGGGCCAGGAGGGTCACTCTGAGGAGTCGAACCCAGCTTCAGTCCCAGGAGTTTATTTTATAGTCAATACAGCCAACAGTGAAGCAAATAACAGAACAATGGGCTTTGGGTGAATAACAAGTTTCGGGCAAGGGAGGAGGAATTCAGGTAAACAAGCCAATCAGTAACGGGTTTGGAAAAACAAGTCATGACAAGTCTCAACATGTTGGGGACAAGTCTCAACATGTTGTGCAGCATAGAGGCCTTTATACATCCATATTTTAATGGCACATATCCCCACAACAGTTGTTTACTGTGTTTGAAGTGAAGCTTCTCACCCAGGAGATCTCATTCACTTGAAGTTTATATCTCTGAGTCTCAACTTGCAAACAAAGACCGATGAATAACAATTGTCGTTTCAGAGTTCCATCTCTCCAATTATTTATTTGGTCATGTCTCTTCCCTAGAAGTTCACTTAATTGAGCCAGACACTGTAAGCCAGGTTGTGTATTTAATGATAGCCAGCTGCATGCTTCTTTACAGTAAAGAATAAATGAACCTGCAGCTGTAATACGAGGGTGACACCCAGTCTCTCCCTGTCCCCATTTACTGCTCCATGTAAACAACCCAAGCCAGAAATTAATATTTGCTGCCCACTTTTTAAAGCCAGGGGGTACTCAGTATGTTTTGACAAGTTACACTGGGGGCAGCAGGATATGTAAGATTGGGCACAACTCAAAAGATTCCTGGGCCCAGGAAGCCAACTGGTTTGGAATGTCATCTGTACTAAAGCTGAGCGTGCTAATGATACTGTAGAAGTGACACTTCCCAGAGCTGTCTTCACTGCAAGTTTTCTCTGTAAGGTGTCAATGAAAAGATGCTTTTGAAACATAGTCTACTTGATTCATTTATTCATTTAACTAGCATTTATTTGGTACCTACTATGTGCCAGGCCCTCTTCTAGGCCCTGGATGGTACAGCAGTGAACAAAACAGAAAAAAGTTCTCGCCCTCATTTAGCTTCCTCTCTCATGGGGTTGGAGCCCTGGTGGCGCAGTGTTTAAGAGCTACAGCTGCTAACCAAAAGGTCAGCAGTTCGAGTCCACCAGCCTCTCCTTGAAAACCTCTGGGGCAGTTCTACTCTGTTCTATAGGGTCACTATAGTCAGAATCAACTCGATGGCAACAGGTTTGGTTTTTTTTTTTTTTTCTTTTTTTGGTTTCTCATGGAGTTAAACAGACAAATGCTTAAATATATACCATATCAGATGGTGGTAAGTATTATGGACACCAGTAAAACCAGGAAGGAGGATAAGGCATGCCAGGGTAGAGGTGAGAAGGTTTCAGGCTTAAAGGGGACATTTGCTCAAAGACCTGAGGGAAGAGGAGCAAGCCAGGTAGATCTTTGGAGGAAGGAGATTCCAGCCAGAGGGAAAAGCAAGGGCAAGCACCTGAGGCAATAAGTCGCTTGGCATGTTGGATGACCAACAAGGAGGCCAGTATTGCTGGGAGCAGAACGGCTGAGGGAGAGAGTTATAGCATATGAAATAATGGGAGTGAGGGGCCAGTCATATTGTGTAAAGCCTTACTGGCCATTGTAAGGGTTTAACTTTTACTTAGAATCAGAGGGGAAGCCATTAGGGGGTTTTGAGTGGAACAGTGACACAATCTAACTTCTGCTTTTTGAAAGGCTCCCTATGGCTCTTATGTTAAAGATAGGGGAGTGGGCAGTGAGAACAAGAAGACCAGTAAAGAGGCTATTGCTTTAATTCAGGCAAGAGTTGATGGTGGTTGGGGCCAGGGTGGTAACAGTGAAGTGGTAAGAAGCATGGATTCTGGATATATTTTGAAAGCAGAGGTAGTAGGATTTGCTGATGAATTGGGTGTGTATATAAAAGATAGTCCAGAATCAAAGATGATTCCAAGGTTTTTGACTCAAGGCCCTGGAAGAAGGAAGTTACCATTTACTGGATTAGGAAAGACTGCAGAGGAGCAGGTTTTAGTGGGGGAAGGATGTGGAGCAGATCAAGAATTCAATTTTAAATGTATTAAGTTTGAGATGTCTTTCAACATCTAGTGGAAAGTTGGCTACACCAGAACCAAACGCACTGCCATCAAGTTGATCCTGACTCATAGCAACCCTACAGGACAGAATAGAACTGCCCCATAGTGTTTCCAAGGTTGTAAATCTTTACGGAAGCAGATCACCACATCTTTCTCACGTGGAGCAGCTGGTGGGTTCAAACCACCGACCTTTCAGTTCACAGCCAAGCACTTTAACAACTGCATCACCAGGGCTATAGGAATCTGGAATTCTGGCCCAGTCTGGAGTTTTCTGTGTACAATGTTATTTAACGCTACAGACTGGGTGAGATCACTAAGGGAGTGAATAAATAGAAGAGGAAAGTGCACCGAGGGCTGAGCCCTGAGGCACTCCAGAGTGCGTTTCATAGGGGATTTGAAATTATTTTGATGGTAAGATGATATGAAAATCTAAATCAGCCAGACATTTAGATGTCTAAACTTGCAAGCCTGTATTTTTCTGCTGTCTCACAAGGTTGGGGGTGAACATTAAATGAGAAAGTAGATGTCAGGACACTTTGAAACGTTAAAAGGGGAAGAAGCTGACATTTATTTGGTGCCTACTATGTGCTAGGACTGTATTAGACACTTAACTTGCATTATTATCTCATCTAAACTTTGCAGCAACCCTGCACAGTACTATTATTAGTCACTCTGTCCAAACTAGAAAATTGAAGCTCAGAGAAGAGGTCAAATAACTCACCCCAGTTTACACAGTGAGAACATGGCAGAGCCAGAACACAGTGGCCAATCTCTCTACCTCCAGAGTCCAGGCTCCTCTCTCTCCACCTTTCTACCAGACCAGGCTTCTCACTGGCTCACATTAGAATCACCAGGATGCTGGGACCTCACCCCACACTCATCAGCTCAGTATCTCTCAGGATAGATCCAGGCATCATATTTTTTAAAAAGCCACCTAAGTGAGAACCACTGCATTAGAGTACTTTGCTGTGTTTGTATGCATTTATGCTCTACCATGTTCCAAAAATAATGTAAGGTAGGATTATACCTACTCTGTTAATAAAATTGTCCATTGGTATGTACTGATTTGTGAAAACCAAAATTATCTGCATCACGATTAGATATGTTAGCTCTTCAGAGGTTAAAGAAATTTAAGGAGATTAAAAAAGCATCAATATTTCCAGAAATGGCTTCCAGGATTTTCAGTTCTTCCTCTGCCAAGAAGTCTTCGAAAAGACATCTTAACTCCTCAATTTTTATATCACTGAGAATAGATAAAGGGCAGGGATAGGTTAGCAGGATTATCATTTAGCCAAGATAAACTGCAGAAACCTGCATCAACCTTTTTAAGAGAGAGGACTTAAGAATAAATAGACTCTGATTTCTATCCCCACATCGAAACTATTGTGTTTTTTTGTGTCACAATACATCTCTTCTGAGGTTTACGTTTTCCATGAACACCTGACCATCCAGAAGAAATTTGCTGCCAGAGGATGACTGATGGTCATGTTGACAAAAAAATATTAGATATATTTATTAAAAACAGTTGATGTACATTTGGGTCACACTTACCAGTTAACTAACATCTGGAAGCCTTCCAGAAGTTTCACTTTCCACTGACAACAACATTGTCAATGCAGAATTTTAGAGAAAACGAAGTTTAGGATAATGGGGGTCAGGAGTCACAAAATCAGTGAAAGTTCATACCATACCCTTCAGCTTCTCTTTGCGTCACACTTAAAAGGCTCAAGTGTTTCTCTTCATTTATGTAAAAACACATCTAAAAAATTCTGGAAAATGAGACAAGGCTTTCCGGGACCAGTTCTATATTGGTGACCACGTTAAATAATATTCTTATGGCCTTGTGCAATTTTTGTAATATGAAACACTCATTCTGTTTTTGATGTTTCACAGCCTCTAAAATGTGAACTTTACCAGATTTTCTCTCCAGAAGACTAATGACTCTTCATTCACAGCCTTGAAAGGGGAAAAGTTGTAATCTCACTCCACTTTCTGCCCACCTTGTCTCCATAAACATGGTGACCCCTCCCAGAAGACACATCCCACATCTCAGAGAAGCCTCCATGGCTCAGTTCTTTAGTTCATTCTTGAATTCCCTCTGTGCTAATTACTCCTACATCGTTCGGTCAGGTGAGCGTGTACCTCATCTTCTGAGGCAGAAACCTTCAATTGGCAGAGTTAAATGTTTCTTTGTCAGCATCTGATGAGTCGGCTCAGGCCATTCATTAAACATCCTTTCCAATCAGAGCATACTTGTTTCAAAACAGAATAACACCAGCTGCTCATTTTGGTCTTTTCTTGCATCTTTATTTACATAAAACTTTCAGCAAAGTGATAGGATTACAGCCCAGGTAACTGAAGGCTAAAACACAAATCTTTAATTTTCCTAGTGGGCAGAAGATGGTCATCCACCAACCTTTGTTCAAAGCAAGTAAAAGCCTGGCCAGGCCATAGGCACCTTTGTTGAAAGATCTTTCAGATCTTTCTTGTTTATACATTATTTTCTTTATGTTTTTCAGTCTCTTGTTAATATTCTATGTTAATATTATCAGGGATCTCTTTTCTAGGGTTCCTGAATACTTTGACAGGCATAGACTCTAGAGCCAGTCTGTCTATATTCACATCCCAGCTACATCCTGTCACTAGCTGTGTGTGGCCTTGGCAATTTTTTTCATTATCCACTGCCTCAGTTTCCTCATCTGCAAAATGGAAACAATAATGATAACTTTCCTCACATTGCGGATGTGAGTAGTGGATGGCTGCTTGTAGGCACTCAGAACAGTGTGTGGCATGTAGTACACACGGGGTATTTGCTACAGTCAGTGTTCTGCCTACCAACATACAAATGAAGACCAAACATATCAGTGAACTCCAGATACGGCTCCTGAGCTGAAGTCCTGGGAAGCCTGCGTAATGTGTGATGGCTGGGCGGCTAAAATGTGAATACGGCTCTCTTTCTTCCTAAAGACCTTGACTACGGAACAGATTGCTCTTTTCTCTCATTAACAGCCTTAGGCGTCTATATTTGTTCATTTTCCTGTTCTTCCAGGCCTAATTCTCCTTTCTGGAAATAGATGTATTTTTAAATTCTGGTTTTGAAATGTGTAGCAAGGATCAGCCTCTCAAGACCATTTTACATAAACATCTATTTAGCACAACTCACTAGCTCCGGAAAAAGCCAGAAAAGAAATCCAAGCTTTACAATTGTTCTAACTGTGGCAGGCAGGTTAATACTCCATGGGAAATCACTCCCTTACTGGTCAGCTGAGGGCGTGAGACCAGCAATATTGTGAACACTTTTGGCTGACAGCTCCTATGTCGATTTCAAAGTGTCCCTTTCCCTCTTATAGGCTTCCTACAGAGGTAACCATATGACATTCTTCAGGCTTCAGAGGTTATAAATTAAAATTCCATTTGTACCTATCTGTTAAACTGGTCAAAGGTCATCTGTTTTTATATCAGAAGTCTGGCAGCTGGCTTTATTGGACGTCCCAGAGCTGCTGCTCTTGGCTTTTGGATTCAGCAATTTGGAAATGCCCTAAGTACACATGGATTTCATCTACCCAACACGGGGACACTGAGAAAACTACTAGATAGCTCTTATACACGTATATTATTTGCACCTCATTTTGGGTGCTGTGGCAAACCCTATGGAAAACAGCATTCAGTGAGGTTGTATAATTCCTTGGAGAGTTTGAAAATAATTATAGTTGCATAGAAAATCAAACAAAGAAAAAACAAAGCAGCTAATTCCAGGAACAAAAATATATTGTACTCAACATTAAGTGTAGTTATAGTATCCATTCATGGCTTAGCTGTATTTACATTGTTGTTGTTGTCATTGAGTTGGCTCCAACTCACGGTGACCTCATATATAACAGAACAGAACATTGCCGAGTCTCGTGCCATCTTCATGATTGTTGGTATGTGTGGGTCCATTTCTGTGGCTATTGGGTCCATCCCATCTCGTTAAGGATTTCCCTCATTTTCACTGACTCTCTACTTTACCTAACATGATGTCCTTTTCTAGCCATTGGTCTTTCCTGATGACATGTCCAAAGTAAGTAAGCCAAAGTCTCGTCATCCTCACTTCTAAGGAGCATTTTGATTGTACTTTTTTCTAAGACTCATTTGTTCATCATAGTTGTAACTATTGATTTATATATAAATTAATGTATAATGAGGACAAAAATGTTTTATCTTCCATGTCTCATAAAGCAACAACAGGTCTCTGGTGCTATGGCAGAGACATCCCAAAGATACATGTGACAGGAATGGTCAGTTAAAAATGGAATGATACAAAAAAGAACAAAAAACACATGCAAATGTAAATCATCAGAAAGTATAAGGCAGAGCAATCTGCATATTAAAATGCTTCCCAAAATTTGAGCAAAAGACCCATCATTTAGATAGGGGCCAATGAGAGCTAGTCACATGATCTGAGAAATTCTGTCTCCCTCCCTAGGGAAAGCTGCAGAAAGTTGGCCTGCCAGCCTTTGGAAGGTCCCAGAAATGCCTGAGGGCAGATTCTAGAATAGCCAGGATTATGACCAGGATGGAATTCTGGGGCTGCACAGACTAAACCCATCCTTGTCTTAAAAACTACCTGTACAGAGCAGTTCTAGACTGATAGCAATCCTCAGAGAGTCAGCCAAGCCATGCCTGTCAGCCTGGAAGTAGGTGCCCTACTTTATACACCCTCTAAAAGAGAGACAATAATTGGAATAACTAACTAAGTCCATTTTACCTAACAACTTTTTCCCTAAACAGCAGTGCTGCATTTTCTCACTGCCCTGGGCCGTGATTTTTGTTGGGTGGAATTTGCTCTTTGCCTAGCTTTAGCATGATTCACTTCTCTCCTTATGAAGTGAGCAAGAATGTAAGCTCCATGAGGGCAGGGAATTTTGTTGATTTAGTCACCGCACCTAGAAGAGTGTATGGCCCATGATGGATGAATACTTACTGCATACCAGATGCTGTTTTATTTCATGTTCTCTTTATTTAAAAAAAAAAAATAGTCTGTGAAGTAAATACATTTTACAGATGTGAAAACTGAGATTAAATAATTTGCCCAACCAAGGTTACACAGCTGATAAGTGGTAGACACAGGATTCAAATCCAGGGCTGTCTGACTCCTACACCAGGCTCTTAACTACTGCACTATAGGTTGCTGGATATAATAAATTATAAATCCCTGCATGAAATGGCAGCTATTAGTTCTGACAATTAGCTTTGCTTTAGAATAATCCTTACTGAGCCAAATTCTAACCACAATTTCAAAATTGTTGTTGCACCTTATCATGGCATCATTTCATGCTGTAGAAACTGCATATAATTTCCTGTTTGCTTAGTAATTGAGATAAATCAGTGCCAGTGAGTTTGACTTTCTGTGACTATTTGTCTCTGAAGATACCAGACTCTTTCTCTCTGTATGTGTGTGTGTTTAGTGGGGAAGGCAGAGAATGGCATTCAGTGATGCTGGGTTGTAGAGAACCATCTATCCCGATGAATTTTAAAAGCAGATATGGGCTTTTATGAGAGATTCACTAAGAAGGAAGAGATAGAATTCAGATAACAACACATAGGGCATTTGGATAGTAAACTTATGGATGTTTCTGTCTAAGAACAAACTAAACAAAAGTGGGAAATCACCATGACAACTCAAGAGTGAAGCAACTGAATTCCAGATTTGCCAGAAGCACTCTCCAGAACTCAGTGAAAAGTCTGAGAAAGCATTTAAGCGGAAAACAAGTCATGTGAATTCAGGCGAATGAATCTTTGAAAGACAGGAAACGATCCAGATGATTGCAATATACTACCTCTTAGCTAAGTGGGAAAGTTAAGTGTAATATTAGACTTCAGAAGACACAAAGGGTATTTTTCAATATATTTAGTCTCTTCACACTTCAATACTCATTTCAATTTTTGTGTTTCGTGGTCAGACCAGTTTCCTTCCTGCCATATAAATATATTTTTGTCCTGTGAAATGTAATCCTCTCCAAGAAGGGTATGTGAATACACTCTCTTTAAAGTCTGGCGAAGCAGCTTGTATTTGTTCTAAATCTTGTCTTTTTCCACACAGGAAACGTTACTTTAGCACCTATTCTTAAATAATCATTTATGTATTGAGTACCAGCCCTGTGCTTAAACACTGCAGGAGACTAAAAGAAAATATAACACTTTGCCTGTGTTTAGGGGAGAACAAAACTTACACAAAAGAATGAGCAAACAATGTGATCACATGCTAAATTGTGTGCTACAGCTAGAAAAGGTGGCCTCATTCTTCAGGAGAGGAAGAAATCAATAGGGAGGCCCCCTTCATGGTGGAGGGAAATATAAAGCTGAGCCTGGATGCACGCATAGGATTTAGGGACATGGAGAGAAGGAAGGACAAGGTCCAGTCGGGGACTCAGCTCTTACAAAGTCAAGAAAGTGGTAGGCTTGAGCCAGCAACAGCAATGGCAACTGAAAGTTTGGTTTAATGGAGTCTACATAGTTTAGTAATTGAAAGTAAATAGACTGGGGTCTAATTCTGCCTCCACCACCTACCAGATGTATGATGTTAGGCAAGGGAAATTCTCTAAACCTCAGTTTCCTCATCTTTAAATGGGAAAATTACCACCTATTTTCACTAGGCTGTTGTAAGGATTAAATGAGATAATGATGCAAAGCATTTAGCATGTAGTAAGCACTTACAAAATGGTGGTCGTCTTGTTTTTTACTGCCATTGAGTACGTAGAGGATGTGATGAATGGGCACTGGAAAGTCCTTGTAGTTCTTGAGCAGGGCTTAATTAATGGGGGTTTTAGGAAGATTAATCTGGCTGTGGTTTGTAGGATTGATGAGGGGAAGAGTCTGGAGACGGGGATATATCACAAGGCTGTAAGAATCATCTTGGCTTGATTTTAGGAAGACCTGAATTAGGAAGGTGGCAGTGGAAACTGAAGAGAAAGGAGAGTGGTAGGTGGAAGAAAGAATCTACAGAATTTGGTGACTTGATCTAGTGGTAGAAAGACAAATGCGGTTAGTTAAAGATGATCCCCAAGGTTGGAGCTGTAGAAACTTGGTAAGCCAGTGACAGAAGGGGTTTCCCGGTGCTATGTGGCATTCATCCCTCAGAGGTAGAAAGCTGATGTGGACAGGACATGAGTTACTAGAACGTAGGCGCCAGAGAGGGCAGGGAGCTCGTCTGTGTTGTTCTCCGTATATACAGTAACTCACATATAGCAGAAGCCCAAAAGGTGTTTTTTGAATGGCTGAATGAATGACTGCCTGACCAAATGAATGGTTGAATGATGGGAACTCTGTGCACCTACAAGTAAGTTAACTCTGAACAGTGATGTAAAGTAGATAAAGTTTTTAAATCATGAACAATAGAGCAGCCTCCAGTGGGGGGTTAAATAAAATTCACATTTAATCTGTGAAGAAAAATGTCTGTTTCTCAAGGAAAAATAACAAGCTGTCCCTCCAGTAGAAAGTAGTCACTGCTGAAACTTGAATACTGATACAAAGGGAATACTCGAATTCAGAGAATATAAAATAAACATATTTAAAATAGGAAAAAAAATACTTGTTCTTGTACATATTGTTTTATCCTTTCCATCCTGGGTACAGGATAAAAGAAAACTCTTACTTGCTTGTTAGAAGAAGAAAGCTCTTACTTGAAGTTCCTACTTGGCAGATGTCAGTTGAAAGCTCTGCGTATGGAATATGCTGCAGTGTCAAACTCTGTTGGATAATTTTAGACAAATGTGTCATGTGTGACATGGAAATGTGGCGTGCTGTACATTAGTGATTTCCCAAGTGTTTGGATCAGGTAGTAATGTGCTGAGAAAGTGCTCTTTATCTATCCACACAGTGTGCTTGCAGAGCAATGGGGAAATGCTTTTGGTGGAAATTACTTTAGTCAGAAAAAGAATCCATTTACAATATGTGCCTTCTAACATCTTTCGGACGATGCATTGTATTAAAGAGGCATTTTTTGATTAATGTTTTATAAACACTTTTCAGCGTGACAGCTTAAAGTCCCTGTAAAATTGTAAATGTGTGCATAGTGTTAACTTCCATAAAGTCAGATGCCATCTCATAAAGTCTAGTTGGATCCTGTCAACCATGGTGACACAGAATCAGTACCTGGGAGCATTAAAATTAATTTGCTTCATTTGTATTACTGCAGTGATAGCAAGATGAAAAGAGTCCTATATTTAACTTTTACTTGAGAAAGAAAATCTGTTCTAGCAAGTTTGTTTGGTTTTTAAAGTTATTACTATTTTTTTTCCTAATGAATGAACAGAATGAAAATGCTGTGGTAATCTGCTCACTAACTTTATGATGACCCTTGACAAACACAAATCCATTCACGCAGTGCACTCCTTATGGGCACGTGCAGTATGCTCAGGGATGAAGAAGCCCTCCCTGACCTTAAGAAGTTTCCACCTTAGTGAAGGAAAACACAAGAAGCAGGCAATGATAGTGAGTGTGGTGAATGCTAGGTTGGAATGTGCTCAGGGTCAGGTAAGCATGGAGTAGAAAGGGTCTAAAGGCCAGCCTGGACGTCAAGGATGGCTTCCCAGAGGAGTTGACTTATGAATCGAGGACGAAAGGGTATGGAGGAGTTGGGCAGGTCAAGAAGTGGGTGATGGGCATTCTGGGCAGAGGGAGCTCATGTGCACAGGACTAGAGGTGAGGCAGAGCATGGCGCTTGGGGATAGGTGGGGAGGGCACCACCAGGTGCTCATCCTGGTTGAAGCACACAGGTAGAAGAGTGGAGCAGTGTGAGACATAGAGGGGAGGAAGAGAACAAGTTGAGGGCTGGGTCATGAAGGTCCTTGTACACCACACTTAGAAGTCTATCCTACGCGACAAACTTCTAACAGATTTGACATAATCCAATTTGCACTTTAGAATGTTCACTCTGATTGCAGAGTGGGCAATGGCTTGGGTAGGACAAGCCTGAAGGCAAAGAGACCTGTTTGCAGAACAATGTAGGAAGCACAGTTTAGAGTCAATGGTGCCCTGATAGAAGGTTATGGGAAGGAGGAAGTGTGCGTGTTGGTAGATATGCCCATAAGTAAACTGTGTCACATCCCACTTTCCGGAACGCGTAACTACTCATTCAAGAGTAGTTAATCCTTTATATGTATGCTAATTGAATGAATAAATGAGCGAGTGAGTGAGTGAATCAGTGATCCAGTGAATTATTAGATGGAGTAAGAGGGTGAAAGAATGGTGCGTTGTGTAATTGCATGTATTATTCAATGGGTTCCATGGAATAAGAAGTAGCTGATTTTCACTGATCTGACTTGAAGACCAGATTTTGTCAAATTCATAACCAGAATCACAGTATAGTGGGTGCAATTGCTCTTGGCAGGTTCAAAAATCTCTCTCTCTTGAGTTTCCAGTTGTCGTCCTGATAAAAACCCGTTGCTGTCGATTCTGACTGATAGTGGTGGGAAACTTGTGAAGATGCCCCAAAGCAGAGATATTAAACTCCCCACTTCCGAATGGTTGCTACTGTAGCACGGAACACTCCAACAGGGGAAAGTTAACTTTCACTCTACTTATCGCAACTTCTCTTTGTACTTGATATCTCAAACTGACTCTGCCTGATCCACAGAACTGAAAATTCAGGTGGCCAGGTTGCCGTTCAGACTCCACCAGAAAGTTTCCTGACTGCTAAGTGCTTCAGTGTCCTCATCGGTAAAATGGTGAAAACTTTTCACCGACCTCACCAGCTCATTGTGAGGCTTAGTTAGTACATGGAAAGCACTTGACAGTGCACGAGACACAGTAGCCCTCAGTCCTCACTAACCATTATTATCGTTACTATTGGTATCTTTGTGTACCTAATTCACTACATTAAAGTGGATTCCTGGTGTTGCTTAATCATTAAGATACCTTGTATATTTTACAGTAGGTTTTTTGTTTACTTATGATAGCAACAGCACCTGTGACTATCTCTATGGCTTACCTTCTGAACCCACTTAAGAAGGTGATATGCCAGGAAAGCTTGCTGGAAAATGACAGACCAGAGTCTTAGCCAAGAAAGGATGACTAAGGTGACTTAGGCCAGCGGCCGAATTTAGAGTCAGAAACCCCTGCTCTGATCACCTTTAGGGATAAAATATGTTCATACATCTATCACCTGCTCCCTTTAGCCTCATTTTTACTCTACCCCCCCGCCCCCGCTCCTCCTCCTACCCCCCCCCCAGTCCCTTAGCATCGTCCCTTTGGGCCAAGAAATGAATAAGCTTTCTTGGAAGCAGGAGGGGTTGAGTTCAGGTCTTAATATTTTCTCACCATAATATCTTTCAGGACTGTAGTATCAGATGCTGCTTTTTCAGCTCTCAATGGGTTTTTTAAGTATGTTATTTTTTAAAAAGGAAACCATTTCATTTTTTATATTAAAGACAGAAACTATACAAAAATCTTCTTGTCTAGTTTTGAAGCTCTGAGAGAGACTCTGGGGAGGGTTAAGTGTTTTCAGCTTATGGCGATGATATGTGAGGCTGTGAAAAAGAAAGCACTCATGAAATACATTTTTGCATAAAGGCTGGAAATTTATTAGATGGTAAAAATAATTGAAAAAGCGAGGCCTTCCTTGTTGGGTTATAATAAAAAGTTATTTATGTGCCACCATTGTGCCTGTTATTGTTAGGAGCTCGGGTCCTTTTCAGAGGCTGTTCTCAGAGAAGCAAGAAGAAAGCTAAGCTATTAAAGCTGTTGAGTTGAAAAAGCTGACATATGTGCACGGCAATTTTGATGAGCATGGCCATATTAAAACAATTGGTAATAACAGTTAAACTGCCAATGTCTGAATTCTGTTAGTTATAGAAGCTCAGTAGGCTCGTGCTACAGGCAGCTGCTTACAAAATATGCACACCACTGCCCTTGGCATAATAATAATGGTAGACTCCTGAAGTAGTATTCATTTACCTGAGCTCCATTAAGACCTTCACCGTGGGTTTGAAACATTCAGCACTGATCTTACAATTCACCTGCCTTGCACAAGATTGCCTGAGCCTTACTGTGAAGTGCTTTGAGATCCTAGGCCAGAAGAGAACATGCAAAGCCTTTATTAATGCTCATTTGGCTGAAGTGCCCTCCTACTTACAGCAGTATATACCATACATTATCTTCTCCTTTCAACTCTCAAAAGTGAGCTTCAGGGCTTTGAAATGCTGCCAGCCAAGTCTCCCTAAAGACCATCACTAAGCAAAAAAAGAGATCCATTTTTAACTTGTATCTTACATATTTGTCCGACTTCTTTGAGCAACTCTATTCCACACTGTCCTCTCTCCTCTCCTGGTCAGACAGGCTGCTAATCTGCATTGAGAGCTATCGGTGCCCTCAAACCCTGACCACCTTTTCAGCTTCAATCTGGTTTAGAGCTGTAGGTGGTGAATGGAAGATGGAAAGATTTGGTGACTCGTTTGAGATGTTGCCTTTTCAGTTATGTGAATCCATGAAGGGGGAAATACACCAGTGACTTATTCCAATGCTTCAATTTTAATGGAGTGTGTCTTTAATTTGATGACAGACTGAATTTGCCTCTGTGTTTCTGCCTTCTCTGTTCATCAGGAATTCCGATGCTGAAGATAGTATTTGCAGGCCATGAACACCTCTCTTTAATATCTGTGCCCTTGCTCATCTACCACCCAGCTCAGATCCTTCTGGGAAGTGTGCTGGTGCCAACCATCAAGTCTTGGATGGTGTCAAGGCAGAAGGTGAGACTCTTGAAAGATCTCATGTGGATCCTAATTGGATTGAAATGCTATTCCTGAATCTTAGATGTTCGCACACTAGCTTTTGGTATAGCATGTCCTCATTCTCATGTACATATTTTCTTAGCTAAATACAATAATATGGGTTCATTGATCCATTTCAGTTTGAACAGGAGGGTTGAGGGTCGAATGTTTGAAATTGTTATAAAAGTACAATTGTACTTAAAACACAGTGTTGAAAATCTCTTAAATCGTTCCTATTGAAGGGCATCTGCATGGGTCGAGGTTCAGTAAATAAACTCAAACTCTGTGCCCCTCCACTCTGGCACACCATCTCCCCCGCCACCCCGTCTTTCATATATGTCCTGATTTCACAAGCCCTTCTAAATACAGCAAAACCTAGCTTTATCTAGAAGTCCTACTTTGTTTTTAATTTTCTAAACACACAATTCCTGCCTTGTTTTTAATTTTCCAGACACAGAGCAACTTCTTTGTAAGGCAAAACTACGTGTTTGGTGTTAAAAATAAAATTTAAGTAGCAAAGGAGCCCACATCATGTTAATGTCATCAGACTTAGCTCAGCGCCTGTTAACATCATAGATGTTTGTGGGTTTGATTTCCTAAATTATCAACCAGATTAAAACCGGATGATTCACAAGAAGCTTGGATGATGCATGTACCATTGTAGCACTGATAGAGTGCTTAGACTTTACAGGACTTATTTTTGTCTGTACATGAAGCAGTTGTTATCCAGCAACTGCAGGAAGGACAGACATCCAATGAAAGTGCCTACGTCATGTCCTTATTCTCGAAAACCAAATAGCACACTACCACTTACTGAGCACTGTGCATGCGAAGCATGTCCCATGCATTACCTGGTTCAGAGTATGGACTCCTGAGTCAGCTTACCACTCTCTCCTGTGTGACCTTGGGCATATGCTACTTCGCTTCTCTGTGCTCAGTTTCTGCCACCCTAAGAATAATGATATCTACACCCTACAGTTGTAGAGGACTACATGGAAGATGTTTAATAAAAGCTAGCTACTATAATTATTGTCATTGTTGTTTATCTACAGCATTGTTCATAGCAGGCTTTGCTGTCCCCATTTTGCAGATTAGGAAATAGGTTCAGAGAGTTGAGCAACTTGCCCAAGGTTATATGGGTAGTTTAGTCAGTGGTAGAGTTAGGATGAACAAACCAGTCTTGAAGTACAGCCAGAATGCTCCTTCGAAGCAAAGATGGCGAGACTTCATCTTGCTTACTTTGGGCATGTTATCAGCAAAGACCAATAGCTAGAAAAAGGCATCATGTTTGGTAAAGTAGAGAGTCAGCGTAAACAAGGGAAATCCTCGGTGGGATGGACTGACACAGTGGCTGCAACAATGGGCCCAAACATACCAACGGTTGTGAGCCCGGCACAGGACCAGGCAGTGTTTTGTTCTGTTCTATGTAAAGTCGCCATGCGTCAGAGCAGACTCAATGGCAGCTAACAACAACAAGGGTTACAGCTTGAACCCTGGTCTCTTTGGCCTCGAAAATCTTTGCCCTGCATCCCGATGACACTCCGGACAAAAATATAACATCACTTTTAGAATGTGTATTCTAGACCACCAGAAGCTTGCCTGAGGAGTTTAGCCCATCCGGCATCTTCACTCATTTAGTTATTTAACAAAATATTAGCAATTACTATTCCCTGCTGGGTCCTTCTATGGGCTCTGGTCCTCCTACTAAGAGTTAGTAGAGAAGCAACTGTTTATTACCTTTCTTCTTTCTTTTACCATTTATCCCTTTTGGAAATTAGAAACAATGCTTCCATTTGCTTTTATGCTTATGTTTATCAATGCACAAGTGCATTGTGGGTCATAATTTGTACAATTTAAATTAGGACAGAGATGAAGAAAATTATTTGAAAATCTTAATACTGTCAGTAATATGCAATCATAGTGAACAGCAGTTAATCAGAGTGAATTTGTCTTTTAAATGTTTAAAAGCTTTGGGATTTAGTCTACAAAGTAAGAGAAGCATTTCCAAAAGGGAGACTAAATTGGACAATGCTGTTCATTTTCCCTTTACACAGAAACCACTCCAAACTAGGGTGCCATTGACTAAGTTAGATTAAGCCAGAAGGCCTGGGATATTTATCTGTCCCTTTTGACCCCTAAAATAAATACAAAGAGTCATCCCTCAGGGTCTCTATGAGTATCTCCTCTGCTTTGCAGACAATACTGATTGAGACCCAAAGTCACCACCTAGTGCCCAGCTGGACGTGAGTGGGGTGACAAAGTCCACTGGCCAGTGACATGGGCAGGGGATTCTGTTCCCAGAGGTTTGGATTACCAGTTATATAACGTTATGTGGGCTGCTTCTTCCATCTAGTAACATAAATTATCTGGCGTTAATTGCTCTCACTTTGCTTGTGGATACTGTCCAACTCTGAACAGCCTGTTTTCCTTTCTTGTAGGGAGTGAAGTTGATGAGGCCAGCGGTATAACGAAGGAGGTGCTCTTTGTGCAGTGATGTACATATGTACAGGCTTGTACATACAAGCAATCCTGAAGACTTGTACTTGTGAATGTTGCTTCGATGCAAATTTTATTTTTTTACATGAAAATATGATATACCTGTTTAAGTGCCTTAAAATGTATTTGATAAGTGTTATTTCCAAAACCTACTTTCGGTTACTACCAGGGGTAGTACAATATTTTGGAGTTGTTTATTTATTTTCCCAAATGCAGTGAACAGTCATAGGAACTGACAAGCAAACATACTGTCTCTGCACCACCTTTTTTTGCAATACGACTCTATAATCATTTCTGGACTGTTTGTAATGAGGTCACACCATCAGGAAAATACCCTTCCAATGACAGTGAAAATTTCCAAAGTCTTATTCATGAATACTTTGATTTATTGTGTGGCTGTTTTTTTCTACAAACTGTGACGTCTCTTTCTCATCAACTCAGCAGGGGTCACAGATTGAATAGATGCTGAAAAGCACAAGTTATCTGCATTTCTTGACATCATTTTTTCAGACATTCCTTCAAATAGTTTCCACATGGAAATTCCTCAGTTCCATTATAAGAGATTGTGGCATTATATGGCTTAAATTTATTATAAGCTGCTTCAAAAAAAGAGTCTAATGTTTGAGTTATGAGTAAATGAAGTGAAGTTTTGAGGTAAACTACAGGATTTGGCTTTTGGGATTTTTAAACTATATTTCAACATGCTTTTTCTTCTTTCTTCCATAATTTTTTTCTTTCTTAATTTCCAGCACATGGCTTGCAAGTTCGTAACAGTCATACGCAAGACACAGAAATGTTACAGTTTGAGAGCAGCAGCAATTAAAGATAGATTATATTCACATTCCACAACCGAGACCAATTTTTTTTTTTTTTTTTTTCCTGTTACAAAGGTGTGCTGAGCACTTTCCAGATTGCCCCTTTTAGCCATAAGTAGCCTGTTACATCCTGGAATTAAACATACACGTAAGGCATTCAAGACAATTTTTAATGAGAATTTCCTTGGTAGATTTGATAACTGTTCCCAACATTTTTTTAATTAAATCATATTGCTCTTCTGAATAAATGAAAACATAAGAGTTTGGATGCAAACAAATGTTACATATACACCTTCTGTCTAGCCAGATGGAAACAAAAACAGGCACAGAAAATGCAGTTTTTCATTAACCGAAATATTAAGTAAAATTAGCTCCCAAGTAGGCATCAGCCTTCAAAGGAGTGGGCAATATTTGCTTCTCCTGTGGCGGGAAGAGCTTTAACTGCACCCGAATAGAGAGCATAAAGCAATATACAGAATTTAGGGAACACTTTTTCTCTGTTTCCTACACACCAGTCTATCACATCCTATCTACATGCCCTTTCTCAGTTTGACAAATAACATTGCATCTTGGATTTTACTGAGGCTGTGTTATATCCTCAGCAGCTGGCAACAACAAAATCATTCCTTAGATGATAGTGTGAATTTATATTATTGTTACTATCAGGCCTCATCTTTTGTTATTTCTGACTCATTTAAATATCATTGAACCTCATAAATTTCACAGGAGTTATCCTCAGTGTAAATTTTAAGGCTAGTGTCAGACCTTGCGTAAATCTATGATACACAGGCTGTGGATACATTGTTGTCAAGAATTTCACTTGTGTCTAAACTACAGTACTTTTGGTTGATACTTTGATGCTTACATATGGCACATAGAAAGCTTTTCTTTTTTTTTTTTTTTCCTACAAGCTTCTTTGAATTTCAGAGTGGAAATGACTATCTGTTTGTCTGTCTAGGCTATCATAAAATTCTTTCTCCCTAGCATTGGAACACTGATTTTTTTTCTTCCCCAACTGATCTACCTCTATTGTATAACACCTATAGTAGGTGTGATTATGGGATAAAATTCAACTGAAAAGCTTTGATACATTTTATCCTTTGCTTTAAAAAATGTGTTTTGTTTTCAAATAATCCCATGTCTATTTCTTTTTTCACACCTTTGTGCTTGTGCCTCTGCTGGCTCCTCAGCTTAGAAATCCTCCTCCCCTGGAAGGCTGACTGAAATGTCACCTCCTCCACGAGGCACTCCTGGCTTTCCCAGGCAGTGCTGGGATTGCTTTCTTTGGCACTCCCTTAGAACTCATCCCTCAATGTTTTCTGTCCATAGTGAATTTTGGTGGCTTTAGTGATATGTTTATGTCTATTTTTTTAAACACAAGTTCTGCAGCATATTTTTCCATAAAGAGTAAAAACTAATGTAAATTTATTTTTAATTCGTGCTTATGGGGACTTAATTATTCATATCTTGAAATATGTGTATGCACTGTCAAGCTGTTTTATGAATTTGTTTTGTCTAAATGTATTTATGAAAGAAACACATTAGACTATATGTTTACCCTTTTTCCATCTGGATTTTTTTTTAAATATGGTTGCTATGAAATTTGATTTTTTTAATGGGCATAGTTTTGATCTTTTCGTGTGTTCTTTCTAATTTTAACTTTTACAGGGTTTTTTCTTTTTTTTTTTAACTCCCTATTCTGTTTAAAACTAACCCACCTCTTGGTAATGTTCAGTGTTTGTTTATGCTAAATACCAAATTTTTTCAAAAGGATTGGTGAAGTAATGAGGCAGATTCTTTATGATGAATGGAAGATAAAAATAATTCTATGATTAAACAAAGATGTTTCAGAAATCATAAGAAAAACTGTTGCTTATTTTTAACCTGATTTCAGATGCACTCAGAGTACCTTCTGAGTGTCTACAGATGTCTCTTGATTCACTCCACTGCTATTATATCATTGGTGGTTAAACAGACTTAAACGGCACAGTCTCCCAGGTATCCATACCGGTTCTTCCACCATGCCATAATGTTAAAACCTGGAGGTAATGCTTTTTTTTTAATTAGAGATATGTTTTCTCTGCATCAAGGTTGAGGTCTGAAAGAGAAATATACCCAACAGAAGGAGCAAAATTTTGGAGATCAGAATTTTAGCCACCTTGTCATATTCTTGAGGGGTAAGAAAGATGAAACCTTAAGAACACTTTTTCCAAACCTAGTGTTTCTTTGATGAGCAAGTTACTGTGCATAGAATTTCACACCTTGTGTTCTTGCCTCTGCTGGCTCGTCAGCTTAGAAATCCTCTTCCCCTGGAAGGTTGATTGAAATGTCACCTCCTCCACGAGGCACTCCTAGCTTTCCCAGCCAGTGCTAGGATTGCTTTCTTTGGTACACCCTTAGAACTTGTTCCTCAAGTCTTCTGAAACTCTTATATATAGTCTGATCATTAGTTTATGTTTCTGTCTCCTCCTTAAATGTGGTCCTCATTTCTGTTTTTCTAGATACTGTGCCTAGCATAGAGGAGCAGCCAAAAAAATGTGTATTGACTTTTCAGATCTGATCTGAATAGACAAGATGTGAACCTTAAAATTAGAGAGAGCTCCACCCTGGATATAACTCATTACTAATTTATGAGGGAAACTTTTTTTACTGCTATTCCAATCCAAAAAAAAAAAAAAAAAACACAAACTGTGAAGCACTGCATTGTGCTACTCCTAGAAATCCACTCCTCTCTAGCTGTGTAAATATTAACTCTCCAAAGTGAGACTGCAGATGTGACATGCAAACAACTTTCGTCTTATATGAATTTGACAGAGCAACAAACCCTCAATAATTCAGGCTAAATTAGGTTGGGTTGATTGGATTAGTGATTATTTTATATCCACAAAAAATAATTTTTAATAGAAATTCTGACCTACTTATTGTAAAGACTAGATAAAACTTATTACACCCACTCCTCACTATCGACATGGTTAGGTTCCAAAGACCAGGTCACTATGTGAAAATTGACATGATGTGAAATTGGAGGATTACCACATCAGATCACAAAAAGGAGGATGACTACATCATTACATAACTGCCAAATTACATCATTACATAATTGCCAAACCACTGAGAATCATGGCCCAGCCAAGTTGACAGATAACTGTATCCATCACATCCAGCATTACTCTAGCCTCACATCTCTGTGTTTGTTACTGCCAGACATATATCGCTAATGTGCAGATAGTTGGATAGTAGATTTTTTATTATTGTCGTAAATGTGAAATGTCATATAACGAGACAGTCAATAAGTGAGGAGTAGGTGTATTATCATCATTGATTTGTGTATAAACAATATGAGAGGTCTTATAAGAGTTTATTCTCTTTAATAAACCAACTAATCTTATTTGCACTATAGGGTAGTTTTCTCAAATGTGAGTAAAATACTACCATTTAAAGGGGGAAAAATTCCCATAAGCCCTGGAGAACTCATTCACAGACCCAATTATGAGAAAATCTGCATTAAACAGTAAATGCTGTCGCTCTAATAATCAGTTGGTGCCAGTGTGGTTGTACACACGAATGCAGACAAGGACACTGAAATCGCAGGACTGTATACAGTCATAGATGGTCTCCAGATGACCCCCAGTAGACCTTTCCAGATCTTCATAGACTTAGGATTTTTAGAATCAAATAGAATTCAAGTATCCCCAAGGAGATACGCAAGGATCCTCAGAGATCCAAGGACCTCACTTGGAAAAACACTGCTTTAGATTGGATCTCAGGGGTTTTCTTACCTGACAATGCTGCTACTCCTCTTCAGGCTACTAGAGATAGTTGTACCTGGATTTTTTATTAATTTTAAAAGTAACAGGATCATAGTGAGCGGGACAAAAAAGATATTAAAAAAATACAGAAAAGTTGTGAGTCACCCATCTTCACTCCCAGAAATAGCCCCAGAAAACATGTCACTGTGTATATACTTTTAGATTTTTTTTAGATATTTTTTCTGTGAATATTCAAATGTTTTCAATAAATTTATTTTTAATATTTTAAACTATTCTGAGCTTGCTCTTTTTTCTCTTAGTGTATCATTGTCTTTTCATGAATATATATTTTTGTTGTCTGAATAATATTTCACAGAATGGATATTCTGTATTGTTTTTAACCAGTTTCTTATTGCTGTACCCGTCAATTCTTTCCAGGGTTTTACTGCTACAGACAATATTCTGTCCTAGAATAGGCAGCTTCTAAAATAAATGCCTTTATTCCTAGAAGTAAAATTGCTGGGTCAAAAGGTATCATTCTTAGTGTACTTCTAGACAGAATAAGGCTCACCAACTCTGCAAAATAAAGAATATATTAAAGCTATTACACCAGGAAACTATAGTATTTGAGCAAATGCTTTATTCAATTTTTTAAGCTAACACTCATTGAGTGCATATTATGTGCCCAGCATTTTTCTACCTTCCTTACATGCAGTAAAGCATTTAACGTTTATGACAACCCTATAAGGCAGGATGTATCGTTATCCTCAGATTCCCTCGGTGATGCAAACAGTTAATGTGGTTGGCTGCTAATCAGAAGGTTGGAGGTTTCAGTCTACCCAGAGGTGCCTCGGAAGAAGCCCCTGGTGATCTACTTCCAAAAAATCAGTCCTTGAAAACTCTGTGGATCACAGATCTACTCTGACACACATGAGACTGCCATGAGTTGGAATCAGTTCAACAACAACTGGTACTCGTATTATTATTCCCATTTTACAGATGAAGAAACTGAGGCACAGAAACGTTACCCAACATTACACAGGCAGACTGGCTCCAGAGCTCATACTCCACACGTTTTTCATGATGAAGTGAAAACCAGAACCTCGTGCCCTCTCTCTAAACCACTGTTGTGTGCTCTGCCGAGATCAACACACGATGTGTGCACCAGCCGACCCTGTTGACTGCCTATAGCTCAACTACTAAAAGTGTGGTCCGCAGATCAGCAGCATGGGCATTACCTGAAGCTTGTTCCAAAAAAATAAAAAAAACAAAGCAAACCTGTTGCCATTGAGTTGATTCCGACTCATAGTGATCCTATAGGACAGAGTAGAACTGCCCCACAGGATTTCCAAGGAGCGGCTGATGGATTCAAACTGCCAACCTTTTGGTTAGCAGCGGAACTCTTTAACCACTGTGCCACTAGGGCTCCAATAATTAAGAAAAGAAACATTTAATTCAGCAAGAATTTTCTGATTATTCATTATATGCCCAAACATGAGTAGGCATTGTGGTGTATTATTAAATGGGTACATAATTGGCCTTTACAATTCCAATTCATTTGGGAAAATAAGAAACAAGTAGAAAATACTATAGATAGATATACATATAGTATATATGTATGTGTATACATATTTATGTAATACACACCCACTCCTCACTTATTGGCATAGTTCCAAAGACCAGGTCATTATGCAAAAATCAGTGTTATACGAAAATGGAGGATGACAACATCATTACATAACTGGCAAATTATATCATTCATTACCTAATTGCCAAACCACTAAGAATCATGGCCCAGCCAAGTTGACATATAACCTTAACCATCACAGCCAGCATTACTCTCACCTCGCATCTCAGCATTCAGTACACTGTTAATGCGCAAAGTAGACAAATAGTAGATTTTTTTACTATTGTCGTAAATGTGACATGTCAGATAACAAGATAGTCGATAAGTGAGGAGTAGGTGTATATACATATAATGTGTTCTAAGAAAATGTTTTTATATAATATACAAAATAGTACAGCATATATTATACATGAAGCATATATATTGCATACCAGTAAAACCAGTTGCTGTCCAGTTGATTCCGACTCATGGCAACCCCATAGGCTCCAGCCTCCTGCCCTGTTAACAGCTTTTCCTCTCCCCTCTCTTGTCTCCCTCACCCCCAAATCCACAGAAATTTACTTACCTCTTTGTTCATTCTCAGACTTCCTGAACGTGCCCAAGGGTCTACTTGCAACAGCCACAGGATGCTTTAAAAAGCCACCTTCCCTTTGATGGCTACATAACCTGACAGAAGCTTCCCAATTTCCATTTGCCTCTCCTTTAAGCCAACTCACATTCCTAACGTAGGCACTGGAATGAGGTAATATGAAGATTCACGAACGTTCCTGATAACCTGTGCCCCAAATGCCAGGCGAGGGGAAGGGAATATATGACTCTAGATACACAAGAGAAATAGGCGATGGATATGAATAGGCAACTTATGGAAGACAAAATAAAAATAGATAACAGATATATTTTAAAACAGTCAATCTTACCAGGGAGCAGAGAAATGTACATTTACACGAGAGATCATTTTCCACCTATGAGACTGACAAAAAGCATAGAGACTGATAATATCCCTACACTGACGCTATAGGGAGAAGGCACTCACGCACTGCTGGTGGGAGGATAAATGGAGATGAAATCTGCGGAGGACTATTTATTGGGGATTCAGTGGTAGAATTCTCACTTTCTACGTGGGAGATCCGGGTTGGATTTCTGGCCAATGCACCTCATGTGCAGCCACCACCCATCTGTCAGTTGTGGTTTGCATGTTGCTATGCTACTAAACAGATTTCAGCAGAGCTTCCAGACTAAGACAGACTAGAAGAAAGGCCTGGTGATCTACTTCAGAAAATCAGCCAATAAAAACCCTATGAATCACAATGATCAGATCCTCAACTGATCATGGGGATGGCGTAGGACCAGGCAATATTTTGTTCCATTGTGCATGGGGTTGCCATGAGTCAGGGGCCGACTCAACAGCAGCTAACATTTGGCAGTACTATTTTAAATATATGTGTTGTTCAACCCAACTCTCATTTCTAAGACTCTACCCTGCAGAAATAGACAAGTACACAAGGATCTGATGACAAGATGTTCTTCAGAGCATTGTTAAAGCCAGAGTGGAGGCCACCCACATTCAGAGAAATGGTTAAATAATCAATAGTGTGCTCTTATTATAGAACATTATTTTGCCATTCAAAGGAATGATCACCAGTTCTTTTCTCCTACAGAGCTACTGGTGGGTTCAAACTGCTGACCTTTGGGTTAGCAGCCGAGCGCTTTTAACCATTGCGTCAAAAGGACTCCTTTAACCACTATTAGACTACATGTGACAGTGGTTACTCCCAGACAGCAGGAGTGCAGAGGAGGTTTTTTTATTACTATTATTTTACATTTTTACTTTAATCACACTTTGGAGGGGTTATAATAAGCATGTAACATCTACAACTTCTTGGGGAAATGGCATAATTCATTTGTAGGCCATGGCACTTTTGTCAAGCAAATCATCTTTTGGTTAAGGAGGAAGAGGCCCCTAAGCACAATCTAGGTGGATGAGGGCAAGACAAGGCAATCAGATTGCTCTATGAATTAAGGTGAGTGGGATTTTGAATTAGAGAAGACAGTGTGGAAAGGGGGGGCTCTCAAGAGGTCCAAAAATAGGAAGAGAAAAAAGAAGGGAGAAGAAGAGAGGAAGAAGGCTCAGCAACATGGCAGAGAGTGAAGAGAAAAACCACCCAGTGAGAATTCTTTGTGGGCAAAATGGGCAAAGGTCTTCTGAGGACAGTCACTGTTCAAGTTCATACGTGGAAAGGGTTTGGGATAATGCCTGGCACGCATTAGTAAGCCTGTATAAGTAGTGGTGGTGATTGTTATTATTATCATTAGCAGCAGCAGCATTACCACCATTATTTGTTTCTAAGTTATTTGCACTTTGTGCAGTTCTGAAACTCACCCCCCAAACCTTTAGTAAAAATCTGCTTTGCATAAAAGCTTTTTGCTCATTTAGGAGAAAATGAAATAAAAGTTTCAACAACCACCAAGGGGTGACATAGGGAAGAGAAAGTAGAGCATGCCCTGTGTCTTAGTTATCTAGTGCTGCTGTAACAGAAAATACCACACGTGGGTGGCTTTAATCAACAGAAACTTACTTTCTCAGAGTTCAGCAGGCTAAAAGTTCAAATTCAGTGTGTCGGCTACAGAAGATCTTTCTGTCTCTTTGAAGCTTCTATTAGCTGCCAGCAATCCTTGGCATCCTGGGCTTGTAGATGCATCTGCTCCGTCATTACACAGCTTTTTCCCCAGTGTCTGTTTTCCTTTTTCATAAAAGAGCACTCAGAAGGGATTAGATTTAGGACCCACCCTACTCTGGTATGGCCTCATTAACATAACAAAAGAAAACTCCTATTTCAAAACAGAATCACATTCACAAGTATAGGAGTTAGGATTTCAACACAATTCAATCCATAACACCCAGTAATAAAGACACCACAGCATAGCAGGAGTTCTGTGCATGAGGTAATTAGAAGAATGGAAGTTCTAGAAAATCTTGAGGGGAGAATATGCCCCACAGAACATGGGAATTCATTCTCAACTCATCTGATCTAAATATAATTTAATATGCATTCAAATGAATTTGGGAGTAGTAACAATTAGTGGCTTACATTCTGCTCTCTGATTTGCACACTTGCCAATTTCTGTGGTGTAAATACTCTCACCTTGGCCGATTTCAGGCTACCGACGTGCTGTCACTGGAGGTGGAGCTGGGAGGAGATGAGCAAGATTGGCTTTCATGAGCTGGTCCAGGCCCACTCCAACACACCACTGCACTACAGGCAATACTAAGTTGTTTACCCATATTTCTCATTTAATTCTTTCAAAAATCCTACAAGGATAATAACATACCATTATTGTCTGCATTGTACAGATAAGGAAACTAAGGCCAAAAAAGTAACTAGTGAGTCCAAACCTCACAACTACCAAGTGGAGAAGTTAGGATTCAAACTCTGTTCTCCTAACTCCAGAGCCCACCCGACCAACCATTAAGTAGACTGCCTCTACAACGTTTAAATCACAGGGCCTTTGGAAAACCTTACTTTCCCATATTTTAAATTTCAGAAACTAGCAATGATTCTGAACTCTACTTGAGTTCTGCAACCAAAGTTTTGATATAGGATGTTGTTCTCTCTTCATGTGGAGCAAGTCAAAAACCCCACAACTCAGGAATTCTAGGCAATTGGAATGAAGAGTTTCTGACATATATACCAGGCCTCAGAGTCCACTGGTAGGAAAAGAACATGCTCAGGAAACAGATTCTGGCTTCAGCCCTAGAAATTGATCATCTCCTTGATGCCAACTAGTACAAACTCGAAATCCTTGAAACCATGTGGATTTGCGCTCACTGCTGGTACTCTGCACCCTGATTCTATGTGTTCACAGAAAGCACTGTTGTCAGTGTGGGCTCCTGGTCTGGTTTTTCCAGCATGGCTAGAGTTTACCTTGTATGGTTTCCACCAGTGAAGGCATTCCATGACTTCTAACCCCATGCCCACTGTGATTACTATCTCCTGCGTGCTGCACTAGGGCAATTATGACAATGCCCCCGCCACTTCGAGTCTGCGCTATATCCATACCAAACAAGTCCTATGCATGTTGGAGATGAGCAAATTTCCCTTTGCATAGGTCACTTCTCTGATCATGAAGCCAAAATGATCATTACATAACACCATAGTGTTGCTATCAGCATCAGATAATTCCTGCCAACAGCACTTGGCAAGAACTCAACAAATGACAGCTGTTACTATTATTCAATGGTGGATGCGACCTGGGTAAATCATATTGGATGTGTTAGCAGGTGTCAGGTTCTATGCTGTGTGACTTCTAATCTATGCAAAAGATCTATTCCAAAGTCCATTAAATGCCACTAATCAAGTCAGGAAGTGACCAGGGCATGTGTCTCTACTCCATTAGTTACTGAAGACACCAGATTCTGAATTTTAAGGTGGTTGCAGCAATCCCTAGCTTTTAGTAGGCCCCCACAAGAACACTGAGGGGAAAGAAGATAGAGAAAGGCCCTCCTGGCCCCACCATTGTTGCCTGGATTTTGCATCTACCTACTGCAAAGAACTCCAAGCAGAAATCGTGCCCAACTTCCCTGCAAGTCCCTCATCTGGTTGAGAGCCCTCTGTTGATGCAGCTCGTAGACAGAGTAGCTCCCATATTGATTCCTATTTAATGAGACCCATCAGAGATCGTTTCTCACTTTGGAGCTTCTCCTAGAGCATGCTCTGTGATCGTGGCCCCCCAAGAATGCCACCATGGTCCTGGAATGGCTGTCTGTCCCCTTCACAGGCCCCCTTTTCCACTCACCCTTTAATGTTGACATTTACAGAGTTCTGTTCTCAGATCTTTCTTCCCACCTCACGTGCTCTCCCCCTGGGAACCTCTGGGCCACTCCCATGGTGTCCACCACCAGTGAGAACTCCCAAATGTCAATCTGGAGCCCTGAACTCATCTTTCCAACTGCGTTGGGACATTCCTTGCTAGATACCTGCAAGGCCCTCTAATCCTCTATGCCCTGAATGAGAGTCAGTATCCTCTCTCTTTCCCTAAACCCAGTCCTCCCCAAGCCAGCTTCGTATGTTGCCATAACAACCATGCATGGCTTTTCTCCCCCTCAACCTTCACATTTCACTTTTCACATCCAATTAGTCACCAAATTCTCTTGATTCTATCTGAAAAACCTCTTCTTAATGTGTACTTTCTCTTCATCCCACTGCCACTGTCTTAAATACATTTCTTAACTGTTCTTTTTTTCCTCCAGTAACACTTCTCTGGAGTCCCAGGGTGGTACAAACGGTTAAGTGCTTGACTGTGAACCGAAAGGTTGGCAGTTCAAACTCACCCAGAGGCACCTCAGAAGAAAGATCTGGTGATCTGCTTCCAAAAGGTCACAGCCCTGAAAACCCTAAAGAGCTGCGTTCTGCTTTGCAACATGTGATCACCACGAGTCAGAATCGGCTCAATGGCTTTTTGGGGTTTTGGTAACACAACCCATGACACCCTTTGCTAACATTTATCAATCACCTACCATTGTCAAGCACTCTGCTAAATACTTTTCATACATTGTGACAATTTAATTTAATCCTTATGACAATTTCTGACATTGGTGTAATTATTCCCATTTTACAGATTAGAAAATGGAAGCTCCAAGAGACTAAGTTCCAGAACCCATAGCTTGTAAGTGGCAAAGCTTAGATTCCTGCCTGGGTCTCTGCCATGCCATGTGTGTGCTTCCCCTGCCTGTGCACTAATGACACCTGAGTCTCAGCCCCAGGCTCATGGTCCTGTTTTCAATCATCTGCTGAATGTCTCCACTTGCTATTATAGCACTTATCAGGTTGTACCAAAATATCTTGTAGACATATCTCTCCCCTCTAACCCTCTAAATGACTGATTTCTTTAACAGGGACCTTTTTTTTTTTTTTTTTAGTATTTGTACCCCTGGTAACTAACAGAATGCTTGCCCCACAGCAAAAAAAAAAAAAAAAAAATCCCTACAAGTCAATTCTGACTCATGGCAACCCCATGAGTTACAGAGTAAAACTGCTCCAGGTTTACCTGGCTGTAATCTTCATGGAAGCAGATCACCAGGCCTTTCTTCCATGGCACCACTGGTTATATTCAAACCACCAACCTTTAGGTTAGTGTTGTGTTGTTGTTAGGTGCCATTGAGTCTATTCCGACTCATAGCGGCCCTATGTACGACAGAACGAAACACTGCCTGGTCCTGCACTATCCTCACAATCGTTATGCTTGAGCCCATGATTTCAGCCACTGTGTCAATCCATCTTGTTGAAGGTCTTTTTCTTTTTCACTGACCCTGTACCTTACCAAGCGTGATGTCCTTCTCTAGGGACTGGCCACTCCTGATAACACGTCCAAAGTGTGTGAGACAAAGTCTCACCATCGTTGCTTCTAAGGAACATTCTGGCTGTACTTCTTCCAAGACAGACTTGTCTGTTCTTCTGGCAGTCCATAGTATATTCAACATTCTTCATCAACACCGTAATTCAAAGGTATCAATTCTTCTTCGGTCTTCATTATTCACTGTCCAGCTTTTGCATGTATATGAGGCGACTGAAAATACCATGGCTTCAGTCAGGTGCACGTTAGTCCTCAAAGTGACATCTTTGCTTTTCAACATGTTAAAGCAGTCTTTTGCTGCAGATTTGCCCAATGCAACATCGTCTGATTTCTTGATTGCTGCTTCTATGGGCATTGATTATGGATCCTAGTGAAATGAAATTATTGACAACTTCTATCTTTTCTTTTCTTCTATCTTTTCTCTTTTTATCATGATGTTGCTTACTGATCCAGTTGTGAGGAGTTTTGTTTTCTTTATGTTGAGGTATAATTCATGCTGAAGGCTATAGTCTTTGATCTTCATCAGTAAGTGCTTCAAGTCCTCTTCACTTTCAGCAAGCAAGGTCGTGTCATCTGCGTAACTCAGGTTGTTAATGTCTTCCTCCCATCCTGATGTCACGTTATTCTTCATATGGTCCAGCTTCTCAGATTATTTGCTCAGCATACAGATTGAGTAAGATGGTGAAAGGATACAACCCTGACACACACCTTTCTTGACTTTAAACCATGCAGTATCTCCTTGTTCTGTCTGAATGACTGCCTCTTCGTCTATGTATAGGTTCTGCATGAGCACGATTAAGTGTTTTGGAATTCCTATTCTTTGCAATGTTATCCATAATTTGTTATGATCCACACAGTCTAATGCCTTTGCATAGTCAATAAAACACAGGTAAACATTTTTCTGGTAGTCTCTGCTTTCAGCCAGGATCCATTTGACATCAGCTATGATATCCCTATTTCCACATCCTCTTCTGAATCTGGCTTCAATTTCTGGCAGTTCCCTGTGGATGGTTAGGTTAGTAGTCGACTGCAAACCATTTGTGCCACCTAGGGACCTTTGAAGGAGCCTTGGTGGCACAGTGGTTAAAAACTCGGCTGCTAATCAAAAAGTCGGCAGTTCGAATCTACCAGCCACTCCTTGGTAACCCTATGGAGCAACCTACTCTGTCCTATAGGGTCACTATGAGTTGGAATCGACTCAATGGCAACCGGTTTGGTTTCGGTTTAGGGTCCTGGTTCTAACCTACCAGCTGCTCCTCAGGAGAAAGATGTGGCAGTCTGCTTCCATAAAGATTATAGCCTTGGAAACCCTATGGGGTAGTTCTACTCCGTTACATAAAGTTGCTATGAGTCAGAATCAACTCCACAGCAATTCTTTTTTTTTTTTTTTTTTTTGGTTTTAGGGACCTTTGCTCCCAAGAAGGCCCTCAATAAACATTTATGGAATAATGAGTTAACCCAGTTAACCCAAAATCCCTCCAGATTGTTTTTCTGCATCTGGTAGTGCTTTGGCTGGAAAACACCAGTTTTGGAGTGTGGCATCTGACTCTCAGTGACCAGCCACTGAATTGGCAGTCATCGCATTAGTCAATCTGTGGATGCTCCTGGAAGGATTTTTTTCCCATAAAAACAATCAGTGCAAATAATGATGACAATTTCAGCCCCGGAATAGTCGGGACCCAGAGAATGTAGACTTCAGTACATCTCCATACCCATGCTCCATGTTGCAGCCTTCACCATGAGAACTGTTTTGCTGGCCTGTATGTGTGCAAGGGGATCCCTGGGTCATGCAAACTGTTAACGTGCTCAGCTGCTAATCAAAAAGTTGGAGGTACGAGCCTACCCAGAGGTGCCTTGAAAGAAAGTCCTGGTGATCTACTTCTGAAAAATCAGCCATGAAAAACTCAATGGAGCAAACAGTTCTACTTTGACACACATGGGGTCACCATGAGTCAGAGTCAACTTCACGGCAACTGATGGTTCATATGTGTGAAAGTGACCCGAGGCCACGGTCCAGCACCAAGCTTGGAGGAGCATATTCCTTTTGTTCCCAGGCCATTATCAAACAGGCCCAGCCTCTCTGTCCTTTCTCCTTCCATTTCCCGTTCCCCCAGGACACGAATGGCTCCCCAGCTCACCCTCCAGGGACTTTAACCATTCAGACCCCCAATGCTCAGTTAGGATCCAATCAAAAACCAACTGGACATGGAGAAAGTATTGTCAGATGCCAGAGAGAGCACCGAGTCAGGCATAACGAGGCACAAGTTGGCCGGTGATTGAAAAGGGAGCCCTCTTCCAGGGCCTTTTACCTCTGGGTCACTGGTTCAAATCCAGCCAGGCCTCGCCTGACAGAAAATCATTACCGATTCTATGTCAGGCTGCTTGACAGACGGGAAATGAATTTCTGTCTCCATCCAGCAGTGAAGTGTCCACATCACACTTGGCACTAAGCAGCTCGAGATTCTGTGGGGACTGAGTGGAAGTCGTGTGAAAGTCACCCTGGTCTCAGGCAGGGGCTCCAAGGTCAGCTCGAGGCCTGCGTTTTGGCAATATCTGCGTCAGAGTCTGAGAGCTGTCTCATCACACCTGTTCGTGAGCACTTTATAATCTTTTTTTCCCCCTCCCCTCTGGAGAAATTGTTTAACAAGTAGTTTGAAGAAATGGAGTGACTGTGGAACTCTGATTCTGCACCATTGAGATAAGAGCAGCCAAAATCACCCAGAAAAAATCCTAATTTTCTATTCCAAAAGAATGTTTTTATTCTTGACCCTAAACTGAGTTCAATCAGTTAACTGCCTCAAAATTCCAACGTTTTGATAATGAAGGAAAATTATTTTCTGGGGAACATTTGAGGCACGGTCTTCCTCTGTCCCCTTCCAGCTTTTTAGACCAGCACCCCACGTTTAACTCCAGTCCTTCCTGGCAACACCCAAAGGCCTGGAGTTAGACTTGCTGCTTGCAAGGAGTTGGAGCTCTTCTTCATTTCTCAATAAATACAATCTCCTCTCCCAGAAAGGCGATGATGTAGTGCAGGGTGAGGATGGCAGAGCTGTGGACAGCTGAGCTGAATAGCCTTGCCCTCAGAGCACTAATGTGGGGGCAGGCCAGCCTGTTCGCTCCAGCTGTCGTCTGGCCCAGTAGCATTCTGTCATGGGTGTTCATCTCTGACCTCCATATTAACACCCTGGGTGAACTCCAGGGCTTCCAACTGGTTTTCTCAGATTTGAGCCACTGCTGAGAATTTGCATTTCTAACAAGTTCCCAGGCAATGCCAAAGCTGCTGGATAGGGACCAATTCTGAGAACCACTAGAAGAGCAGTGGTTCTCAAAATTTATTATACATTAAGAACCACCTCGGGATCTTGTTAAACTGTAGATTCTGATTCAGTATATCTGGGGTGGAAATGCAAATTCTTAGCAAGGGTTCAAACTGGAACGGTGAGTTCACCTCTTCACAGCTCTCAGAAACCATGCTGGGCTGGGCTGGACTGGGTTGGGCTGGACTAGGCTGGAGGGGATTGGACTGAGCTGAGTTGGGTTGAGCTGGGCTGGATTGGGCTGGGCTGGGCTGAGCTGGGCTGGATTGGGCTGGGCTGGGCTGAGCTGGGCTGGACTGGACTGGGTTGGGCTGGACTGAGCTAGGCTAGGCTGGGCTGGGCTGGCTTGCACTGGGCTGGGTTAGGTTGAGCTGGGCTGGACTGGGCTGGGCTGCTGAAAATGTCCAGATGGAAGGCTTAGGACTACAGAGTAGGGTGGGCAGGGCAGAGCAGAGCAGAGTAGCCTTCATCAGGAGGGAGCTATCTGCATGAGGGGCTTTTAGGGACAATTCCTCCTAAGATATTTTATTTTTATCTCTCTTCTTCCCCTTAAGGAGCCCATTGTGCAGTGATTAAAGTGCTTGGCTGCTAACCGAAAGGTCAGTGGTTTGAACCCACCAGTGGCTCTGTGGGAGAAAGATGTGGCAGTCTGCTTCCATAAAGATTTATAGCCTCAGAAACCCTATAGGGTCACTATGAGTCACAATCGACTTGACACTAGTAGGTTTGGGCTTGGTTTGGGTTTCTTCCCTCTTAGAACTATCTAAAGCCACCAGTCTAAAGTCATTTCATATTTAGAAAGACCTTTCTTCCCTTTCTGTGCACAGACAGGCCCTGCTAAACTTCTGACACAGTGTCTACCAAACACCCACAGACTGGACCTTCCTTCCACACCCAAGTGGGAGGAACTCATGCAAACAAACCCTTTGTCCCTCTGGCCCTGCTTGTAGGATGGGAACAAGGGGTCCCCAGACCTGAGCTCAATTCCACGCCTTGTTTGGCTGAACCAGGGAGAAGAGACCAGAGCATGGGGAGAGGCACCTAAATCCCCAGACACTACAGAATGCCAAAGCCTTTTGTTTTTCTGCCTTTTTCACTTCCCAGTTTGTCTTACTCCCTTCTCAGAGCTTTCTGAAGCAGCCTGGCAAAAAAATAAAAAAAAACAAACTCATTGTCGTCAAGTCGATTCCGACTCATAGCAACCCTAAAGGATAGAGTAGTACTGCCCCATATGGTTTCTAAGGAGCGCCTGGTGGATTCAAACTGCTGACCTTTTGGTTAGCAGTCCTAACTCTTAACCACTATGCCACCAGGGTTTCCGTGGCAAAAGAGGCCCCAAATATCCCAATTTGCTTTTTTTTTTCTGTTCCCACCCCATGGCAGACACACTGGTATTATTAAATAGAGACAGCCCATATTGTATCTATTACTATTTGCGTACACCAGCAGTTTTCAATATGGATTCCCTCCTGAATCTGAACTTCTGTGGGTGGCTCCATCTCTATATGAGCAGTCACTGTTCTGGGCATCCGGTGCTACTTTCCCTGAGAAACTGAACTAGAACTGGTGTTTGAAGTAGTGTGTGTGCACGTGTGTGTATGTATACTCTTACGTACTCATGAGGGAAAAATCAGAATGGAGTTTAATGAAAAGTAGAATCTACAGAGCACACTTTGTGAAACTCCCCTTGCTGTCTGGCTGTCTGGCTTTCTCTGCTTTTGTAGCCGTTAAACCACAGAGGAGCTCTTCAGGGACACTTGTGGCCCGCCTGCCTTCTCTTCAGAGCCCTCAGTCTACTTTCAAATGCAGCCTTTTGCCCCGGCCGCCACCACCCAGAGGGAACAGCAACGAGCCTCTAGTGCACACCCCTCAGCCACAGAGAAACTTTTGAGAATTCCTCCTCTGCTCATACATGGCGTCCACAGAAAAGGGCCCAAGGCAGGCAGAGGGATTGGCCCAGGAAGTCATGGGGCTGTGGTCTTGGGCACCCGGCACGGCCTTGCCCTTCTAAGAAAGTGGCACTGCCCTGAGTGGCAGGGCACTCGCGGTTGCCCAGCTCAGGATGAGAGACGCTTGCACTAGACTGGGGGGACAGCCTTGCTGTGGAAGGACTGAGGGAGCAGCCATTCATGTCTGGCTCCCAGCTCCCAGCACTGAGTCTGGTACACGGCAGGCGCTCAGCCCAAGGTTACATGGGAGAAAGTGAATTAATGCTTCCCCAGCCCTACTGCCACCGCTGTGCTAGCTCACGCACATCACCCCTCTTCCAGCTCTGGTTTCTCTCTGTGAAGTGGGGGTGATGATAATACCCACCTCATGGCGCTGTTTTCAGGATGAAATGAGGTCGCTCGTCTGAGTGAATGATGTCAGCTCTCAAGGGCAAGGCAACTGTCAGAGATGAGAGAGTGGAACACTCCTTATCAAATATGCTCCAGAATTTTTGTGGCTAAAATACAGTTCTAATTATTCATTGACTTTTTTTTATTCATCCAGCAAGAAATCTAAGTTGTAAGAATAATCTTTTCCCCCCACACCCCCACCCCTGCATCCCACCCCTGCCGTACCCCATGGAACTCAATGGAGCTATTTTCTCTTTGAGTGGAAAATATATTTATGTTTCTAAATTGGGTTGTGTGCAAAAACGGTTGCTCCCCACAGCCCTGGACGGCCCTGGCTACACAAAGAGTCCTTCCAGGGTGAAAACTTGGCCCGTATTATTTACACTTATTTACTTATCAAGCAAGATCTCCATGGCTGCCTGCCTGGAAGCCCTATTTTTAATTGGGTGATTCTGCAGCCGCCCCTCTGACCCTTCCTGGCACTTTTCTGAGGATTTCCGGCCACTACCATCTTGAGGCAGGGGCCGAGGACGCGACTCCAATGGAGGGGGGTCTCCACAAAGGGTGAACTCAAACCAGAACGGCCTGCACCCCCAAATCAGGATCTCACAGCCCTTTCCAGGGCGATCCTCCTTGGGGCTAGCACCGGGGGAGAGGAGGAGCCTTGGGCTCCAGCCGGGCCAGCTTTGCCGCTCGGGCCACCAGCTGCATCCCGTGCGGACAAAAGGACAGAGGAAGAGGAAAGCGGCTGCCTTTGTGCTCTCCGTCTTCCTTCTCTAGCCGCGTTTCTGGAAGAATGAAGAAGAATCGTTCCAAGTGAAGGCAAAGGACTTGCCTTGAAATTTAGACTTTTTTTTTTTCCTTTTAATAACAGCAACATTTCCTAGACAGAGCAAAAAATATGTATTTATAAATATTTTCCAAGACTGCCCTCTAGTGGAAATCCGGCGGCAGTAGCACATCTTACAATTAAGTGACTTGGATCCCAAACTCCAGAATAAAAAAAATAAGCGCATTCAAGTGAGACCTTCTTAACACGTGATCGGAAAGTAGATCGCATTTCTTGCACAAGTCCATAAAATGTCACATGGCCTTGATTGGAAGTGAATGCTGCATTTAGTCTTTAAAAAGAAGTCACGCTTTACTTTTTAGAAACTGGAAATCATAACGTTCAATGTCCTGTGTTTTAAAACTTTAAATGCAGAGAAGTGTGGCAAATGCGACCAGAGGAGAGATGGATTGGTTTTGCTCCCAGGCCGTGTATGTGCTGCTGTGTGAGGGCTGTTATTTTGGCTGGGGAGGGAGCCAAGGCTGCAATAACGTCCAGCCCCAAAGGCCACACACACTGCCGGGTTTTTACCTTGGAGGATGTGGGACAATGAGTCATTTGTGCCTCTTCCTGGTTCTTCCTGGCCAAGGTCAGCTTTCCCACTGGAACGGAGCCGCTTGGCCCAGGGCCCCAGCCGTCTGGAGCCTGTAAATGGTGCAGTGCCCAGGAAGAGGGCGTGCCCCGCCCCACTCCCTACCGATGGCCCCAGTTCAGGCTCCGACGCAGCCCTTGTCCACGTCCTAAAACCTCATTCACTCCGTTCGGTTTAGCACGAAGAGCCTCCTGGCGGCGCGGCGGCAGCCTGAGAATATCCACCAGCCCTAAGTAAAGGTCCCCAGGCAGAATTCTCTGCATAGAAAATGTGAATGGTCCCTGACCAGCCCTTTCTTTTATCTGGCTTTTATGTGTTTGGGTTGAGTTCCGATTCAGTCTTCTAAACCACCTCTTCTACTGTTGGTAGTAATAAAACAGCTACCATTCGTTTGTTCAACAAATATGTTTTGAGCACCCACTGAGTAATGGGCACTGTCCTAGACTCTGGCCACCTGATCTAGTGGAAATTACAGCTTCATAAGAAGATAGATAACATACAAGTAAATATATCATTTCAAGGGCTATGAAGGAAACTGAAGAGTGTAATGAATAACGAGGAGATACCTACCGTATTCGTTTCTCAGATCGCTGTAACAAAATACCACAAACTAGGTGGCTTAAAGCAACAGAAATTTATTCCCTCATGGTTCTGGAGCAGAGAAGTCTGAATTCAGGGTATCAGCAGGGCCATGCTCTCTCCAGCAAGGGGGAGATCCTTCTGGCTTCTAGCAGCACCAGGCATTCCTTGGCTTGTGGCCGCATAACTCCAATCTCTGCCTCTGGCTTCACATTGTCTCTGTGTCCCTTCTCCCTTTATAAGGACACCAGTTATATTGGCTTAGGGCCCCCACTACTCCAGAATGACCTCATCCTACACCTGCAAAGATGCTATTTCCAAATAAGGTCACATTCACAGGTGCCAGGGGTCAGGACTTGAACATATCTTTTTGGGGGACATAAATCAACCCATAACACCTACCTAGATGAAGTGTTTGGGTAGGCCATTCTGAAAATGTTACATTAAGCACCTACTATGTGCCAGATGTTTACTGTGTTCAGGATTAAGGATACAAAGGTAAAGAAAACACAGTCCGTGCTCTCGAAGAGTTCAGAGTTAAATGATAGTGAGATCATTTAATAGGATTTCAAACAGCTGAGCCCTAAGATCTGTTGCTCACAACAAACCTGCCAAGTAAATCATATCATCCCCATTTTCTAGATGTGAACACTGAGGTTAGAAGCCATGAAATGACTTGCCAAAAGTGGTGGAATTCATCAGTAGCACTGTCAGGTTTGAATGAAGGCCTGCCTTACTCCCAAACCCTTTATTTTTTTCTTTTCCTATGCCATCGTGCCTGATGGAAACATGGGATAAACAATGACATCTCAACATCCCTTTCAGCTCAAAGATGCTATAAAGGCACACTGCACTGTCTTAGCAGGTTAGCTTGATACTGCTCCACCTATCTCTTAGCACCTGGTTGCCGGGCCCTCGCTAAAGCACAGAGAAAGGACCAAGATGGCACCCTGTCTATGACCAATGGCTGTGAAGTCATCAACTCATGTAGACCCCATGTGTGTCAGAGTAGAACTGCTCCCTAGGGATTTAAATGGCTGATTTTTCAGAAGTAGATCACCAGGCCTTTTTTCTGAGGCACCTCTGTGTGGACTTGAACCTCTAACCTCTTGGTTAGCAGCAGCGCACATTAACGATTTGAACCACTCACTGGCTGTCCCTCCAACCAAGTGTGTGGTTTGACTAGCTCTTGAGAGTAGTACACAAGTCTGTTGTTCAGACTCCCTCTTGGTGTCCTCATGAGATTGAGGTCTCATCCCCCAGCCTAACTCAGCTCTAAGTCTACACCCTGGGGCTCCTCTTTAGCTTCTTTTCTTAAGGAGCCTCTCATTTGGCAGCTAAAGGGATGGGTCCCTTCCACTTTAGTTACGGAAAATTCATCACTGACAGGAGTCCAACAAGAAATAGGAAAGAAAAGCCACCAGAAGTGACCCTTGACTATTCCTCAGCCACTGGTAGGGAATAGTAACCACCACAGGTAGTGGTACCATGGTTAGGGCCTCCTCTCCTTGAAAGCCATCCAGTCACACCATCTCCCTCAGGCAAGATGAAGAGGACAATGGATCAGCTCCTTGGGTGATACGGTTGTTGAGCTGGTGTCAATTAAACAACCTAGAAAGAACAGGCTACACAACACGGTGGTTTTCAAACTGGGTTCTCAGCCCCTAAGGACTTAAGGGAAGCATTTATGAGGCCAAGAAGAGATGGAGGAAGAGTGATAGAAGACAGGTGAAGAGATGAAAGAACAGGACTTCTCTCTGACCCAGAGCAACTGTGCTTTGATCTGTTTTACGTATTGGGCTTCCATTATAAGCAGATACCTTTTGAAAAAGGGACTTCCAATGCTTGGGAGAGAGGGAAGAGATGGGCTAGGGATGGGGTATATGTTTAATGACCTTTAACTTACAGTTAGTTCTGTCCTTGGTGGTGCAAATGGTTAATGGACTTGACCGCTAATTGAAATGTTGGAAGTTCAAGTCCAGCCAGAGGTGCCTAAAAAGAAGTTTCTGGTGATCTACTGAAAAATCAGCCATGGAAAACCCTATGGAGCACAGTTCTACTCTGATGCACCTGGGGTCACCATGAGTCAGACTCAATTCAATGGCATCTGGTGGTGGTGGTGGTAGTGTTAGCTCTAGGACTCTGCTTTGAAATCAGATGATGTCACCTCCCTGCCACTGTTTCCCTCCTTAAAGGCAGAGACCTTACTCCCCTTTGTATCACAACCTCTAACACAAATTCTGTCACACAGCAGGTACTCAATCGAAGTTTACCTCAGTGATCTGAATTAATTCAGGCTCCAGTTAAATGTCCTGCTTATGATTTGTTTTTGTTTTGGTCCTTTCGGTCTTCCCTCTCTTTTATTCCTTTATTTCTTGATGTTCAACCTCTCAATTTCCAAGTCACTGTTGGCCGCTCCGGAGAAGACGGGAGATAAGGGAAAGACCCTGTCATAGATTGAATTGTATCCCCCCAAAATATCTGTCAACTTGGCTAGGTCATGATTCCCAGTATTGTATGAGTGTCTACCATTTTATGTGTTGTAAATCCTATCACTATGACGTAATAAGATGGATTAGTGGCAGTTACACTGACGAGGTTTACAAGATTAGATAGTGTCTTAAGCCAATCTCTTTTGAGATATAAAAGAGAGAAGTGACCAGAGAGACAGGGGAACCTCATACCACCAAGAAAGCAGTGCTGGAAGCAGAGCGGGTCCTTTGGACTTGGGGTTCCTGCATGAAGAAGCTCATAGTCCACGGGAAGATTGACGACAAAGACCCTCCTCCAGAGCTGACAGAGAAAGCCTTCCCCTGGAGCTGATGCCCTGAATTTGGACTTGTAGCCTACTAGACTGTGAGAGAATAAATTTCTCTTTGTTAAAGCCATTCACTTGTGGTATTTCTGTTAGAGCAGCACTAGATGACCAAGACAGGCCCCTCCTCCAGGAGACAAAGGAAGCCTTCCGGAAGGAACCTGAGAAGCTCTGCCCACAGAAAGGGATCCATGCTGCCTTCCTGGGACTATTCTACACAGACAGTTGCTGGTACCATGGGAACAACTCCTGGTTTGCACTTAGGAAGCACTGGTACACACAGCATGTCTATTCACACTAGAACAATGGAGGACAATCATGTGCCTGATGGGAGCCCGCCGATGGCTCCTGAAGATCTTCAAGTCAGCTGCCCTCCACAGGCACCTGGAACCATCTAATTATATTCAAACTTGTTTCTATAAGAGAAATGCCTTGTTCCATTCATTATCTTTTCTTTGAGTAACTATGCATTCAATTTCTACTCTACACCAGGCACTATGCTAGGTGCTGGGCATATAGCAGAAAATTAGCACACAGGAATTCCTGGCCCTGTGGAGCTTATATCTATCAGAATCTAAGGCAGCAATTCTCAGTCCTGGCTGCACAGTAGACTCACTTGGAAAGCTTTATAAAATATTGATGTGGGCCCCAGTCCCAGGAAGTCTGGTTAAATTGGACTGGGATGGGGTCCTGATGTCAGCGTTTATATTTGAAGGATTGGGACTGGAAGAGAGAAACTCTGTGGGTCCGTGGAGAAGACGCTTCTAGTCTGTCTGGTTGTACAACTGACCATCTCCCTCTTCGGTTACTTATTAAAGTTGGACTTTTCCCCTCAAGCCAGGCTGTGGGAGACAAAGGGAGAGACACGCTTTGCTTTTTGTTTCCTCTAGAATTTCACTACAGCTTTAAGTTTTACTTTTATTCCTTTATTTCCCACAATGAGACTTTTTTCTTCTGAAAGCAGGACCCTGCCAAGTCAGGTCATGCGATCTGGGTCTCAAAGATGTCCAGCCTTTGCCTCCATCACCCCTGGCCACTAATTGACTGTCTTTGACGTTTCCCCTTCTCACTTACTTCCTTCTCTTTGTTGCCTGAGTCCAAGCTCCTTTTGTCTCCACCTTTCAGATCCGGTAGCCTTCTCAGTTTTCTTTATGGCTCTGGTAGACAGCAATGACCCAGGAGCAGGGATAAAGGACCTTTCCCCTTCTTAACCCCTTCTTCTCTAATCCCGTGCAGCTCCTGTCTCCTTTCAACCCTGCTTACCATTTACCTATCCCTTCTCCTCCTCCAACTCTTTTTGTTAAGTGTCCTCTAAACACTTCTGCCACTGGGCATAAAACCCTGGAGAGAGAGAAGGCAGCTTGTCACAAGCCTCTGGAATTGGGAATTGGGCTTCATGATGCTCTCACCCTGGCGGACAACCAAACCTGTAAAGGGCCCCCCCAACGGAAGGGGGAGCATTACAGAGAGAAAACAATAAGCATTTTTCAGTATCAAGAGTTGATTTTCATCCCCAGAAGGATAGGGCAAGTAGGAACTCAAGCTTAATCAGAGGGCTCGGGCTTACAGATGCCCTACAAATAATAATAATAACATAATAGTACTAATGCTTGTGCTACATTTGGAGCTGGAAATGATCAGTGGCACTTCCCATGATGAGGTTAAACAGCCTGGCACTCCGGGCTGCACATTTGCATAATAAAGATCAGAAGTCACTGCCTTCTACATCTCTCTCAGCACCAGGCGCCTGTGTCCTTGATTCAGGGACACCACATCCTAATATACTTCCATATGCGGTCCTGGGCAGTGATTCTAATCTTTGGCTGGCATGTGAAATGTCAGCTCTTTTTTTTTTGGTCTGGGAGAACAACAAATTATGTTTCTAAATGAGAAGGTGCAACCTGTAATGGATAATACAATCTGAAAATGCAGACGCAACATCTGTGACCCGTGGTGCTAACCTAGCAAGCTCTAGTCTATTTTTCCAGCCTATCAGTTGATAGGAAAACATCACTTTAGACATAATAATTAATCATTAGTCAAGATGGATATCCCCATTGGTTCCTTGCTTCTCAGACAACCCTGCCTAACCTGACTATAAATCAGGGAAATACATTCTTTAATATCCAATGGAATGTATTTCCAGGCAGCCTCTTTCTGCTACAAAGTAACAAAACACTTTGTAGAGACCGTCTATCATCAGGTTAGGGGGGAAGGATGCTCCCAAGGTGCTGTTTGAAGGAAGGAAAATGCAACCCCAAAGGAAGAGAGACCATGAGTCCAAGATGGCGGCCTTAAACAAAAGAGAAAGGCTGTCTTGTAGCAGTGGGCTCTTAGCTGGATAGTGGGACCATGGTAGTCAGCACCTTCTCAATCCAGGCCAGTTGGCCGCTCTACCCTCCCATATCTCTTCTCCTCTCAGCCCACTGCTGGCCCTTTCACGGCCTGACAGGTCCTGGGCTGGCCCGGCCCACCATAAGTGGCCAGTTCCCAAAGTCCCACCATCTTTGTTCTAATGCCAGCTGTAGATTAATCATTCTAGGTCATTTCCTTACCTGTATTCTAGGCTTCTCGAAACAAACAAAAAACTCGTTGCCATTGAGTCAGTTCTGACTTATGGTAACCCCATGGGTTACAGAGTAGAATTTCCCCATAGGATTTTCTTGGCTAAAACCTTTAGGAAACAGATTGCCAGGCTTTTCTTCCATGGTGCTTCTCTATAGGTTCGAAACACCAACCTTTCAGTTAGTCACCAGGCGCTAACCATTTGCATCATCCAGGGACCTTAGGCCTCTCTGGATCCACTGAAATATTTAAAACACCCACAGTGCTCCAAGAAAATAAATGACTGTAGAGTGTGGTGGAAAGACAAGTGACTTGGAAGTCAGGATGGGACAAAGGAATTCAAGGGACTATCCTAGACTCTAGCTTGTTTAACTGTGACCTCTCAGTGCCTTGTTCTCCTCATCTGTAAAAAGATCGTATTGTTAATAGTTTTCAATCCGTTCTTGTTGGAGTCCTAAATTCCAAGGTAGTACCTCAAGGGAAGGTGAGAGGGAGGATGGGGGAAAGATATCCCCAAACTTCAATTTGAGCATTCAGCTTTTATTGTTCTAGCTTTTAAAGATTCAAAAGCCACAGAGTCAGATGATCTTTAAAGCCACGTCCAATTTTAAAATCCTATAGTTCTTTATTTCAGTATTGCCCACTCAATCACTGAATGTGGGAACGATTTAGGAAATTTGGCTTCAGGGACGTGTAATTGCATCACCTAGTTCCTAGATCAGAGTCCCTGGGTCATGCAAATAGTTAACAAGCTTGGCTGATAACCAAAAGGTTAGAGGTTCGAGTCCATTCAGAGGCACTTTGGAAAAAAGGCCTGGTGATCTACTTCTGAAAAATCAGCCATTGAAAACCCTACAGAGTACAGTTCTGCTCTGACACAAGTGCGGTTGTCATGATTCAGAGTTGACTAGATGGCAACTGGTTTTTTTTTTTTTTAGTTACTGAATTGAGGGACATTGGTGTTTCAGTGATAGAATTTTTGCCTTCCATACAGGAGACCCGCATTCAATTCCTGACCAATGCATCTCAAGCGTAGCCACCACTTGTCTGACAGTGGAAGTTTGTGTGTTGCTTTGATGCTGAACAGGTTTCAGCAACACTTCCAGACTAAGACAGACTAGGAAGAAAGGCCTGGTGATCTACTTCCAGAAAATCAGCCAGTGAAAATTCTGTGGAGCACAGTTCTACTCTCACACACATGCGGTCACCATGAGTTGGAGTTGACTCAGTGGCAACTGCGGTGGTTGTAATAAGTGCTATCCATGTTATAATACAAGGTAGGGGGACAGAGAATGATGAGGGGTTATAATTTTATATAGAATGCCCAGGAAAAGTCCCTCTGATGAAGTAACATTTGAACAGAGTCCTGAAGGCTTATGCATGTCGGCGGGAATAGGGTTCCAGAAAAGAATAGTAAGAGCCAGTGCGCTGAAGTGGGACCTATACAGGGTGCTCAGGGAGCATTCCAGGCAGGGCAGTGAGTGTGCAGGAGGGAAAGAAGGTGGAGTTAGAGGGCCAGGCCTTGGGGTGTTTAGTCAGCCCAATTAGATGTTTAGATTTTATCCTAAGAAAGATGAGAAGTCATTAGAGAGTTCTGATACAGTGTGACATAAACAGATTAATGTTATAAAAAAAAACAGTAGCCATTGAGTCAAATCCAACTCAGAGCCACACCACGTGTCAGAGGGTTTTCAATGGCTGATCACCAGGACTTTCTTCCGAGGTGCCTCCGGGTGGACTTGAACCTCTAACCTTTCGATGAGCAGCTGTGGTGTAAACCATTTGCACCACCGAGGGACTCTGATTAATGGTTTGAAAAGGGAAACACACTGTCTTACAGGCTTCAGCGTTCCTGGCCAATCTACCCATCACTGTTGTCTTCCAGTCTATTCCAACTCATGAGTCTCAAAATGCTCACATTTTCTTTTTGCAGTGAAAGAACTGGATAAACAAAACATTGGTCCTCCTTTCATCATTAAAAAAAAAAAAACCCATTGCCGTCGAGTCAATTGCAACTCATGCGGTCGATTCCGACTCATGCAGCTCCATGTGTCACAGAGTAGAGCTGGTCCACAGGGTTTTCACAGTAGTGATCTTTACAGAAGCAGATTCTTTTGTGGTGCCAGTGGGTGGATTCGAACTTCTAACATTTTGGCTAGCAGTCAAGGGCAAACTGTTTACTCCACCTAGGGACTTTTATCAAAAAAAAAAAAAAAAACAACCCAAAAAACAAAAAAAAACCCGTTGCGGTCAAGTCCATTCTAACTCATAGTAACCCTACAGGACAGAGTAGAACTGCCCTATAGCATTTCCAAGGAGCAGCTGGTGGATTTGAACTGCCAACTTCTTGGTTGAAGGCCATCTTGATATTCTTAACCAGAGATCACTACGGATAGTTTTGCAATAGCCTGGAGCCGGCAAGGAGGAGTGTGCTTCTGAATATCTTAAGAAGCAGGGAGAAGTTCTCAAATTTAATAAAGCAAATGAATGCAATTTCATTTCACCCAAATAAGAAATTCCTTGCATTGCACCACTTTTAGAAGAGGGATAGGTTGGGGTGAAATGAAATCGAACCACAGAGTCTACATTCCAGAAAGGTTGGGAAGGGAATCACTGATTAATACCGGAAATCCGAGACTGGGAGCATGGCTCTCTGACACTTATTCATAAATTGCCAGCCTTTTCCAGACAACTTTTTAAATAAAATGTAGTATTGTTTAAATATTTACTGACTCATTGACCTATTTTTGTTGTTGTTGTTAATTAGAATTAAAAAGAAAACAAACAAACATTGTAACAGCAAATTAATCAGGACAGCCTCAAGTGGGAGGGAGCTCAGCCAGGCAACGGTTAAGTATTAAGTAGTGATTTACCAAAATCGTTGCATCCAGGAGGGAAATTAATTGGAAATATCAGGAAGAGTCTCTGAATGGAAAAAGGTTAAGCCTCATCTTATCCCAGGATCTGTGGTTATTAAATTAATATCATAAATGTGAAAACACTTGTTTAAAACATAAGTTTTCAGCAATCGTTTTTCCATCATTTTCCCTTAAATGAGTGTTTAGCCCTGAACCTTCTCTTCTTCCAAGAAGACTTTGGTTGAAAAATTCTGTGGCTGTTCCTACAAAACAAAAAAGCTATTTTAAGATGTTGCCGTACAGTCCTCTGCCTTTTTTAACTTGTAATAGCTTTGTGCTTTAGTAAGTTCCTTCAGGTTGTGTTAACGCTTTCTACTCACTCTCCTCAGGGCCTCTCTGAAGCAGGCTTGGGGAGATCATCAGGATCACAGAATAGAGGGGTTTTATGTCCCTCGACTATGTGCCTATGGACTCCTGCTACCCTTGCCAAAAAGAAGCTTACTCAGAATGTCTCAGCAAAAATATCTGATAGGTGGCAGGCAGGAATGGTATCCAATGGCTAACATGATAATTGGCGTGGGGTGAGGACTCAAATTGCTGGGCTGGGGGAGGGTGGCTGCAGGGGGCTGAGTTGTTGTGGAAAGAGAATAACTTTTTTGGTGGTCACAGAATTTCTCTGAGTTGGCTAGATTTGGGGACTGTTGCAGCTGCAGGCTGACATTAATAACAACGGCATGTCAGTTATCTAACCCACTGCTGTTGAGTTGATTCTGACTCAGAGCAACCATATAGGACAGAGTAGAACTGCCCCATAGCGTTTCCAAAGCTGTAAATCTTTATGGAAGTAGACTGTCATATTTTTCTTTCACAGAGTGGCTGGTGGGTTCGAACGCCGACCTTTTGGTTAGCAGCCAAGCACTTTAACCGCAGCACCACCAGGGCTCCTTTGTTAGTTAATTATAGATAACAAGTGTTGTTTGTACATGCATTGGATCTTCACAACAATTAAAAGAGGCAAATAATTTTATGATCTGCTTTTCTCTGATGAGAAATCTGAGGCTCAGAGACCTGACTGACTCTTCTGTGCCACTTCACTATTCTGCTTGAAGGCCCAGCCAGAGAAGAGGAAATTCCTAACTCTGAAAGTAGGAGCTCTCCCCCGCTCCCTTTGAAGCTCTGCAGGGAACTGACCCAAGGCATATTCCAGGGATGAAACAGCACACACAAGCTCCCAGAGCAGACCAGCAGTCTAACCAAAATGCAGTGAATTAAAGATAGCTGCAAATCCTTTGCCATTTCTTCCCATCAAAGAGTGGAATCTATTGCCCTTCCCTTTGAAAAATGTAGTCTGGCCCTGTGACCTGCTGTGACCAATACAAAGTGGAGGAAGTGAAACTTTGTAGCATCCGAGGCTAGGTCTTAAGAGATCCTTAGCTTCTGGTTTTCATGCTTGGAACGCTCCCTCTTGGAACCCAGCCATCATGCTGTAAGAAGCCACATAGGGGAGAACCAAATTGCTTCCTACACTATTCAACAGCCCAAGCTGAACTCCTAGCTGACAGCCAACACCAACTGCCAGTCATATGAGTGAATCATCTTGGATGTTCCAGCCCATTCAGCAACACATAGAGCGGAAGAACTGTCCAGCTGAGCCCAGGCAAACCCAGAATCGTGATAGACCATAAATGGCAGTGGCGGTTGTGGTTTTAAACCACTAAGTTTGGGGGTAGTTTGTTACATAGTAATACATAACTAATACAGTCTGTTTACACAGGAAAAAAAGTACCCTTTTGGCCAGGAAAGATCTTGAAGGTACTCTGTGCCTGGTGCACCTGGCTCTGATGTGATGTGGCCAGAGGAGAGCACTAATGGGTTTTTTTTGTTTGCACCATGGGGAGCATATGTTGTAGGAGGGCTGAGTAGGTAAGAGGGATATGCGTGGCTCCCACTGGAGCACTCTGCATCTGTTTCTTCCCACAGCCTTCCTGGAACACTTGCACTTGTGAACCCACAATGTGCCTGATGAGGCTCTTGATGGAAACCAGGGGCAGGTCTGCCTAACCCAGAATCCAGGAGGAGACAATCTTGATGGTGATGCCCAAGGAGCTAAAGGGAGCTGGAGAAAATAGAAGAAGCTGCCTCTTGCCTACATACTCAATTTAAAAAAAAAAAAAAAAGTATTTTGTTGTTGAATTGAAGTGTCACTGAATACCTCTCTCTCCTTAGGCAAGTTACTGAACTTCCCTGAGCTACATATTCTTCACTTATTCCTTCTCCATTGTGAAGGCTAAATGTGAAAATATATGTGAAGTTCTTAGCACAATACCTATACGGGTTTGGTGCTCAGTTAATGAATGTCCTTTCTGACTCTTTAGTAGTTTTTGTTTCCACATTAGAATGAATCATGACTCTGGAATAGGTTTCCCTCTGAAAAAGTAGAGGGCTAGTTCCAATACCAGGTGAAGGAGACCCGCTGGCACAGTAGTAAAGCACTCAGCTGCTAACCCAAAAGTCAGTAGTTTTAACCCACCAGCCACTCCACAGGAGAAAGATGTGGCAGTCTGCTTCCATAAAGATTACAGCCTTGGAAATCCAATGGGACAGTTCTACTCTGTCATATAGGGTCATATGAGTCAGAATTGACTTGACGGCAACTGGTTTGGGTTTGATATACCAGGTGAACACATTCTGGAATTATATCCAAACCTATTGTATTGATCCCACTGTCTATGAAGTCCCTGGGTGGTACAAATGGTTAACACACTCAGCTGCTAACCAAAAGCTTGGAAGTTTAAGTCCACTCAGAGGTGCTTCAGAAGAAAGGCCTGGCCATCTATTTCTGAAAAATCAGCCATTGAAAACCCTATGGAGCACAGTTCTACTCTAACACACATGAGGTTGCCATGAGCCAGAATTGACTTGATGGCAACTGGTTTTTATCTTATCTATGGAACTGTTGCTAAATCAAAGTGATTGTCATAAAGATATAAGAGCTGTCCAGTGGTCTTTTTCCATGATGCTCCTTTCCTGACATTTCCTGAAAAGACAAGTAGAAGCCATTCTTCAAACTGTGCTGCTATCATCATTTTTTTGGCAAAAGCCACTATGTCTGCTCACTGTTGGGATACGCAACCTCTCCATCAAGCTTAAGTGGATGGAGAGGTCTCAGAGCCATTTACACCCGAGGAAGAGGCTTGCTTGCTCCACCCTGGTGATTATGGCCTTGTGCTGCATGTATATGCTTTCCAATCATGTGGTCATCAAGCGCTCTAAAGTTCTTCTTGCTTCTGATCAATTTCCATGGTGGATTTGCCCAGCTCCTGCATTTCCAAGAAAACTGAATACACTTGCATTCACCCATTCAACTGAATCATAACTCTAGTTCATTCTGAACTCTATATTTGAAATGAAAACTTCGTTTTGGCTGGTTTGGAGAGGCAAAGTGAGTGCTGCAGTTCTTTTTCTTGCAAGAGACACAACCCCGACATTACTGTTTTTCAGACAGTTAGAAGAGACGAGGCTGCCACGCTGAGGAGGGACAGAATTTCTATTTCTGCTGGTTCCTTAAGGCAATAGAGGAAGCTCAGTGGCCACAGGAGCCTAGTTAATCAGCAGGTTATACAATATTCATTGTGTTGAGTTTAACTCTTCAAACAGAACATCTAATTGAGAAAAGAAAAAAAGGAGCTAAATTACAGATGTTAAGACAACAAAGCTTGGGAAGAATACCCTCTGTCGATCAAACTGTCCTTTCTCTGCTTCCTCTGCTACCGCTCACTGAGGAGAGGTACCGGGAGTCACTGTCCTCGTCAGGACTTGCATTAGCTCTGTTCTGGCTGACACAATCTACAGGATCTAGAGAGGCCACCAAGAGGCCTGCTACCAAGGTCTTCTCAGAGGACTGTGGTCTTGCTACCCACGGAAGGAGTGATCCAGTTGTATTCTGCTGGAATCAAAAACAATACTGTTGTCCCCTGTCCTCCTGACACTCACAGTCTCACCACTGTCCCTTCTGGCAATGGCATGACCAGCAGGCTCACCGAGGGATGCTTCTGTCCGCTTGTGGCAATACTGGGTGTGTAGGTAGCGCAGGCCAGCAGCCAACACCACGCCAAGGGTGACTGAAAGGCAAAGCAGGAGTCCCAGCTGGGGCGTCCTGAGCTGGAGGCCCAGAGGGGCATTCGCTCCCTCTTGCCCAACCTCAGAACTTGGGTTGGTCTTCCTAGGGTATCCCACACCACCCTGTTCATTCTCCTCCCCAACCCCAGGGTCCTCGTGCTTTGACTGAGGCAAGAAGCTGGCGGACGGTTTTGATGCCTCTGACTGGCCAGCAGCAGAGTGCCTGGAAGTGGCTGAGGTGTGGAAGACAGGGGGTGGGTGGGTTGCCCCATCTCTGTTTTCAGTGAACACTCCAGAGGACCAGAGGTGGCAAGAGTAGGAAGGATGGACAGTGTACAGAGGAGGCCTCATCACAGTTCTATTAGAGGCCTCTGTCTTGTCCTAGAAAAGCAGAAGAAGAAGAAAAAAAAAGAAGTCAAAGGGGCTGGTCTTCCTCCAAGCTGCCAGTGAACTTTGTAACCATTCTGTGTTCCTTAAAGAATTCCAGGGAGCAGCTGAAAAACCCAGCCATTGGCCTGCTCCTACAAGAGCTCAGAGTGCAATGCCCAAGCAGGTAAGTATGCACTTGTTATTGATGGTGATGGGGTGGCTAATGGAAACTCCATAGAGAGTGTGGAGGCCAGTTACACCAAAAAACTTAGGGTCCTTTAAGAGGTTTCCAAACAAATATGGGTGGTGTGTCCCCTCAGATGGCTGAAAGCTTTTAGTGTGTCTTTTTATGCTAGGATCTATGCTAGAGGGACCTTTTAATCTTACTGGAGTTTGCAATAAACTTGAGTAAGAATATTATACCATGTTTTAGTTTGTGTTCCTTCAAAATCTTCGAAGGAATAGTAAATCAGTGGGCATGTATATTTTATACTGCCCATTGATCTAACCTCTGGGACCATACACAGATTTTCCAGACTGATGTTATGAAGGAGGGGAGGGGATAGAAAAGAGGAATTATTAACCGAGGCTAAGTGGAAAACAAATCACTAAAACCATCAATTTCTACAATTGGTGATAACTTCAGAGACACTGCATGTAATAGAGAAGCTGTTATTGATTGGTAGAAAGACACTATGTGTTTATCATACCCTTGCCTTGTCCCTCTGACTTTAGCTACTAGTCTAATAGCTCTGATTTCCCAGCCTGGAACTTCCCACTCTGGGTCAAAATACCAACCTGATCCCCCTGCCCCCTGCATAACACAGGCTATTTATTACCTGGTCATCCCAATCAGAGGGCAAGCAAGTTTCTGATGAGCCAAAGCTTGGATGATCCTGAGTCCTACAGGAGAGAATGGAAGGGCTGAGAAGGGGTCACTACGTATGTTGGCAGCAACATTTCCTATCACCGTGTGGTGGTGGTGGTGGTGGTAGCTGCCTTTGAGTTGCCCCTGACTCATGGCGACACCATGCACAATGGGATTGGACTGTTGTGAGCCATAGAGTTTTCATTAGCTGATTTTTGGAAGGAGATCACCTGGTCTTTCTTCCTAGGCCATCTTAGTCTGGATGCTCCACTGAAACCTGTTCAGCATCATAGCAACACTCAAGCCTCCACTGACAGACAGGTGGTGGCTGTGCACGGGGTGCTGGTTGTTGTTGTTGCCATGGAGTCAATTCCAACTCATAGCGACCCTATAGGACAGAGTAGAACTGCCCCATAGAGTTTCCTAGGCTGTAAATCTTTACAGGAACAAATCGCCAGGTCTTTTCTCCTGCAGACCCTCTGGTGGGTTCAAACCTCTGACCTTTTGGTTAGCAGCCAAGAGCTTAACCATTGTGCCACCAGGGCTCTTTGCATGAGGTGCATTGGCCGTGGAACCTGGGTCTCCTGCATAGGAGAGGATTCCATCACTGAACCACCACTGCCCTCTACCACTGTGAGTATCCTGTAAAATCAGATTTGCTTAGAAAGACTTCTGAGTTTGGATTTGGGGCAGAGGTGGCGGTGGAGTTGGGAGTGACAGCAGGATGGCTGCAAAGCACTCGCCAAATGCTTTTATTTATAACAGCATCTCAGAGACCTTGCCTTAGCCAAGAAAGCCCAGTTTCTCTGTGTAATTACTAAATCCAGACCTTTCTGATCAATACCCCCTCCATAGTCAAGGTTTCTTGTGCACTTAAGAAAGAATGTGATAGAGATGTTTTTCTGTTAGACTCCAGGAAGTTTACATTTGCTCAGTGCCTCAGTGTTTGGCCTGGTCCCATCCCCTGTACTAAATGGCCCGCCCACTTCCCTATTACCTGTGGTGGGTGCCAGGGCTGGATGCAAAGTCCTGTGAGGGGAACCTCCTGAGGGCGACCAGCCTCTCCAGTGCTCGGACATCCCGGGATGGTTCTAGGGTTGGATTGCTATCCCCACTGGGTTGCTGGCCATTGCTGCCTGCAATAGCTGTGTGTGAAGATGGCTGGGGCAGAGTCTCTGTACCCTTGGGAAACTCTGTCACCCCAGTACTGGCAGGAACAGGATCCGGGTGGTCTTCTTCTGTATGTCCAGTTAGACCAACAGCAGTGACATCTGTGTGCTGCTGCGGAAGAGTGCTGGGGGCACTGGGAGCTAAGCAGAGGCCCAAAGACACAACAGGGAGAGGAAGAGCATGTTCATTGTATTGATTGGCACAAATGGTCACAATAACAGGGTAAATGCTAGAGACTTTAATGTGCCTTGAGGACAGACCGTTAAATGTAAGCCACTCAAAACTGTCAACATAAAGATGATCTGTCCAGTAACATAAGCCCCTGACCAAGCAGTGAAGCACCCATTTTCTACTCTGTTTAAAGAGTGAGTTGCCAGCCCTTCTCACCTTGCACATTTTTAATAACTACCCACCAGGGAATACAGAAACCATTATGACCACTGTATTTTCTCTCAATTCTGCAAAAAAAACTGTTTCTAGGTAGGAAAAAAGTGGACTCTCACAAATCAGAGATTTGTAGAACCTTTAAATCTTTCTTGCCTTATTATCAACAATAAAGATATCTATGGTGATGATAATGACTTGAGCCTTTGTTATGGACAGAGACAAAACGGCTACCGTCCACCACCCTCTACCAACTGATTTCTCATCTGTAGCCGACTAACGTGACTCCCCAGAGCATTAGAAAGAGCTTCAAACAGGGCAGCAAGCAAGCAAGCACAAGATCTGGGGTCAGGTTATTGTCTGGGTTTGAATCTTCATTCTGCTAATTCCTAGCCTTGGGCAAGGCCTCTCAGAATCTCAGTTTCTTCATTTCAAAATGGGATGGATAATGATACCTGTGATGGTTAATTTTATGTGTCAACTTGGTTAGACTACGGTTCCCTGTGGTTTGGCCAAACACTAGTCTAGTTGTTGTTCCGTAATGTAATGTAATGTACTCGCCTTCAATAATGTAATCTAATGTAAGCAATCAATCAGTTGAAAAGAGAGTTTCCTTTGAATGTGTTCTGCCTTCAGACTATAAATAGATATTTTGGCAGAACTCACCCTCTCGCTTTACTCTACACTCTTTCTATCATCTCATCTATGAGTTTTTAGATGCAAGCCTGCAGGAGTCTCCAGCCTGCTGCCTGACCTACAAATTTTGGACTTGCCAGTTCCCACAATTGCATGAGCCAATCCCTTGAAGTAAACCTCTCTCTTGTTTTCTCTCTCCCTCTTTCTGTATGTAGATATATGTGTGGATGTGTATCTACATATACAAAACTAAAAAAACCAAACTCATTGCCTTCGAGTCAATTTCGACTCATAGTCACCCTACAGGACAGAGTATAACTGCCCCATAGTATTTCCAAGCAGTGGCTGGTGGATTCGAACTGCTGACCTTTTGATTAGCAGCTGAGCTCTTAACCACTGCGCCACCAGAAGTCCGTCTATACGTAAACATATATGTAATAAAATACAGTACTATTATATATTATATATAATTATATCAAATATACACATATTTGATACAGTTATATAGCTCACTGGTTCTGTTTCTGTAGAGAACCCTCACTAAGACAATACCTACGGCATAGAGGTGTTGAGAGGGTAAAATGAAATCATTGATGTAGAGGCATAAAGCACAGTGCTTGGCACATATGCAACATTCACTGAGGGTTTACCATGGTTATCACTAGGATGACGATAATGAAGTTGACTAAAACAGGGTTGGTAGAAGTTTCTTTGGCCAGGGCTCCAACTGGGTTGGATTAAACCTTTTCTTTTTTGGGGCAGGGGGGCACCAATTTGTTCCAATGGCTTCATCACTTAAAAAGATCAAAGTGAAGAACAAAACCGCGTAATACAGACAGGCTTAAACTACTGTCTGAACTCTAAGTGCATTCAGACATTGCTTGTGCGCCCCCTGCACACTGGGCACTGTGAGGTGCTGGGGTGGAGAAGGGGTGCAGACTTGTCATTGTTGTCCCTGAACTCAAAATCCAGGAGAAGAGACACGTACTCGCCCAACCACATAAATTACCATGTGATAAGCGCTCTAATGCCAGAGAGAAAGAAGCAGTTACATTTCTACCAAGAAGTTGGGGAAAAGTTTCACAAAGGAGATATTTGGACAGTCTTGAAAGATAAATAGATCACCATGAGGAACAGCTCAGTGAGAGGAAATATCACAAGGTTAACCATGGAGATATAAAAGCAGATCAAGCCTAGTGGGGTGGGTAGGATTCCAAGGTGTCCCAGAGTGTCTGTTGCGAGATGAGTTTGGGGGATACAATATATTATTTTCCCAGCTTTGAAAATTCATAATTTACATTTACTTGTTAAAGTCTTCTTAAAAACCAAAAAAAACAAACTCGCTGCCATCGAGTCGATTCCGACTCATAGCGACCCTGTAGGACAGAGTAGAACTGCCCCATAGAGTTTCCAAGGAGCGCCTGGTGGATTCCACTGCCAACCTTTTGGTTAGAAGCCATAGCACTTAACCACTACGCCACCAGGGTTTCCTAAAGACTTCTTAGAGTTAAGAAGTCTATTTATCTCACTTTGTTAGATGACATCCTCTTCCAACACACACACACACAAACACAGTCTTTTTTCCTTTGTGAAACACTAGGGTTAGTGTAGAGGAATGAGCAGGAAAGACAGGCTGTGGGCAGAAGGGAAGAACTGTGACTGTGGGTGGCATAATAAGAGCATAAGAGTTGCTCAGACTGGAGCCTGCAGCCCCCTGGGGGACAAGTTTCTCAGCGGGGTCAGGCATCAGAGAGGCCGCAAGCTAAATAGGACATACCCTCCTGAAACCTCACTTTTACTCATATCCATATAAAAACAAACATGGTTATGCTTGAGATTAGGATGCAAAACTTGCATGATTTATAATAGAATATGAGATTTCCTAAACAAATGTTGGGTTTGCAAGGTCTTCTTCAGGCCACACTATCAGACCTCTGAGAGCTTTACTCTGTGTTAGGAGTATCTTAGTGGACGGATTGGAGGTGGATGGCTGGGAAATGGGTAGGAGACAAAAGGTTTTGAACAAAGGTAGAGTATGGAAGGTGGTGGGCTTGTTCCTGTGCCCGGGTCTGCTAGACTGAGCAGAGGCAGGGATTCGAATCGAATCCTCGCAAACAACAGAAATATCCATCAAAGATAAACAGAGAAACGAAATAAGGTATATATAGACAATGGAATACTATTCAGCCATTAAGAGAAATGAAGTCCTGATGCACTCCACAACACAGATGAACCTTGAAAACATGTTGAGTGAAATAAATCAGTGGCAAAAGGACACATACTGTATGATCGCACTTATATAAGCAAATATATTTTAAAAAAAGCAAAGATTATTAGTGGTTACCAGGGTGGGAGGGAGGGAGAAAAGGGGAGTTTTTGCTTAGGGGGCTGTGAGTTTATGTAAACGATGCTGGAATAACTTGGAAAAGAATTATGATAATGGTCGCATAATATGAAGAATGTAGTTAATGTCACGGAATTTTACATGTAGAAATTGTTGAATTGGCGTGTATATTTTCACCACAATAAAAAATAAATAAGCAAAAGTAAATTTAAAAAAAAACAAATTGGTTTTCTGGCCTTAATATGTTAGCAAAGAATAAAGAAAAAATAAAGAATAAAGGGAAATGGGCTTGAAGGGATGAAGGATTTGGATCTTCTGTTTAAGTGACCGGATGCCTCATGCATACGTCTGTCCAGAGCACTTAATTAGAAATAAATAATGAAGATGAGCTCTCTACCACCAGGAATTTGGAAGCAGGTCAAACATTCTCTAGCTTGTTAGTTTGTTTTTAGAAGTTCATGGGCCAATGAAGTCTAAAGTCATGTGGTGAGCCAAGAAAAAGCCCATTCCCATAGAAACAGCCTCTCATCGTGTTCTACAATCCAGACCATCTATCTACTATGGAAAGTAACCAGGGCTTTGAACCAGTTCGTCCAGTTGGAATCTCTGCTGAGAATTTGCATTTCTAACAAGTTCCCAGGTAATGCTAATGCTGCTGGCTAGGGACCAATTCAGAGAACCACTAGCAGAGTAGAAGTTCTCAAAATTTATTATACATAAGAATCACCTGGGGATCTTGTTAAACTTTAGATTCTGATTCAGTATATCTGGGGTGGAAATGCAAATTCTCAGCACGGGTTCAAACCGGAACGAACTGGTTAGAAGCCCTGAAAGTACCAATAAAAACTGGATGAGATTTATAAAAAAAGAAAAAAAGGTTCATTTCTTTCCTGTGCTCCCTGAATAGCTTCAGGGGACTGAGAAAATGGCTAAAATATTGTGATTCCTGGTAAATAGGGGTGGGGGAAAGGTATGCGCTTTTTTTTTGGTTTGGCAACTCAGCACTAGCCCTCCACCCTAGGGCCCAGCTTAATTCGTTAGGGTGGGCCAGACAGTGTTTGCTGCAACAAACAAAGCCACTACCAGCTCTGTCTCCCCTCACTACAGCATTATCACGTCCCCAAGAACTGTAGCAGTCGGCCCAGGCAGGTGTTTATTGCTTGTTTTGCAGGGGCAGAAAGCAGCAGTAGTAACTTTTAAGTGAAAATAGGTAACTATAAAAATAATGACAGCCAGGCTAACAAATACAGTAGCAAGCCGTACCTGGGGCTGTTCCTTCAGTATCACCTGGCCTCTGCTGAGGGGCTGGCGTGAGTGAGCGGGCCTCCGTGTGGCCGGCAGAATGGGCTCCGCTGTGTGTCTGTTGAGACACAACCGATGATTCAATCCTTGCCCAGTAAACAAAATATGACTGGACTACTGATAAACTGTGGAAAAAGAAAGCGCAGAGGGATTCGTGGATTTAGTGTCCTTTAAATAACAGCTCAGGCCGTCCTAATAGAAAAGAGAGAATACAAAATAAAGAAGAACAAAATAAGGGAATAAAAGAACAAGGGAGAGATTATTTTACTACCCCTTAGAGGGACTTCATTCTTTTTAAAAACAAAAATGCAACAAATAATTAGAATAGCAGAGGATAGTTACAATCAATGGCCCTCCAGAATAAATATAATCATTGAAAATCTCATTTTGACTAAAAGGTGTCTTCTTGAACTATAAGTGTTTAGATTCAAATAAAAGGCTTCATCTTCAATTTTATTATTGGCCATTATTGGTATATCGTTCATTGAATTACATAATTACTTACATAATTAATTAATATTATAATTGTAGATTTTTTGAAAATTAGAGATAAATCATTAATGTTTTAAATAATATTTTGAATACATAATGCCTTTTTTCACTTTCACAAACATTGTCTCATTTATCCTCCCAAAAATTTTGCTGAGGTAGGGACTATTGGCAAGTATCTTTTTTTGCATTTTAACTATTCAGAGCTCAGTCATAAAAATGTCATTAGTTTAGTCAAGTTAGGTGTCATGTTTCAGGCCTCAGCATATGGTTTCCAGACTTAGTCCACGTTACCGTGGGAAAGGATTCTGGGAGGCGAAAGCACACAGGATGACTTTGGGTGAGGCGTCTGATTAAGGGACATAGCGCCTTCTCTGTCAAATGGAGATAATCACTTCCGCACTACATAGGTGGTGCATAGCAGCTATGATGTAAGTCAGAAAATAAGAATGGAGATGCTTTGAGAAATAAAAGTGGCTAAGCCCTGGTGGCTCAGTGATTAAGAGTTGGCTGCTAACCAAAAGGTCAGCAGTTTGAATCCACCATCTGCTCCTTGGAAACCCTATGGGGCAGTTCTACTCTGTCCAGTAGGGTCGCCATGAGTCGAAATTGACTCGACAGCAACAGTTTTCTTTTTCTTTTTTTTTAATATAGATGTAAGGACTGCAAACAACCTGCATTCTTTGCAGGTGACAAGAACCAAAGCCATGGGCAGAAACTGGGCTTCAGTGGGCACTGGCCATGCCAAAGTGCCAAAACACCCTCAGGGCACTGTGCTTCCTCCTAGCTGCCGTGCCTGCTGTGGTAGGTCACCAGGAGGGGATGGACAGGGGACACTGTGGGGAGGGGACAGAGGCCACATTTCCCATTCCTCGCAGTGCAGAGGTGAAAGCCAGGAGGGGAAGCATGGCCTCCCCTGTCAGGCAAAGGCTTCCTGATACATGTATGAGGGCGTGGAGAGGAGAAGTCCCTGGGTGGTGCAGAGTTAAAGCACTCGGCTACTAGCCCAAAGGTTGGAGATTTGCATCCATCCAGAGGTGCCTCTGAAGAAAGTCCTGGTGAAGTATTTCCAAAAAGTCAGGCATTGAAAACCCTGTGGAATACAGTTCTGCTCTGACACACATGGGGTCACCATGAATCAGAATCTGTTCCACGGCAACTTTTTTTTTTTTTTGAGAGGAAAAACTGAGGAATATACACACTTTCCTAAAAGTGAAAAAATTCTCTTTCTTGGTAAACCCAAGTGTCAGAAAAATGACTAAACAAGTGCCTCATTTCGAGTAATGCTGATGCTGATGAAGCAGTCACAGTTGCCAGGAGCTGTTCTGAGCACTTTGCATAAACCGGCTCTTTCATCCTTCACAACCCTATCTCATTACTATGGCCATATGGTTGACAAGAAGCCCAGGCACAGAGACTTCAGTGGCTTTCCCTGGTCTGACACAAGTAGTTTCTCAGCGTCCACTTGTCTGTCTGCCTCTGTCTCTCTTTCTTGGCTCCCTCCCTTCTCCTTCAGCTCTTTTGTCCTCTAGTCAGAATTTCTTGGAAAGGGTGGCCAGGATTCATCTGTGCCTAGGGAGAAAGGGAAATAACCGTACTCCAAGGACATGGACGGTGGCAAAGCAGAGGGGTTGAGGCAAAAAAATATTTTTTAGTTACTCTCTAGATAGGCTCAGTAGTTTGGGCAGCCCAGTGACTGTGTCCTGTGTCCTTGCTATAAGGTGACCCAGGAGGGAGGACAGGAAGGAAGGGAGATGAAAGCCCCTCTTCTCAAAGTGAGAGGCACAGTTACTAAGAAACAGCACTTTCCTGTCTCCCTTACAGGAATCTGATGTCCCCCACAGGCTGGGTGGGAGCCTTCCACACGAATGATAGGTTTCTCTTCAGGGACTTGTCAGAGTGGGTGACTGCGTCAGCCTCTTCAGAACAAGTCATCAGTTTGGAATGAGGAGGAATGAAAACAAAAGTGCCAACTATTTGCTGATTAGATAGTCTTCGAGCCTGAAGTAGAAATCCCATGAAATCACGACTGCTCCTCACAGTCACTGCAACAGAAAACAAGGAACCGTCAGTTGACGGGGAGCACGCTTGACTTAGCTCCATTCAGTGATTTTATACAGCTATTTTCAAAACAAGAAAAGCTTAAGACCATCCCTCCAAAAGCAAACAATTGATTAGGGAAAAATAAAAAGTTGAAGTGCCGTTTCACACCAAAAAATAAATTCCGCTTGCATCATAGATACATAAATATGAAATAACAAAGAACTAGAAACAACGGCTATTTCTTTTTTTCTAATATTGGAGTTAGAAATGCCTCCATAAGCAAAACCCAGAGGCCATAAAGGAAAAGATCAATGAAGTTTGCTAAATTAAAACAAAAAATCTGATCATAGATGAACACAAAAAGTTTTTTTTTTTTTAAATCGTGCTTTAGGTGCAAGTTTACAGCTCAAGATAATTTCTCATGCAAACATTTATACACATATTGTTATGTGACATTGGTTGCAATCCCCACAATGTGACAGCACACTCCCCCTTTCCACTCTGGGTTCCCTGTGTCCGTTCGACCAGTTCCTGTCCCTTCCTGCCTTCTCATCCTGCCTCCAGACAGAAGCTGCCCATTTGGTCTCGTATATCCTATTGAAATAAGAAGCACACTCCTCACGTGTATTATTTTTTGTTTTATAGTCCTGTCTAATCTTTGTCTGAAGAGTGGGCTTAGGGAATGGTTTCAGTTCTGGGTTTACAATGTGTCCGGGGGCCATAGTTTTTGGGGAGCCTCCAGTCTCTGTCAGACCATTAAGTCTGGTCTTTTTACATGAATTTGAATTCTGCTCTACATTTTTCTCCTGCTCTGTCTGGGACTTTCTGTTGTGTTCCCTGTCAGGGTGGTCATTGGTGGTAGCCAGGCACCATCTAGTTCTTCCAGACTCAGGCTGGTGGAGTCTCTGGTTCATGTGGTCTTTTAGTCCTTTGGGCTAATATTTTCCTTCGGTCCTTGTTTTTCCTCATTCTCCTTTGCTCTGAGTGGGATGGGACCAATTGATGTACCCCAGACGGCCACTTGAAAGCTTTTAAGACCCCAGATGCCACTCACCAAAGTGGGATGTAGAACATTTTCTTTATAAACTACGTTATGCCAATTGACCTAGATGTCCCCGGAAACTATGGTCCCCAGGGCCCAGCCCCAGCTACTCTGTCCCTCAAAGTGTTTGGATGTGTCCTGGAAGCTTATTAGCTTTTGCTTTGGTCCAGTTGTGCTGACTTCCCCTGTATTGTGTGTTGTCCTTCCCTTCACCAAAGTTGATCCTGTCTACTATCTGGTTAGTGATTTCCCCTCCCCCTCCCTCCCTACCATTGTAACATTAAATCAAAAAAGTATTTTAAGATACAAAAGCAGATACAAAACAGACATAACAAAAGCAGATACAAAACTGACATAACAAAAACAGATACAAAAAAATTATGGTGAATAAATAAAAAAGATAATCCCCCAGCTTATCAAAGGATACAAACAAATAAAACAAGTAAACTCAATCATAACTTAAAAAGCAAGTAAAAACAAGGCACTATTTTATACCTATTATATTATAGTGACCCTATTGGAGAGAGTAAAACTGCCCCATAGGATTTCTAAGGAGCGGCTGGTGGATTTGAACCACTGACCTTTTGGTTAGCAGCTGAGCTCTTAACCACTGCACCACCAGGACTCCACCTATTATTTAGCAAGTATTAAATGTATGATTATAATCAGTATTGATAGGACTATGGAAAAATGAAAACACTCATTCACTGATGCTGGAACTATAAACTATGCAACTCTTTGAGGGGTAATCTGACAATATGGTCCACATTAATAGTGCAGTAACCCTTTGACCTAGCAATTTCACTTCTAAGAACTTTTCCTACTGACATACCTGCATAAATAAGTATAGCAAACACTGGAGTTCATTACTTAACAGCTTCTCTCCACTTATTCCCTGCTAAAATAACACAGACCTTATGTTCATGTAGCAGGTGAACATCTCTTGTTTTCAGAAAAGTTAGGGGGCAGTGGTGGTTCAGTGGCAGAATTCTCGCCTTCCATGCAGGAGACCTGGGTTTGATTCCAGGCCAATGCACTTCAGGCACAGCCACCACCCATCTGTCAGTGGAGGCTTGTGTGTTGCTATGATACTCAACAGGTTTCAGCAGAGCTTTCAGACTAAGACTAGGAAGAAAGGCCTGGCGATCTACTTCTGAAAATCAGCCAGTGAAAACCCCGTGAGGCACAACAGTCTGATGCGTGTTTTGTTCAGTTGTTCACGGGGTCGCTATGAATTGGAGCCTGACTAGAAGGGAGCTAAGGACAACAGTCCTCTCCCTATTTCCAGGGGATGAATTGTGATTAGACTAGAACCACTGTTGGTAATTCCATTCTTCTTCAGGGTGATCCGGTTTTAGCCAATGAGGGCAACTGGGAGAACTGGTAACTCCTGAGGTTGCATCCTTTTGCCCCTGACCCTTTATTCCCGTGTTGATACCAGTGTGAGGCCTCAGCTGTCCTGAGACTGTGCCAGGACAAACAAAGGGATGACAACTCAACTCGCTGATGATGGCCGAGCAGGAAGCTGGAAAAACCTTACAATCTTGATGACATCGTTGAATGGCTTCACAAATCCAGAAACCCCACTTCCAGACTCGTGTGAGAAAATGAAATGTATTTATGTGTTAAGCTCATGTTTATTGGCTTTTCTGATACTTGCAACTAAAAGACTCGTAGAGTGGGCTAGGGTATATGTATAAGAATGTCCATTAGAATTGTTTATAATGCCAAAAATTGGAAAAAGTAAATACTCATCAATAAAAATTTAGTTCAATCAATTATGTGACATCTGGACAACAAGCTGTCATTGAAAATAGACTATGAATATGACAAAGATGTCAGCATTACTGTTAGGTGAAAAATATAGATGTGAAACAGAATGATTTCATTTATGTCTATTTAGGGTTATATTCATCTAAAATATCACACTCATATATACTTACGTGCATGGAAAAATTCTGGAAAGATGTGAGAGAAACTTAATGATGGTTACCTCTGGGGAATCCAACTGAGTGTCCAGAACAAGGGAAGGAAAACTTATACTTCTTATTTTCTACTTTTTGGTACTGTTAAAATATTTTAAAACTAGAATGATATTTTAAGCTGTTAAAAATATTTTGAAAATTAAATGAGTGGCTAAAATCAGAGTCCTATTTTCTATGGACTTGTTGAATAGAGCTTAGTCTCTGTGGTTATTTTTATTTTCCACACATTTGAATGTTTATTAATAAACATTCGAACAAATATTTATTATTTAACACCAGGCACTGTGCTAGGCATTGAATATACATCTACGAACAAGGTAACAAAGTCCTTACCTTCAGGGAGCTCAGCAATTAGCGTGGGATCCCAGCAAAAACAAAAACGATGTAATCACAGTGTAAAGTAATAACTGACCATCACTGAATCCGTGAGGCGCTCTGTCAAGCCTTTTATTACCTACAATTTTATAATTACAGTCACAATTCTATTATGTTCCCCTCAGGACACCTTCAGGTCACCCTTTATTAGAATTTGGGTGTTGTGATATTTTGGGTCATTTTTACAGATTTTCCTCCCTAATGTAGTGTTTTCATCCCCCTAGCCATGGAACACTGGGATGCTGCCAGAAGTGGGTCACTGGGGTGCCAAAATACTGATCCCCATACTCGGGGTGAGGGGTGTATCTGGGGTGGAAGGAGCCACCCAAGAAGTTGCTTCTATCATTGAGCAGCCACTTGCATGTACCCCAGTGTGCGATCTACAGATTTTCTCTCCGCGTCACGATGTGGCGAAGCTTGGGAAACTGTTAGAATAGCCTTCATTTCAGTTCGACAAGTACTTTGCTGTCAGTTCCATATACTACCCACACAATCTTTTTCCCCACACTTATCATCAATAGAATAAAATGATTGGATAAAATAACTTATAGAGTCAACTTCATTTTTTGTTTACTACCTGTTGTGCCCATCAAAAGAATTAGCACAACTCTAAAGGGAGTAGAGCAAACAGTTTGCTAATATCTGTCCCACATTCCCTCGGCCCATTTGCATTCACCTGAGGCTACATAGGCAGTTTTGTCTCTACATTAAAATTTCACCTGAAGCACCTGCAGCTGTCTTCGCTGCCTTCCTAGCCCGCACCTCAGGAGCTTGCTCCAAGGTAAGCAGGCAGAACTCTGAAGTTAGGTGGGGAGTTGGGAGTGGAAACGCCCCTGGCAGGAAAGCACTCCTCAACCAATAAATTTCCCAGTCTCTCCATCCTCCAGAGGGAGGACTCCAAGGTGTGTTTCACACGGCTTGCCCATGGAATTGAGCTCCAGTTGCCCACAGCAGCGACCTGTTCAATTTCACACCTTTAATTAGCGTCTCTCTCCTCCCTGTCCACCTTTCCTTCTTTCTCGTTTGTGCTTCCGGGGATCATCTACCAAATAAAATATTTGCACCCAAGTTCTTTCTCTGCTTTTGCAGAAACTTAAACGGTGGAAAACACTCTTCGCATCCAGAAATTAATTTTAAACAATAAGAAAAAATAATATATTTCACGTACACATATGATACACGAAGGTTGTTCAGATTAACTGTATGTCTTATGATAACGATAAAATAATTTTTGTAATAATGCCACTTGTCTGCTCTTCTCTTGAAAAGATTAATATCTATATAGAGACTAGTTATCATGTGTTTTTCACATGTCAAATACTTCATGCTTATTTTTGGCTAAATAATTGCTCCTTAGAATTAAGCCAAAGTTTAGTCTGGGAAACTCCTGCCTGGGAAAAACACAATGTGGAATCTGCCCCTGGGGCTCTGGGGCTCTTTGCAGTCTCTCAAATCTTCTCCTGTGTGTACCTGGAGGAGTCCCTGGGTGGCACAAATGGATAATGTTCTCAGCTACTAACCAAAAGGTTGGAGGTTTGAGTTTGAGTTTACCCAGAGGCACCTCAGAAGAAAGGCTTCCCAAAAACCAGCCATTGAAAACCCTACGGAGCACAGTTCCACTATGACACACATGTGGTCATCAGGACTTGGAGTCTACGACAAATGGTAAACTGGTATGTACCTGGAACCTTGTCACCTGGTGAGTAGGAATTGTTGCTGGTGTGGATGATAATGTGGTGGGTTCCGGGGTTCTGAGGCCGGACTTGAATGTGTTTGGGCTGCATGTCCACACAGGCTGCCGAGCTTGCGCCATGAGAAAAGGCAGCCGAGCAGGAGGCCAAGCAGAGGGCGGTACAAGCCCAGCCTGGGAGGGCAGCTGAGATCGTCATTCTGTCCTTTCCTGTATCGAGAACAACAGCTTCAATCCAGGGGCTACTTACTTCAGAAAACAGTTTGAAGTTTCTTGGATGTGACACAGCCTTTGCACCTGAGATACTTTTAGTGCTATCTCCCCAGATTCTAAGTGCCCAATGTCAAGGTCAAAAAGACAAACCAGGCTATCAGGAGTGTTTGATTTCTAAGAACTTTAAAAAAAAAAAAAAAACAAAACCTCTCTTCTTGCAATTTTCTTGTAAGACCAGATTGCTTCTTTTTAAAGATGGGTTTTAATTATTAAGTCAAAGAAATAAGACCAGAAATACATTTGTATTCTAATGTAAACTCCTTACAAGCAGTCTGTCAATCCAAGCAAGAGAGCATAAGCATTATTGCTCAAGTACACGGCCAATATTCCAATATGGTCCGGCAGCTTGGCATATGGTGGTTTGGATTAGTGTCTTCTCTCTACAGTTGCAAATTATAGAGCTAAATGCTACTGAACTTCTGCCAACTGTCAATTATTTAGAGGAGATTATTAAGTTTGCACAGCTTTGATAGCTCCTTATCCTTTCTCCTGCTGGCTGTTTTTAGTTATTTCACTACTTTTTAGCAGAGAAGATGAGCAGAGAAAGTTACACTCCAGCCAACCCATTCCATACCTTATTAAATGTACTCATAAAAAAAAAAAAAATTGGCTGAGGAATGGAATAAAATGATTGGATAAAATAACATTTATAGAGTAAATTTCGTTTTTGTTTACCACATCCCTGGGTGGTGCAAACAGAAAAGAGCTCCACTACTAACCGAAAGGTTGGCAGTTCAAATCCCCCAGAGGTGCTTTAAGAAAGGCCTGGTGATCTACTTCCAAAAGGTCACAGCCTTGACAACATTATGGAGTAGTTCTACTCTGAAACACATGGGGTCGCCATAAGTCAGAATCAACTCAACGGCAACTATTTTTTTCTTTGTCCAACCAAAAAAAATTAGAATTTGACTCTGGAAAAGCTCTACAGATGAATATAAAGAAAGAAATATAAAATAAGGCAGATGAAAAGCTTTCTGGAGAAATATTATTATAGGCCTATGTTTTCTGTTGTTTTTTTAACAATCCTGTGCAAAGGCATTTTTAAAGCTTGGCTAATATTTTGATGCAAGGAGCAATGCAAGGCAACAGCCCTCCTCTTTAATAAGTTGTTTTTAAAAGTCAAAAATAAAATCCTAAAAATATAGTGAAAACTAGCTATAGAAAGAGAAGATAATCTATCCAACCAACACTCAAGTGCCATCCATGCCCATCCTAAATCCACACACTACGAGACATGAGGAGACAGGAATACTATCTATAACTCAAATCTCTTAGACTTGTCTTACGAGCCCTTCAGACAAAACCTTTCTCCTCTAGGTCTGTTTTCCAGGAGGTACTAAAAGCCAAAAACCTCCACACCCCAGGGGATCACTGCTACAGCTTCCTAGACAAATTAAGAAATGAACTGTAAAAGCATATTCTCAGGGGAGAAGCCCCAGGGGCTCCTTACCTTTTTCTTTCAGGGACCACATAGAACATGCCCCTCAACCCCTTGTTGATGGTAGAGGGTGATCTCCTCTCTCCAAAGGCAGGTGAAACACAGATGCCTATGAAGGGAGTGAGTGCCGCGGCCACACCACAAATCCCATCCTCCCCTCCTACCTCCGATCCTTCTTTCCCACCAGTGCCTCATCTGCCTTAACCCGGAGAAGCGCCAGCTTACCTAGGAACACACTTTCCTTCAGGCTTGAGGGAACAGTTTTCCCCCTCAGGGTTGTGAAGACACATCCTTTAAACAAAAGTCTTTTCTTCTCCCTTCAGTTTCTCCTCTAATGGGGAGGATAACAGCTGTTACCGCTAATCCTCAGCATCTACAGGAACCGTCCCTCAGCATCTAAATGCAGCCTTAATCGTGTTAGTTTTCTCTAAAGCTGCAAACACATACTCACAAAGAGTTTGCAACCACATCAGCAGTATTCAAGCCTGTGCCCCAAAAGCCAAAGGGAAGAACTAGGAAGAAGTGTACTGGTTCTGCACACGATTGGCGCTGGCATCCTCGGCAGAAGCTGATGTCTTTCTTCATCTTGGTCTCCCTGCCAAGAAGAGCATGTTTGAATCAAACGTTATGAGTTGAATTGTGTTCCCCAAAAAGGTATGTCGAAGTCCTAACTCCTGGTTCCTGTGAACGTGAACTTGTTTGGAAATAGGGTCTTTGAAGATGTTAGCAGACACAAAGGAAGAATGTCATATGATGATGTATCTACACACCAAGGAACACTTGGAGCTACCGGAAGCTGACACAGACAAGAAGAAAGGATCTTCCCCCAGATGCTTTGGATAGAGCATGGCCCTGCCACACCAGCCTGAATTCGGACTACTAGCCTTGAGGAATGTGAGACAATAAATTTCTGTTCTTTAAAGCCACCCACTTTGTGGTATTTTGTTACAGCCAAAACTTGTTGTCATTGAGCCGATTCTGATTCATTAGTGACCCTACAGAACCGCCTCATGGAGTTTCCAAGGCTGAAATCTTTACAGAAGCAGACTGCCACATCTTTCTCCCACAGTGTGGCTGGTGGGTTCGAACCACCAACCTTTCGGTTAGCAGCCAAGCAATTAACCACTGTGCCACCAGGGCTTTTTTTGTTTGTTACAGCAGCTCTAGTAAATGAATACAAAGCGCATCACAACATACTCTGTTTGTTGAGTCAGTGTGGGTTGAAGAAGTCACCCCTGGTAAAGTGGGATTGATGCCATGGCCAGAGAGCAGTGTTTAGTATAAAAAAATACCATACAGCACACTCCCTCCCACTGTCAGGTGAACTAAAGCTGCATTTCCTCAATTTGCGTGTTCATAAAATCACCTGAGACAGTTGATAATAGCACAGATCTTATAGGTCTACTACCATCATTTGCCTTCAAGTCAATTCCTACTCCTGGCGACCCCATGCATGTCAGAGTTGAACTGTGCTCCATAGGGTTTTCAATGGTTGATTTTTTAGAAGTAGGTCACCAGGCCTTTCTTCCAAGTCACGTCTGGGTGGACTTGAACCTCCAACCTTTTGGTTAGCAGGTGAGTAGTTACCATTTGCACTACCCAGGGGCTCCTGCAGATCAAAACCCAAACCCACTGCCGGCAAGTCAATTCCGACTCACAGCAACCCCATAGGGTTTCCAAGGCTGTAAATCTCCATGGAAAAAGACTACCACATCTTTCTCTCGCAGAGCTGCTTGTGGTTTCAAACTGCCAATCTTTCAGTTAGCAGTCGATCACTTTAACCACTGAACCACCAGGGCTCGTTTCTGTGCATCAGTGGTTCTCAAAGTGTGACCCCCAGAGCAGCAACATCAGAATCACCTGCGAGCTTGTTAGAAATGCAAATCTCGGACCCCACTCCAAATATATGAAATCAGACACACACAGATCTAGCCATCAGTGTTCTTCACAAGCCCTCCAGGTAATTCTGATACAAGCTAAATTTGAAAACCACTGCTATGGATTCCCTAGACTTCTTTCCAGACCTAAGGAATCAGAATTTCTAGAGGGGAGGTCTGGAAATCTGTGCTTTTATTATACATCCCAGAAGACTCTTATGTCCAGGAAAGTTAGGAAAAAACTGAGTTAGAGAATCACCACTAAGTCAGTATAACTACCATGCCTCCATGACCCCATTGCATCTATGATTTAGTGATAAAGATAGTGGACTTCCGAAAAAAAACATTTCACCAATTATAATAACAGTTGTTAATACAAATATGGTGAAAGAACACAATCCTGACACACATCTTTCCTGATTTTAAACCACACAGTATCCCCTTATTCTGTTCAAATGACTGCCTCTTGGTTTGTGTATAGATTCCGCATGAATACAATTAAGTGTTCTGGAATTCCATTTCTTCAAAATTTTATCCATCAATTGTTATGATCCACACAGTCAAATGCCTTTGCACAGTCAATGACACAGGTAAACATCTTTCTGGTATTCTCTGCTTTCAACCAAGATCCATCTGACATCAGTAATGATATCCCTCAGTCAATGTCCTCTTCTGAACGGGGCTTGAATTTTGGCAGTTTCCTGTTGATGTACTGGTGTAACTATTTTTGAATTATCTTCAGCAAAATTTTACTTGTGTATGGTATTAATGATATTGTTTGATAATTTCCGCATTCGATTGGATCACCTTTCTTTGCAATAGGCATAAATATGGATCTCTTCCAGTTGGTTGGCCAGGTAGCTGTCTTCCAAATTTTTTGGCATAGACTAGTGAGCATTTCCAACGTTGCATCCGTTTGTTGAAATATTTCAATTGATATTCCATCAATTCCTAGAACCTTGTTTTTTGCCAACGCCTTCAGTGCAGCTTGGACTTTTTCCTTCAGTACCATCAGTTCTTGATCATATGCTACGTCCTGAAATGTTTTAACATTGACCAAATCTTTTTGGTACAAAACCAAAACCAAACCTGTTGCCGTCAAGTTGATTCCGACTCATAGTGACCCTATAGGACAGAGTAGAACTGCCCCATAGGGTTTCCAAGGAGTGGCTGGTGGATTTGAACTGCTGACCTTTTGGTTAGCAAAGCTCTTAACCACTGTGCCACCAGGGCTGCAGTGACTACGTATTCTTTCCATCTTTTTTTTGATGCTTCCTGTGTCGTTCAATATTTTGCCCATAGAATTCTTCAATATTGCAACTTCACGCTTGAATTTTTCTTCAGTTCTTTCAGCTTGAGAAATATTGACAGTGTTCTTCCCTTTTGGTTTCCTAACTTCAAGCCTTTGCACATTTCATTAATATACTTTACTTTGTCTTCTCGAGTTGCCCTTTGAAATTTTCTGTTCAGCTCTTTTAGTTCATCATTTCTTCTTTTTGCTTTAGCTACTATACATGCAAGAGCAAGTTTCAGAGTCTCTTCTGACATTCATTTTCTTCTTTTCTTTCTTTCCTGTCTTTTTAATGACCTCTTGCTTTCTTCATGTACGATGTCCTTGACGTCATCTCACAATTCATCTGGTCTTCGGTCATTAGTGTTCACTGTGTCAAATCTATTCTTGAGGTGGACTCTAAATTCAGGTGGGATATACTCACCTTGTGCTTTGGCTCTCATGGACTTTTTTTTAATTTTCTTCGGCTTCAACTTTAATTTGCATATGAACAATTGATTGTGTGTTCTGACTGATGATATTGAGCTTCTCTATCGTCTCTTTTCACAGATGTAGTCGAACTAATTCCTGTGCATTTCATCTGGCAAAGTCCATGTGTATAGTTGCTGTTTATGTTGTTGAAAATAAGTATTGCCAATGAATAAGTCATTGGTCTTACAAAATTCTGTGATGCGATCTTCTGCATCATTTCTATCACCAAGGCCATATTTTCCAACTACTGATCCTTCTCTGCTTCCAACTTTTACATTCCAATCACCAGTAATCATCAGTGCATCTTGATTGCATGCTTGATCAATTTCAGACTGTAGGAGCTGGTAAAAATCTTCAATTTCTTCATCTTTAGCCTTAGTGGTTGGTGTGTAAATTTGAATAATAGTCCTATTAACTGGTCTTCCTTGTAGGCATATGGATTATACTATTAAAGATAGTGCCGTACCTCAGGAGAGATCTTGAAATGCTCTTTTTGACAATAAATGTGACACCATTCGTCTTCAATTTGTCATTTTCAGCATAGTAGACCCTATGATTCAGTGAGGCTTACTTTAAGTAAGGCTTACTTTCACCATACTTATTCAATCTGTATGCTGAGAAAATAATCCAAGAAACTGGATTATATGAAGAAGAATGCATCATCAGGATTGGAGGAAGACTAATTAACAAATTGTGATATGCAGATAACACAACTTTGATTGCTGAAAGTGAAGAGACTTGAAGCACTTATTGATGATCAAAGACTACAGCCTTCAGTAGAGATTACACTTCAACATCAAGAAAACAAAATTCTGAACCAATAAAGCAACATCATGATAAATGGAGAAAATATTGAAGTTGTTAAGGATTTCATTTTACTTGGATCCACAATCAACACCCACGGAAGCAGCAGTCAAAAAATCAAAGGATGCATTGCACTGGGCAAATCTGTTGCAAAAGACCTGTTTAAAGTGTTAAAAAGCAAAGATGTTACTTTGAGGACTAAGGTGCGCCTGACCCAAGCCATGGTATTTTCAATCGCTTCATATGCATGCGAAAGCTGGGCAATGAATAAGGGAGACGGAAGAAAATTGATGTCTTTGAATTACGATGTTGGCAAAGAATACTGAATATACCATGGACTGCCAAAAGAATGAACAAATCTGTCTTGGAAGAAGTACAGCCAGAATGCTCCTTAGAAGAAAGGATGGCCAGACTTCATCTCATGCTTTGGACATGTTATCAGGAGGGATCAGTCCCTGGAGAAGAACACCATGCTAAGTAAAGTAGAGGGTCAATGAAAAAGAGGAAGACTCTCTATGAGATGGATTGACACAGTGGTTGTAACAATGGGCTGAAACATAGCAACAACTGTGAGGATGGTGCAGGACTGGGCAGTGTTTTGTTCTGTGGTACTTAGGGTCACTAAAAGTCAGAACTGACTCGACAGCACTTAATAATAACAGTACTAGTAACTGAACACCAACTTTGTGCTAGGTATTTATTTGGACAAAAGCAAAGATAGTCTAGAGACCATCCCAGCTCTGTAAATACTAACAGCAAAATGGAGGAGATGCAAAAGGCTACATAGTATATGAATCCATTTACAAGGAATTCTGGAAAAAGCAAAATTATAGGAACAGAACACAGGTCAGCGGTTGCCAGCGGCTGGAGGGCGGGGGGATGAATGATACAAGGGGCAGCATGAGGGAATTTTTTTTGGGTGGTAGAACTGCTTTGAATCTACTATGGTGGTGGTTACACAAGTGTAAATGCTTATCAAAACTCATAGAGCTCTACACCCAAAGGTGGATTTTATCGTGCATAAATTAAAAATTGAGTAAACAGAAAAAAAATGGAAGCAACAGATATATAAACAAGTAATGACTCCACAAATGATAAATGTGTGGTGTCATAAAGGGGTTATGTGAGTTTAACTCCATGAGAGACAAGTAAAGCTTCAGAGAAGGTTACACTTGACCTACGTCTTACACAGTGAGCAGGATTTCTCCTGGCCATGGAGAACAGAAAACATTCTAGAGTAAGAGGAATGCACTGAATAATTTTTACTGTGTGCCCCGCCTGCAGCCTCTTGTAGGTCCTCACTATTCAAAGTGGCCTGTGGACCAGCAGCATCAGCACCACCTGAGGGTTTGTTAGAAATGTAGAATTTCAGGCCCCAGTACAGATCAACTGAATTGGATTCTGCATTTTAACTTGACCCCTAGGTGATTCTTATGCATATTAAGGTTTGAGAAGCGCTGATTTAGAGAATCTGCCCAGATCTCAGCCTTGTGACACACTCCAGAGCTGACTGGGCCAGAAGTAGCCACTGTACCCAAGACCAGTAAATCCACTGGTCAGGCAGCTGCCCATCAAGCTCCCTTGAGAATTTGGACTTTCCAAGAAATACAGGTTGCTTGAGCTAAAGGTTAAGAAAAGTTAGATTGGAATTGGTAACATGGCAAGCCAAAGTTTCATTTCTAAGAGCTCTCTGTAAGTCCAACATATCTAGCTTGAGAACACTTATTGTTTGTTTTTGTTTTTCCACATATGGAACATTGGCCATAGAGTCCTGAGAAGGGCTTGGCATGTCTGAGACATGCCTAGAAAGAAGAATATTTGGGAAAGAGGAAGGGGAGGCTGGACATTTTTGTTGCAATCAAACTTTGAAGGGATTTATATATCATGGTAGGAGGTTGGGAGCTCTGGTGGTGCAGTGGTTAAGGGCTCTGCTGCTAACCAAAAGGTCGGCAGTTCAAACCCACCAGCCACTCCTTGGAAACCCTATGGGGCAGTTCTACTCTGTCCTATAGGGTTGCTATGAGTCAGGATCGACTCAATGGCAACAGGCAACGGAAGTTCTATAAAGATAATTTTGTTTAACAGCTGGAGAAACAGAAGTAAAGAGAAACCAGGGACTGTGAAGGAGGGAGTGGTTTGCCAGCTAGCCCTGCCCAGCCGGCGGGTGACCCCATGAGTTACTGCACTAGGTGACACCAACCCTAGTGATGCCCCTGCCTTTGGAGCAGTTTTACTCTGCACACACTGGGTCGCCATGAGTCTGAATCGACTGGATGGCAACTAACACAAAAACAACAAACATGGGTGCCATAATGCCAGGCCATGAAGCAATGTGAAACATGGTAAAATGTTAATAACACATATGTATAAAAAAACAATAATAACAACTAACCCTGCATAGGCAAACTGGTTTTGGAACCATTTCAAAGCACACAGGTAAAACCATCCATGCAGAACTGGACTTCAGAATGCTCACTATTGACCACTGCCAAATGTCTTCCCTTCCTTTCATCTATGGTAGAGTTTCTCAAATTAAGGAACATTTAAAAATTCTAAGAATATATTTTCTTATTTTCTTTGTCTCTCTCTTTTTTAAAATAAAGAATGCAGCACTGTAACTATTTGAGTATCTAAAAATCACCCTTTATTTCTTGCCCTCCTCACTGCCCTTTCATCTCCCATCACAGACGCAGTCACAACAAACAGGGTTTATTCTCCTTTAAAGAAGCAATCTGAATCTCTTATCCTCTTTGCAGCTATAAAAAGCAAATTGCTTAGTTAGCACCCACCTCACCTTGGCAGGAGGGAATACCAAAATCTTTGAGTTTGAAACTCCTTCCGCAAAATGTTTTTTTTTTTTTTTTTCTATTTAAAAAAACAAAAAAAGTTTTCAAGGCACTTACAAACAGCAAACTCCAAAATCGATTCTGTGGTTCACTTTTATAGACAATTTCTGCAGGGCCAATTCCCTCCTTCGCTTTATGACTCAGCTCCAGAGCTAGTTCCACATTTCTCCCAAACCAACCGTAGTTCTGTCATGGTCTGTTGTCATGGCCTTTGCTTCTGCTAAACAGACACCCAGAGCTGACAGGCCTCACTCACCAGTCTCCAGTTAAATGGTAGTAAAAGCCTCCTCTTGGGCTCTAATGCGAGCAAACTGCCCGGTGACATTGTTGAATCTGTGTGGGTGGCCCACGTCATCATGAGTTTGAAGCACTTCAGAGAAGTTTAATCATTGGCTTCCAACCATACAGCAGTCTAGGAAAGCTGGGAGGAGAAACACAGACTTCCCAACTCCTGGGCCAGTGCTTAACTCTTCCCTCACATAAAAACATCCCAGGAAAGTGAGCAAAATCCAAATGGCAATAGCACCCTTGGGAGTTTAACAGAAGGTCTACTGTAGGCCGAGCCAACGATCCTGCTTGTCACTGAGCCCCATGCTGACTTACCTGCTTATCTCACAAGATGAACGAGCAACGAGATTTTCATCACCCAGTATTATTCCTCCTACCAAAGCACCTGTGTTGTCCCCTACAGCCATGTGCACACAGGTATTACTGAAGGATTTGTCATTAAGGAGAAAATGTTCCATATTTGAACATAGTTCAAACAAAATTCAAATATGGCAGTGCCTACATATGTTTTGCTTTTCTGTTGTGTGCGTAGAAATAAGAACACAATGTGAAATAAACAGGATACAAAACAGTCCTAAGTAGGATTTACTCTAACAGTCAAATTCTTTAAATTCACATGTAGTATATAAATGCCAAACACAAACCACACCCACTGCCGCAGGGTTGATTCTGACTCATAGCAACCCCATAGGGTTTCCAAGGCTGTAAATCTCTGTAGAAGCAGACTGCCACATCTTTCTCCCATGGAGCCATTAGTGGTTTCGAACTGCTGACTCTTCAGTTAGCAGTGGATCACTTCAACCACTGCGCCACCAGGGCTCCTTAGTATGTAAATACGTCGTTTAAAAAAAACAAAAAACTTCTACATATGTGTTATTTATTATTATTTCTACTGGAATTTTTAGTGGTTTAGACACATTAAAAATGGACAGCTGTCCTAGGCTCTAAGCCTCCTGGCAGCAAAGTAAAAAAGGTAAACCTAATCAGCTGACTACTTCTCATTATCCTTACGGACCATATGGAGAAAAAATGGGCTGAAATAATGCAAGGATAACTGGATGGATTCTAAACTGGCTGAAGGACCTCCCCAAAAGGACTCCGATTGTCAGCTCCATCACGTTACCTGGGCAGGGCCTTTCTGTGGCTCCTTCCTTTCAGGGCTGTGGGAAGAAGGTGCAGTGGGCCAGCGGGTGACCAGCCGCTGGGAGGGGCAGGCAGACAACAGCTCGACAGAATAATGATGAAAAACAATCTTGACAGACCAGAGCAACGAGCTGAATCTAACAAGATGAAATTAAACAAGGACAAATGTTAAGTGCTTTCTTAGGTCCGAAAAAAACCCATGGCACAAACCCAGGATGGAGGAGATTTGGCTCACCAGCAAGCATTTAAAAGAAAACAAAAAACCCTTAGGGTTTTAGGATGAATACATGCCACCAAAAAACAAAATAAAACAAAATAATTTTTAAGTGCAATTTTGTCTCCTGAACAAGGGATATAATTGTCTCATTATACTTTGAGATTACTAGTCTACGTTTGGAATTAAATTCTGAGCACGCTGCTTCATTCTAGTAAAATAGGATATATACTAAAATTAAAAATTTTTGAAAAAGCAAAGTAATCATCAATAAGCTCCTCCACCTACCACAGCTATTGCCATTGCTGTTGTTGTCATTTTTCATGTTGAATGCTACACTTTAAAACAAATATGCAGGATACTATAAATGGAACAGATAGCATATGCAAACTGCAGTGCATTTAGAAGAGTGACCGGTGGTTTACGGATTCTGAACTGTGCATTACGAAGAGCGGTCGAACAGCAAAGGGAAATTCAACTTGACGGGAGGCTAAGGGAAAAGGTTTGTGATTGTTGTTGGTAGTTACCATCGAGTCAGTTCTGACTCATGGTGACCCTGTGTTGCATCACAGAACTCCTCCATGGGGTTTAGCTCAGTGCTCACCAAAAGGTCAGCAGATCGAATCCACCAGCTTCTCCTTGGAAACCCTATGGGGCAGTTCTACTCTGTCCTATAGGGTCCCTATGAGTCAGAATGAACTCAACGGCAACGAGTTTTTTTGGTAACCTTTCAGAAGTAGATTGCCAGGCATGTCTTCTGAAGCACTTCTGGGTGGATCTGAAACATTTGCACCACCTGGGACTCCTCACTGTCTTTAAAACACTCCAGGGATTGACAAGAAACAACTCGGCTTCTAAAAGATAAATCGAAAGGTAATAAAGAATTGTCGCTGTTGTTGTTAGGTGCTGTCGAGCTCACTTTTGACTCATAGTGACCCCATGTGATGGAGCAGAACTGCTTCATTGAGTTTTCTAGGCTGTAATCTTTATGGGAGCAGATCTCCTGGTCTTTCTCCCATGGAGCCACTTGGTGGTTCAAACCACCAACTTTTTGGTTAGCAGCCGAGCACTTAAGCATTGCGCCACCAGCATTTGTAAAATTTTCAGAGTTTTTGAAGTGCCTTCTCTTGGCTTCTCTAAAAAAATCCATTGTACCCTCACAATAGGTATGTAAAGTGTTATTATTTTTACTAATACCATTTTTACAGATAAGGACATTTTGGATTGAAGAGGTAAAATGATTTGAGCAAGATCACATGGCAAGTACATGGCAGGGCTGAGACACTACCAATGTGCCCATAATTATAGGATTAATGTGCTCAAGCTACAGTGAGATGAATTTAACTCAATATTAAAAGAAACAATTTTCCTAACAGTCAGATCTGTACAAAGATAAAGTAGAAGTCTCTGAATTTCCCATAGATGATGTCTATTAATAAAGCAGTAAAAGGAAGAATTAGCCATTGCAATGACTTTCAATTTTTTTTTTACCACAACCGATAGTAGAAGATATATTTTGTATCACAACCAAGTTCACACACCGCCAAGAATAAAACAGAAACAAAAGTTTAATGTAACAATATAATAACTGCAAATGATGCACTCTGGTATTTTTTCTATTTAATTTTTTTTTAAATGCTGACCTTTACCCACTAAATTGATTTAATTATCCAGTATGCACTAACAACCTGAAGATTTGAAAACAGTGGACTTTGAGAACTATTTAGTGGGACTGCTTGGGTGGGCCAAAAGACCAAAAATTCCTTTCAACTCTGAGATTCAGTGATTCTGGGTCTCCTCAAATTGTGTTATGCAGTTTAAAAGAAACCAAAACATTAAAATTGAAGTGCTTTTTGTTTCCAATCTATTGGTTTCGTTCTCTTATTCTAGCTTATTGAGCTTTTCACTCTTGATTATATTATTTATAGTATTATCTGTCTCTACCTATACCACACCATCTGAAAAATCTTTTTACTCCTTTATCTAGGAAATTGATTGAAATATTAAACAGTACAGAACCAAGAACAGAGGCTACAACACATTTTAAAAATAGCTGTTCACCCAGCTGTGTTTGCTTGTATACATTGCTTTTTCTTTAAAGCAATCAGTTACAAGTCCTCCAATCATACTAACAACTACTCTATAATATTTTGTCTACAGAGTTGAAAAGCTATTCAGTATGTTGTGAAGATTAAGAATATGACCAAAACACAAATTCGTTGCCGTTGAGTTGATTCCGACTCATAGCGACCCTAGAGGACAGAGCAGAACTGCCCCACAGGGTTTCCAAGGAGCACCTGGTGGATTTGAACTGCTGACCTTTTGGTTAACAGCCGTAGCTCTTAACCACCCCACTGCCAGGGTTTCCAGAGGACGGTTAGGAGGACTAAATGAGACAATATATGCTGAGTGCTTTAGACAGTACCTAGCACATGGAACCTACTCAACAATTGTTTACAGGATGATGCTGATGGTGACAATGATGATGTTATATTCTTCTAGTTTATTGTTCTAAAAAAAAATTGATTAAACTGTTGTCATCTTGGTATGCCTTCTTCAAGAAAACCTATTAAAAAAAAACAAAAAACACCAAACCCGTTGCCGTTGAGTCGATTTCGACTCATAGCGACCCTATAGGACAGAGTAGAACTGCCCCATAGAGTTTCCAAGGGGCGCCTGGTGGATTCGAACTGCCAGCTTTTTGGTTAGCAGCTGTAGCACTTAACCACTACACCACCAGGGTTTCCAGCAAACCTATACTGGCTCCTAATAATCCCCCCACTACATTTTTTTCCCTAAGTGCATTATTCTTTTGAGTATTTCAAGGTTTTAACATTAAGTTTACTGGCCCGTTGTTTCTCTAACCTCTTTTCTTTCTTTTTGTAAACTATGGTGTTTGTTCACATCTCATTCTCCTGAATCTCTCACGGGTCCCTAACAGTCCTTCCTCAGGGCCACCTGCAAGTTGTTTTACAAAGTGGGATGTCATTCAGTGTCACGGGAGACTTAACTGAGAGGAGCTGCCAGTTGCTGTTGAGTTGATTCCAACTCCTGGTGACCCCACATGCATCAGAGTAGAACTGTGCTCCATAGGGTTTTCGACTGTTGATTCTTCAGAAGTAGATCACTAGGCCTTTCTTCCAAGGCACCTCTGGGTAGACTTGAACCGCCAACCTTTGGGTTAGCAGCCAGCGCGTTAACTGTTTGCACTACCCAGGGACCGTAGAGAAGCTACAGTCCTCTTGACTTTGGTGGATTCCGTTTCTCTCCTAGAAATGTTTCAGCTTGGAGAATAAAGAAAGAAAATGAGACCTGAATAGCCTGGACTTCTCACCACTTGTTAACAGAACTTGTTATCTTCATTAATAAATAGGTTTATACCCTTGTTGCTCATTTTACTCTGAAAAAGCCTGTTCATTTGGGGGTTGAGGCTTCTTGACATATCTACATGGTGGTTTAAAGTCTTTTTACTGAAGCCAGACCCACCCTTGCCACTTATTAGGTGGGTGACATTGAGGAAGTTTCTTCACCTTTCTGTGCTTCAAACTCATTTGCTGAAGGAAAACAGTACCCCGTATCTCGTAGGCTGTTGTGAAGGTTAAATGAGTTATGAAGAGCTTAGAGGAGTCCCTGAGTGGCCAAATGGTTAAGCGCTCTACTGCTAACCAAAAGGCTGACAGTTCGAACTCACCCAGCGGCACCTTGGAAGACAGGCCTGGCAATCTGCTTCTTAAAGGTCACAACCTTGTAAACCCTATGGAGCACAGTTCTACTCTGCACACAAGGGGTCACCATGAGTTGGAATTGACTCAGCGGCAACAGATTTGGGTTGGTTTTTTTAAAGAGCTTAGAGCACTGTCCAGCACAAAGTATTAAATGCTAGCAATTATTGACATCATTATTTGGAACTTCCTGAAGTCCTCCCCTTTTTCTTTCTCTTTGGGTTTGTGCACTGGAAGAAATTTTTACCAAGATTTCCTAAACTTCAGGAGTTTCTTCCCACAAGATGATTTCAGTTTGAACTTTTTGATATCTGCTTTCGTAATGGTTAGGATGCATGTCTGACTACAATTTAACATTTATTTTATTCCCTGGCACACATGCCAGGATGGCAAAGTCACTTTCTCTCCCAAATTCCGATCACTTCCTGGTCCGTGGGCATTTCCTCCTTATTAGTCCAGTATCAGCCCTCCTCTTTGTTGCCTCTGATTTCTGAGCAATGAAACCATCGGCCAGGCAAGCCAAAAATGCATCAGATGGTCTGCTTATAGCTGAATGAACCTCCAGCAGATGTTAGGAAAACGAAGGTCCCTATTGAAATGTAACTTGCCTCTTTGCCAGTGTTTTCAAACTTTCAAATAATCATAAATGGATCTGGTGCTGGGGATGAGAGAAATTCTATCTGGAAACACAAATGCTTGCCAAGGACCTACGTAAATTATTTACGGACACCAGGATTGTGTTTCTAAGCAACTGCTTGTCAGCAGGAAGACAGCAAATGAACGCCAACGTGCCAGATGTCTTCAAACACTGGAAATAAAAAGTCGTACAAAACACAGCCCTGCCCTCAAGGAGCTTCCAGTCTACGAGGGCACAAAAATTGATCTAATCTCCTTACTGTTTTAAATTTAAACTTTAGTAATGTTCTGGTAATGGAGTCCGTAACCAAAAGGTTGGCAGTTTGAACACACCCAGCGGCACCTCGGAAGAAAGGCCTCGTGATCTGCTTCCAAAAGATCCCAGCCATAAAAACCCTGTGGAGCACAGTTCTACTCATGGGGTCGCCATGAGTCGGAATCAACTCTATGCAGTATGTTTTGGTTAATGTTCTGGTGTCTTTCACATGCACTTGCCTGACAGGAACCTTTCTTCCTGTTTTATTAAATTCCTAAAGCTCCTGGGTCGGTGACCTGCATCCACCAGCTACTCAAGAGGTGTGAGCAGTGTTTCTGAAACACAACAGTGACTTTAGCACACCCCCTTCCACCTCCACAAAAAGCCTGCATCAGCTTTCTAAAATAATAGAGAATTTGATACAAAATTCAGAATTAGGGCAACATTGAGAGAAGTTAATACCTACATAATTTGGGAGGCAGTAAGTGTGGGGAATTGGAAATGTAGAGTCTAAAACCTTGTCTCAACCATAAAAAAGAAGGGGAAGATGGAGGGAAGAAGAGAATGTGCCAGTTCTGGGCAAGTTTCACTTCCTTAAAGGAAATGAAAAATAACAAAAAGGAATCCTATTAAAAGTCAGCACTGGTTTTTGTTTGTTTGTTTTTTTTAAAGGTATGATTACATTATTTTTTATTTATTTATTATTGAGCTTTAGATGAAGGTTTACAGAACTAGCTTCTCGTTAAACAATTAGTACACATATTGTTTTATGGCATTGGTTAAGAACCCCATGACATGTCAGTACTCTCCCTTCTCGACCTTGGGTTCCGTATTACCAGCTTTCTTGTTGCTTCCTGCCTTCGTCCTTGCGCCTGGGCTGGTGTGCCCCTTTATTCTCGTTTTGTCCTATGGGTCTAATCTTCAGCTAAAAGGTGAACCTCCAGAGTGACCTCATTACTGGGCTAAAAGGGTATCTGGGGGCCATAACCTCAGGGTTTCTCCAGCTTCCACCAGGTCAGTAAGTCTGGTCTTTTTTAGTAAGTTAGAATTTTGTTCTACATTTTTCTCCAGCTCTGTCTGGGACCCTCTATTGTGATTCCTGTCAGAGCAGTCAGTGGTGGTAGCCGGGCACCATCTAGTTGTCCTGGACTTAGTCTGGTGGAGGCCGTGGTAGTTGTGGTCCATTAGTCCTTTGGACTAATCTTTCCCTTGTGTCTTTAGTTGTCTTCATCTTCCCTTCCTCCCAAAGGGGTGAGACCAGTGGAGTATCTTAGATGGCTGCTCAGAGGCTTTTAAGACCCCAGATGCTACTCACCTAAGTAGAATGTAGAACATTTTCTTTATAAACTATGTTATGCCAATTGAACTAGATATTTCTGGAGACCATGGTTTCCCCAACCCCCAGCCCAGCAATTCAGTCCCTAAGGGAGTTTGGATTTATCCATGGGGCTTCCATGACCTTACCCTGAACAAGCTGTGCTGGCTTCCCCAGTATTGTGTACTGTCTTACCCTTCACCATAATTACTACTTATCTATTGTCTATTCAGTCAGCACTGGTTTTTAATGAAAAGAATGGCTTCTAAATTTTCCTCCCAATGGCTTATTTAGCCTGTTTTTTCTCTTGGTCAAAACAATAATTTCATTTCTCTGAACAGGCAAAACAGATTCATTTGGGAAAACACAGTTCCAACCAGGGACATGTCTATTCTCTCTCAATCTCTCACCAATTCTCCACTTTAAATTCTCCTTAAAATAGATGTTTCCCCTTCTTTCCAAGCAGCAAACACAATAGAGTATTTTGATCAAGGCGTACATTTCATGACATCCTGGATTTTTTCCTCACAGTTCTCCAAATGATCAGTTTCAATACAAAGTGTTTTAAAGTTATTTTTAGCTTTATGATAAACTGAAAAATAATGAGAACAGCAAAAGAGAAGTTACAAGTAAACATGTCACACAAAATATATTTAACATGACATGCAGAACATAACCTGGTTGGATTAAAAATTAGGACATGGCATTTAACAGTAAGCACCACCACGTGTGCTCAGGGTTGGCATGGAGACTGGCTCCAAGCATGGGCGGCGCCTCAGGAAGCAGGGCCTGAGGAAAGGGAGAGTGAGCGGGCAGCCCGGAGGGTGGGCCACGTGACGTGGCAAACTTCACTCTGGAAGAGGCACCACATTCCTTCAGTCTTTACTAAACATCTGAGCAAAGGAGCCTGTAACAAAGGACAACGGTTTAGTCAGGGTCAGCCCAGGGAGGAAGAGGCGAGACAGATTCCCACAGAGCCTGCCGCCATTTCTCTCTCCCGTTCCTACAGGGACTGAGGAAGCACTGCTTCCAACATGGAGGCCCAGCAAAGGGCTGCTGGGAAATAGCTTGCTGTGGAGTAATTAGGATTGGGACACTCTGAGGGGAGGGAGACCAATTCTAAGGGGCAACCATATCTCAAAAGATGCGAGTCTCTGCAAACAGCATCTGCAGGCACAAGCCAAGGGGGCAGTTTTTACCTTGGCCTCGTGTGTGAAGGGCTATTGGCCTCCTATTGATCTTTCCTGTCACACCTGAGCACAGCGATAACTAATCACTGTCAGCAATATCATCTTTGAATGTAGAGGACAACAGTATATGTGCCCATCTTGGGACCTTCTTATTTCCACTACTGGGAGGATGAATAGGAGAAGAGAAAATTGATTTATTGATTAAATGCACGCTAGGAGAGGGAATCAATGGAGCCCAGCACTTAAGAGCTTGGTCAAACGGTAGTGGGAACTGTTATTCTAGTTGCAGGGCCTTCCCAGGTGACCTGGGCCAAGTCACTTAGCCTCTTTGCTTCAGGTTTCCACATCTGGAAAAGGGGACTGACGCTGTTAGTGACCGCTAGGGAGAATGTGAGGAGTTAGTTGCTCAGAGGGCCAATAAAATCAAGGTGAAGGTTTCATCCCCACGTGGGTCCTCTACAGCACTCCTGGTGTGCTGAAATCATCTCAAAAATCGGTGCATCTGTGCTGGTGCCGGAGGCACTCAGAAGGGGTTGTGAAGCAGGCTGGGCCAAAGACATCGCTATTAGAAAAAGAATCAAACTGTTCTGTCGAGGCAGCACATTCACTCTTTCAGGATAAAGAGGGTTGTAAAGGTTTCAAACATACTGAAAAGAGCCATGTAAACATAATGTATGAAAAGTGATAAGGTAAATTTCAGAAGTAATATACCCTGTGCCTTTGAAAACATTTTACACAGAGCACACTACGTGGGTAGAGCACATATTTGTTTGGCTTGAGATAATGCTTACCTGGTCTTTGGAAAGGTTTTTCTTACCTTCTGCAGTTTCTTTTAAACCTAGAAATAAATGGAAATTTGTATGGTATCCTGCAATGACAAAACCGAACCACACTACTTAGAGTCAGCCTCTGAAGCCATGGAAGGAACCACAGTCACAGTTTTTCTGGGAAATCTAATGAAGAACCATGATTAAGGCAGCAGGAACATAGTTCTCTCGCCCCAGTGTAAACAAAGAAAGGATTCTTTTTTCAATGCAGTAAAATCTCAAGGAGACCCTGCAGTTTGGGATTGGGCATGTTCTGTATGCTCTATGAAGGGGCGTTAAGAAAAACGACAACGCGAAGGACATGGCTAACATGCTGTGGTAGACGTTACCACAGCTCACCGGTACAGCCAGCTTCTGGGTTTCTCTCCTTCTGGGCCCACGAAAGAATTACACTTTCCTGACAACTTAAACCATGGCCATGTAACTCGCTTTGGTTAATAAAATGGAATGGAAGCGACTAGTGTTACTTCTAAGCACAAACCTTTAAGAGCCAGGGTGTGATTCTCTGTCTTCCCCTGCAGCAGTAAACCCTGAGTCCTTGTGTTGAGCTGTGTCCTCAGCCTGAGTCCCCAGGTGACCATAATGAGCAGAGTCCCACCTACCGGCCGGTGTGCATGTGTAGCATGAGCAAGAATCATTTGTTTCAAACCACTCAGATTCTGTGGTTGTGACTGATACAGTTTTTAAAAAAGTTGGTCCCATGTCCTAGCAACCTCCACTCAACTGTATATATGCTAACTACAAATTTTAAGTTTTTTATTCTAAATTCAGTAGGGCTTCTATTTGGTGTAAACATCGAATAGTGATTTGCAATGCTGTATGCACATGATGGTAGTAAAACTATTTTTTCTAAAAATTATTTAAACTTTTCAAATTGGTCTCTCCTTTAAACCAAATTATTGGTTCAATATTTTGCCATCCCACCAGCATCCATTCCATTATAAAACTTGGAATAAATGGAGTCCAGATGGACTTGAACATTTTTGTAAACTAGGTCTCTAAAACTACAGTGCTCTATCCCAACTGCTCAATGTTTTATGGTTTTATTAAGTTCCTAGAATGTCCACCTTTCTGTCTGCTGTTAACTCCCAAATTATTACCAATTAAGAAAAAAAAAATCCTTCAATACTGCAGATGAATCAAAACTGGTCTTCAAATAAAAAAAATTCTACATGGCTGTTCAGTTAAACAATAGGAAATCTGGCTTTTGCTCAGTGAAAAACCCAAAGTATAAAGATGGGAGGTTGAATCCCATGAGCCTGTAGGGACTCAAAATTATCCAGTTCAAGTCGTGAGATTATCCATAATTTCAAAATGTGAGCATACAGCTGAGATTATCAAATCCACGTAGAAGAGTGTTAAGATTTTAAAAAGAATTCTCACAATTTTGTCCCAATTAAAAAAAAAAAAAAGTATTACACAATGCCACTTTCCTACATAAATACCCAAACCTTACAAACAGGGGAGTGAACAGTGTCATATGTACTCTTCTACTCCACATCTGGAAAGGGGACTGATGCCTACAGCTACCATGCAATAAATGTTACACTGATTTCTGCTACCACTTTCTCAAATCTCCACTACTTGGGCACCTCCCATATTTCCCAAAGGAGGGAAGCAGGTTAAATGACCAACAGCAGATACCAGCTAGGGTTACCTCCACTGTCCTGTCACATATGGCACGCACCATCCTTGCCTGTCCACTCCTGCATTTACCCCGACTTCGGCTAACTGGACTCCGACTGGTGAGTCAAGCTGGTCAGTAGACAATGGAGACAGGACCCGAGGCCCTGCTGTGTACCGGTACAATCAGGCAGCAGTTATTGGAATAAACAGAGTTGCTGGGTATCTGGACCCCACAGAGGTCAGGGCTAAGCCTGCAATTTTCAGGTGGAGTCTGGCTCAGCATTGGTCAGAGGCAACCTTAGCGAAGGACTGCAGTCAGGTGTGCTGCTGAGCACAGGGCCTCCTAAAACAAGGTGGGGCGAGAAAAACGCAGTTGTCTTCCTCCCACCAAGCATTTCTTTTTGTGCAAAGAGAAAAATCAGTTAACGCACAATTTAGCTGTGGACAATAGCTCTGGCCACAGCGCAGGCTGGGATTAGCCTCTGAATAAAAGAGCCAGCCAATCCTCTGGAGGGTCATTGGCTCCAGGGACAGAGGTCAGTGCAAGGATGGGCGTGTCTGTCCCCTGTAAGGGAACACAGACTGGACTTTTGGCCTGGAATGCTGCACTAAGGTCACCTGAGAGTCAGTGTGATTATGAACGACAATTTTTCCCCCTAGAGGTTGCTTCTATTCTTATAGATTATCACAGCCTCCAGGGTGATAAACCGTACATGCCAAGTCAATGCTGCTGTGTTTTCAGACGTTTCAGGAAACCCTTAAACATTTGTTACCATTTGTCACGTAATTAAGCACTGCTAGCATGCGTTCCATATTGCCTTGAACAAAAGCTTAAGATGTAAACCATCTCTCAGTAACATTCCCTTAACGCTGCGACGAGAACATGGAAATCGTACCACATGTCTGCCATCTGTATTTGTACTTGTCAACAGCTCTGTTTTGGGATAAACAGTGTTGAAGAATCAATTCAACTTGTTGGAAGATTAGCCAAGAAATAGCTCAAAAGACTAAAACAGAACGTGAAGTCAGATAGTCTGAAAATCAAGCACAACGTTTTCTTGCTAAACCTTCTGTTTTACCACAGCCCAAGAGAAAGAGCGTAGCAACCGGGGTTTGGGGGCACTGAGACAGGGAAAATGTATTTACTCAAGTGAAAACCTCTTCAACCTAGAATTAGCGTCTTTGTTACAATGTGACTGGAATCATCCACTGACCTCTAGCAGACTACAGTTAAGAAGAAAGTAATTTGAGCATTTACACTTTGTTTCATGGCTCTGCGTGAAGGTATACACAGGGGACAACTTGCGCTGGTACAAGTGCATGATAAAGTCCTTTATTACCATAAAAATGGTAGCACTTCCCAAAGCTGATCTTGATTAAAAGTGGTTCCATGGTTGAAAACACTCCTCCACCATACAGCTATTAGAAGAGAGATGGCAAGGAGAAGATAAAGATGTATATGCCAAAGGGGAGGTCAGGAAGGAAGTCAGCAAAAATAGGATGCTACAGATTGGTGGGACACAACAATGGAACTGCTTTTAGATGCGGCTGATGTAAGTGAATGAAGGGACACGGTAACCTGGCAGCCCCACATATTCTACAAAACAAATGAGAACATGCACGCTCCACTTGGAGGGGCATCCATTTTCTCCTTAAAAGAAGTCATTTATAAAAGAACAAATTGGTGATTTATACTTACAGACTGGACCCTTTTCCAGCCCGTCAAGAAGTGATAAATTACTGAAGCATAGCATAGTGTTTTATTTTCAGTGTGCACACAGTTAAAGTCTTCTGAAATGTTTCTGTTCACCTTTCGAGTTACTAATTAAAAAACAGTTGTTTCCAATTACTCTTCGATCCTTAAAATAAAAAAACGCCACATGGCACCTCTCCACAACCAGTACCACTCTTCCCTCCCTCTCTCTATCCTGCCCCAACATCCGCAACCAGGCAACTGTTTAAAATCACACCCCAGGGTCTTGAAACAGGAATTGTTTAGATTTGGGAGGGAGGAAAGAGGAAGGCCAATACAATGTTCACACAACTGTCTGCTGTTCATTCAACCACAGTGCCCAGATGTATTTGTTGTTGCTAGAGACAGCATAAAACTGTTCAGAGAAAAAAACAGGGTTGTGGAAAGCTCATTAATAAATTGTGAAAATCCTCTCAACAGGAGTCACATAACCCAGAGGAGCAGCCTCATGCCAAGCACCATGAATGCTTGGTGCTCTGCTCCTGGACAATGTTACACTCAAACTCGGCTCTGATTTTAGAGGAAACCTTCCCTAAAACCACTCACTAAGCGAGAGTTAGGAGAAATTCTATTCCAATCACAGGTTAGCAACTGCACCCTGAAGGAGTTTATCAGCTCCAGGCTGTGCTTTAATCTAAATGACTGCCAGGGAAATGTTGTGTTCATAAAATCAGAGAATAACTTAGAACGTCAACACTCCTAAGAAAGAGCAAGAAAATCTAAAATATCTAACTGCAAAGGAGGAGCTGCCAGATGACTGCAGACAGACCTGACTTCAATAGGTGTTCCACCTAACTGGCATGCTGTTAAGGAGCCCCAGTGGCACAGTGGTTAAGCACTTAGCTGCTAACTGAAAGGTTGGCAGTTCGAACCCACCAGCTGCTCCATGGAAGAAAGATGTGGCAGTCTGCTTCCATAAAGATTACAGTCTTGGAAACCCTATGGGTCAGTTCTACTCTGTCCTGTAGCATTGTTCAGAGCTGGAAAAGACTTGAAAGCAACGGGCTGGCACACTGTTAATCTTTGTAACTTCTCCCCCAACTCAGTTTGGATTCCCACTCTTTGTGGAAGTGCCACTGTTGGATCTTCAATTCTATTTTCAATGTAGGTGACTGAATCAGCTACGGAACTTCTGACCTCATGGACACTATTTATAGCCTCAGGCTGAAACTCGATGTCTTCGGAGAACATTTTTCACTCCAGAATTTTGTATGATAAACAGAAGATGATGAGACAGAGGAGGACATCTCTAAAAGGTTTCAGGCATATGTTCATTATGTACATCACTTTAGCAACCGAATAAGTAAAGCAAATCAAATCAAATGACACTGCTTGAAACTTATGTTAAATAACCCTGCAGAAGAAACAGATTTTGTCTTATTTTATTCTTTTTGCATTCTGTACACTGACATGTAAGAAAAGTATGAAACTCAAGTGTGAAAGAACTCTTTACAGTTAAATTCAACAATTTTATACATATTTCTTACCACCATATCAGTGAAAAACCACCAAATATTGTGAAAACAGGACAAATTATATAATAAAAGAACCTAAAAATAGAAAAAAAATTTCATAAAAAATATATCCAAGTATGAAAGTATTGTTCTCTTGGGGTCTTCACATCCTTCTCTTCTGTGTACTTATGTACAACACTGAAAAGAAAAAAAAAATAAATTGAAAAAATGCTCTTAAGTATCAGAGCAGCAAAATTTAAAAGCAAAAAGTTTTGGGCTGTACCTGTGCAACTTTAAAAATAATTTTCATACCCACAAACCACTGCCATCGAGATGATTCCGACTCATAGTAAGCAGCCCCATAGGGTTTTCCAGGCTGTAAATCTCTACGGAAGCAGACTGCCACATCTTTCTCCCGTGGAGCTGCTGGTGGTTTTGAACAGCCGATCTTTCGGTCGGCAGTCGATCGCTTTAACCACTGCGCCACCAGGGCTCCCTGAATTTTCATACAAGATAGTAAATTCTAGAGCTACTTTAAGACTATTTTTATGAATCTAGACCTGGGTTTGATGTGTTACAGGACTGTGACTAGTCTTAACTATACATCTCATTGACTCTGCAAATTGTGACCAAGAAGAGAAAATAAAATAAATGTGAAAAACCCTGGAATCTAAGAATGCTTTATAATTGTTGTTGCTGTTAGTTGCAGCCAAGTCAGCTCCAATTCATGGTAACCCTGCGTACAACATAAAATGAAACATTGCCCGGGTCCTGCTCTATCTTCGCAATTGTTGGTATGCTCAAGTCCATTACTGCGGCCACTGTATTTTGAGTGCCTTCCAACCTAAGGGGTTCATCTTCCAGCACTGTATCAGACAATATTCTGTTGTGATTCACAGGGGCTTCACTGGCTAATTCTCAGAAGCTGACTGCCAGGCCTTTCTTCCCAGTCTGTCTTCGTCTGGAAGCTCTGCTAAAACCTGTCCACCATGGGTGACCCTGCTGGTATGTGTAATACTGGTGGCATAGCTCCCAGCATCATAGCAGCCTGCAAGCCACTGTGGTACGACAAACTGGTGGTGACTTGTATAATAATTATGCTTTTAGGAAAGTAAATCTATCAGACTAGATTTCAGATTAAGAATAAATAACATATTTTTCATCTATCTTCCCAGTATAGATTCTAAACTTGCTGTTTACCTTTTTTAATTGCAACAGGATACACAAGAGCTGAGGAGATATGAGGAGGTATTTTTTTTTTTTAAGTTACCAAAGTCCTTAATCAGAGTTCCTTGTTGGAGTCACAACCTTCGGTGTCATTCAAAGTTTCGTGCAGCTAGTCCCCTTGTAACCACCCAAATGGAACTTGTTAGGACATGTGGTACATAAGGAAAAAGACTAAATTTGGTGACTGAGTCATTCTGGTCACACTTTCATCAGAGGTACCCCGCCCCCTGCCCCGTCCACACCTACTCAGATTCTGACAAGTTTGTTGAAAATGAACATAAAGAGATGTCTTGGTCAAAGAACACAGCATAGATTAATTAAATAATTCAGGATCCTCTTTAAGACCCAAGGAAAGCACCTAGACAAGTGAATTTGGGAGTCTAAAAATAATCACAGAAAGGTTATATGAAAGGAAGCATTAGAATGGCAATAAAACACCTCTGGAAAAGTGGCTAAGTCCTAGACAGAGCGTGCAAGAGAGAGGATATACCCCATAACCACTAACCGAACCTGCAGCTGACTGCTGCTATCAGCTGTCTAGAGATGGGACAAGATTATAATGTTTCTCAGTAAATGGAGGAAGTAAAATGAGAACAATATGAAAAAGGAGGAAAGAAAGAGCACACGTTAATAATAAATCTGAACTCAAGAGTCCCAGTGCTCCATTTGGGGGATGGGACCAAAAAGTGGGCATGGGTCAATGGATAATTCCCATAAATTTGGTCCCCCCTAGCCCTCCCACAAAAAAATCAAATATGACTTTAGTAGCAATTTGTGTCTTTACATGAAGTTCCATAAATAAAATCATAGCACTGTATTAGCTTTTAAAGTTGAGTTAGCTTTAGAACTGTACTTTCTATTTTGCCATTTTTGCCAAACTAAAAGGTGCAAATTTTCTGTTAAACACAAAAAAACCATTTGAATGTTTAACAGAGAAAGGACAGATAGGAAAACCTAATAACCAAATTATGCAACCAAAGATAGCAGGGAAACAGTGCCCATTCTTACACTCACACTTCCAGGCTGTAAGATGCAGGAGATACGTGGCGGTGGGGGGGATATATAAACCGTATTCAAGAAAACGGGGCTCGGGGCAGTAGACCCATGTTCCTCATCAGTTAAAGGAGGGAAGGAGAGAATTTCTAGTTCCAAAATTCTATGAAACACGTAAGGAAGAACTGGTCACACCAAAGATCTGAGATATAAGCATTAAAAACAAAACAAAACAAAAAAACAAAGCAAAACTGAAACCAAACCTTCAAATTATCTAGAAAACTCTCTGGTGATCTGATTATAACTAAAAAGGCTATTTTGGATGTTGTACAACTGTACAGTGAAGGAATATTACCATTGTTTCCTCGGATAAATGCATCCCCATACTTATTCTTCAGTTGTCCATTTACATATTCTTCTGTCTGCTCCAGGGCTATATTCATGTAGCCATCCAGGCAAGCTAGGACCCCTGGAGACAGATTTAGTCAAAAAGAAGACATATAAAGCAAATAAGAGTTGAAAATTACAGGGTATACCTTAGAGCTGACAATCTCTTTATACATTAGCTCTCACATGCTTAATATAAAAATTCAAACTGTAAATGAAACTCAATAGACTGAAGCACAAAAATGTTTCTTTACTCCATGCCAATCCGAATGAAGGCTGAGAAGCGTACGACGGGAAAGCAGTCAAGCATCCACCACTACCAGGGAAAACAATGAATTGTCACTTCCCTCATCGCATGTATGATAGCAGCAGCAACTTTTAAAGCCTTCACCAAAGTAACATAATACAAGCACTCCAACAAAAATACCATTCTTTGAAAGCGAGAAACATGCATGGGCAATTATACAGGAACAAATGACCATTATCCAAGACTCTTCTGTCCCAGTGGCAGTTTTTTACTTTAGCCACTAAATGAAATATGGGTCTGGCAGATTTATTTCATTCTTTCCCAACATCTACTGCAGCAGATGAATGTACTCCGGGGTTAAGAGGAAGTCTCCACAATCTGTTAAAATAATAGATGAGGAGCCAGCAGGTGCTCCTGAAAGAACATCTCCAAGCTGTGGCTCACAGTGAAGAGCAGCTTGAGAATACAGGGCAACATATTGCATTAGAACACATCTTGTTCTGTTTTGTTACAGTTATAATCTTTTCAGATCAAAACTAATATAGAAAAATGGCTAAAAACATTCTAGGGAGCTTTCAAGGAAATTGTTCAAGTGAATCTTTTTAATTGTGCTAAGATGGTATAACTTTTGCAAAATTTTGACCTGCTGACTTTTTTTCAAAAGAGGAAAAATCTATAAGCCTACAACTCTGATCTAATTTAAAGTGGTATTTTTCTAGAAAAAAGTAAAAGATATAGTACAGATTCAATTCAATTAACCAAGTCAACAGTTTTATTTAACGTTTCAACTTGGTTAATATGCGCCTCACTTTCTGCCTCTGCCCCCATTATCCTGTAAACAAAAAGTTCCTTTTCAAAATTGTGCCTGTGTGCAACGAGAGCACAAGACATGAACCTAACCGAATTCTGCCAGAAGCTGTAAACTTTCAAAGAATCAGAGTTGTAAACAATTAATAATGATTACTTCCTATCAAAAGAAAGCTTAAAATACAACTTTACAGTTTATGTCTAAACCACAAGCAGAAATGAGCAAGGAACTTGAGGTGTGATATGCATATCTGTTTGAAAATTAATCAGAGGTATATTCAAAGTTAAACATTCACTTTCCAATCAAAGTATCTATTTTCACAGCAAAGGTTTAAAAAAAAAAATGCTGAGGAGGTTGGAATTGTAACTCCCTCCCTTCTCCAAAGGATAAACAGCTATGAAAACCAAAACTCACTGCCGTGGAGTCCATTCCGACTCACAGCAACCCTAAAGGACAGAGTAGAACTGCCCCATAGGGGTTCCAAGGCTGCAAATCTTCTCAGAAGCAGACTGCCACAACTTTCTCCCGCGAAGAAGCTCGTGGGTTCAAACCGCCGACCTTTTGGTTAGCAGCCAAGCACTTTAACCACTACGCCACCAGGGCTCTTTTAAACAACTATAAACAATATAAAACAAACTTTTCTTCAAACTTAAAGAAAAACTGCTACAGAGAGCCGCTTTTTTCTTTTTATTTAACCACAAAATAAAAGCATTCTTTATAATAATATTCTTTAACAGTGTAAAATATTTTGCTTTAAGAGCATAGAAGCCATGAACAGATAATTCATAAAAGGAGAAAAACTATGGTTACCACCCAACTTAAAGGTTTTTCAAGCTCACTAATAAAGAATTAAAAATAAAATGAGATATTACTTGCTGTCAATTAGACTGAAGAAGTAAAAAAAGCTAAAAAAAGTTGGTGAGAACACAGCAAAGGATGAGCACCCTTGTGCCCTGGTGGAGGGCCATTTGGCATAGTCTCTAACTCAAGAAATCCTAGCTAAGGGAATTTATTCTAAAGGGATACTGGAAGAGGTTCTCAAAATGCATGCCGAAGGACAAAAAAAAAGAGTTGGTATTCACCTAAATATCCAGTAGTAGGAAACTAGTTAAAAACAAGAACAAAAATAAAACTATGATTCATCCACACAATGGACTCCTTCCTATGCAGGCATTAAAAACCATATATTGTCATAGAACTTGCACAGTGTTTAGTGTGGAAAAAAAAAAGCAAAACATGTTGCACAACAGCATGTACAGAATGATCTCATTTATGTAAAAATCGTGTTTATATATATAGAGCTCAGCTGCTAACCAAAAGGTTGGCAGTTCGAATTCACCAGCAGCTCCTTGGGAACCCTATGGGGCCGTTCTACTCTGTACTATAGGGACACTATGAGTCGCAATCGACTCGATGGCAACGGGTTTGACTTTTAGGTTTATATGCAGAGAGGTCCAAACTGATAAGTGGCGTAGTGGTTAAGAGCTCCAGCTGCTAACCAAGAGGTCGGTAGTTCGAATCTACCAGGTGCTCCTTGGAAACTCTATAGGGCAGTTCTACTCTGTCCTATAGGGTAGCTATGAGTTGGAATTGACTCAATGGCAATGGGTTTGGTTTTGGTTTTTTATTTTGGGAGGCTGGTCTTTCTGCTACATGCTTTTCTCCATTATTTGCTTTGAAATGTCTTTAAAAAAAAAGGCACATATCAACTTTTTAAATACAAAAAATTTTCCCTCAAGAATATAGAGAAAAAAAGATCAAGCTGGTTTATCTCTTCAATAAGGTAGGTACTGAGAAGATATTGAAAACAATGTCCTCACTAATCAATAGATGGATATTCTCAAATCTCTCGAAGACTATTACCTCCTCTGGGCTATCAAAAGTTCATGAGTGAGAAGTAGTACATAAATCCTTTACACTATCTTAGTATTCAGTATTGAACCTATCAGAGTTCTACTATAAAAATCAAACTGATCTGGAGGTATGTTAAAGCCAGGGAACTAAAGAAGTATATAAACAGCAAAGTGGTTTCTTAACAAGATTTTGGAATCAAGCTTGAATTTGAGTCCTAGCTCCTCTCTTATCAGATGGAAATAATACAACAGAGATCTCAAAGAATTTCTGTGAAGATTAAATAAAAATATGTGATTAACAAACACTGAGTGCATATAAGCTCTCAATAAAATTATGTATGTATATGTGTAAAGAGAGAAAAGAAGCTCAAAAGACTATTATCATTATTAATTATTCAGAAAAGAGAAGAAAAGGCCACAAAATCCTGTTAATAAATTAGTTATCTATACCTGTGAAATATCCCAGGTAATTTAACATATCTTAACTTTGGAAGATTAGGAAGTTAGTAATCTTAAAAAATGAAATTTGATACCATTCACACTACAAAAGTTAATTGCAGAAGTGTTATAGGCTCTTAAAAAGAACATTCTCTACAAGAACAGAGAGACATCTCTGGATACCCTACATGTTGTATGAGTAGGAAGTTCATGTTCTAAAGGATACTGTCTAAATGGTTGCATGCCAATCTCGAATACTTCCGCAAAAACAAATGTTGCTGTGCCAAGCTGTTCTTCGGTCTCCAGTTAACGGTCTCCAAGTAATCCCTGAGCTGACTAAGCAACCCAAGGAACTCAGGCATAGAGGATCTCAAAGCAGAGACCTGAGTCATACAAATCACACTGGAAACCAGAAGTACTGTATTTTTATGCAAATAACATGCGCCTTCTACATTTGTTTGCCATCCATTCCCTCCCTGAGAGGTATTTTCGTAAGCATGCTATGCTAATTTTTTTTGCAAGTTAAAAAAAAAAATACTGGCTGGGGGTGGGGGTGGGGGCTGTTGGCAAACAAACATAGAAAACGCAAGTTATTTGTGTAAAAATATGGTACACACTAAGGGGCTAGGGTTATCTCTAAAAGGAACCATCTCCGAGCAAGAAAAAGATGGGAACAAAAACTGATGACCAATGTTTTTTTTGGCCTATTGGGCATGTTTAAGAGGTTAACAAAAATCAATATGAAGTCATATTTCCTTATTTTGTTAAAATAGTAAAGATGAAACATGAAAATGTTACCTCGATAATCCACTCCCGAATTTAATTTTACCACAACTGGTCGTCCTATGATTTGCTTTAAGAAGTCACTGGGGGTTTGTTTCCGCAGACTCATTTTAACAACCCTGATCGGAAATATGAAAAGGAACAGTAAAGGTAAAGACAAACATTTATTCAACAAAAGAGGTGAAGCGTTGAAATCTCTTAACGTATTTATAGAAAATCAAGTATTAAAGGACAACATGTAAAGAATCAACATTATTATTCCACTACTACTAGTACTGGAGCCCTGGTGGCACAGTAGTTAAGAGCTATGGCAAGCTACAGTGGCTAACCAAAAAGCTGACAGTCTGAATGCAGTTGGAATCAACCAGCCACTCCTTGGAAACCCTATGGGGCAGTTCTACTCTGTCCTCTAGGATCACAATGAGTTGGAATCGACTCAGTGATAAGAGGAACTATTATTACTACTACATAACAGCTTACATATTTTTCAGCCGTTACTACGAACAAGGTACCAGGCTAACTGATTTACATGCATTTTCTTATTGAGTTCCCAAAACCCCATGACACAGCTCCACTACAGAAGATGGTTTGTGCAGTCACCAGCCCTGTGACTACAGAGTCCCTGTTCTTAACCAGTTGTCACTACATTCGTTCCTCACTTATCGACACGGTTAGGTTCCAAAGACCAGGTTGTTATGCAAAAATGGAGCATGATCACATCAGATCACAAAATGGAGGACGACTACATCATTACAAAACTGTCAGATTACATCATTACATAATTGCCAAACCACTGAGAATCATGGCTTAGCCAAGTTGACACATAACCTTAACTAACACAGCCAGCATCATTCTTGCCTCACGCCCTGGCATTCATTACTGCCAGATGTACATCGTTAATGCACAAACCAGTCAGATAGTAAATTTTTCACTGTTGTTGTAAATGAGAAACGTCGGATAACCAGATAGTCAATAAGTGAGGAGTTAGGTGTATTGCCTCATATAGTCATATACTACTGCCTCATATATAGTTACAACCTCTGCTGCCTTCACCATTTACTAACTGCTTATTTTTAAGCTAAGCACTCTTGCTAAGATCTTTGCAAACACAAATTTAACCCTTACAATAACCCTGGGAACAAGGTCTTATTATCCTCATTCTGTTGATGAAAATGAAGGCACAGAAAAATTAAAGTACTTGCCCCAAAATGTGATGGAATCAACATTCAAGCTAAAATCAGTCCTATTCCATAGTTCAGTTATACAAGGTAAACACATTTACAAGCAACTAATCTCTAAACATTACCTCTGAAAATAATTATAATCATAATTGAGAGCTGGTATTTGAGAGGTGGGACCCTGGTGGTGCAGCGGTTAAGCATCTGGCTGCTAACCAAAAGGTCAATAGTTCGAATTCACCAGTAGCTCCTTTGGAAACCCTATGGGGCCGTTCTACTCTGTCCTACAGGGTCACTATGAGTCAGAATCGACTCAACAACAACGAGTTTCAGGGTATTTGAGAGTTTGCTACATGTTAGTACTTCTAAGCACTTTACATACATTAATCCATTTAAACCTCATGATCCTATGCAGTAAGTCGGTTTCTATCCTCATTTTACAGATGAGGAAATCGACACAGAAAGGTTAAGCACCCTGCTCAAGGTCACACAGCTAGGAAGAGGATAGCCAGTACATGCTCTTAATCATGACCTTATTCAGCTTCCTGAAAGTTGCTAACATAGACAAGGTTTGCTTTCAATCGCCTCATATGCATGCAAAAGCTGAATGATGAATAAGGAAGACAGAAGAACTGATGCCTTACAACTGTGGTGTTGGTGAAGAATACCGAATAAACAATGGACTGTCAAAAGAACGAACAAATCTGCCTTGGAAGAAGTACAACCAGAATGCTCCTTAGAAACAAGCATGGCGAGACTACGTCTCACAAACTTTCGACATGTTATCAGGAGGGATCAGTCCCTGGAGAAGGACATCATGGTTGGTAAAGCAGAGGGTCAGTGAAAAAGAGGAAGACCCTCAATGAGATGGACTGACAAAGGGGCTTCAACAGTGGGCTCTAGCAAAACGATGATTGTGAGGATGGTGCACGACTGGGCAGTGTTTCGTTCTGTTGTACACAGGGTCAATATGAGTCAGAACCGACTCAATGGCGCCTAACAACAACAACATTATAACTACAGTAGATATATACTCTAAATAATAAAGAAAAAATAGTCTTAAAATTCAATGATAAGGAATCTGAAACAGAAAAATAGATAGCTTTACCAAATCAATTATATCAAAGTTACCCAAAGTTTCATTGAACACTCATCCTGTTGCATAACAGCTATCTTGCTCTAAATATTTTTGCAAATCAATCTAACAAAACTGTGGTTATTTAACCAAAAACTGACAGTAAAAGGACTATGGAAGTTAATTTTTCTGTTTCACCCAAATTCAGCATCACTATTATTTAGAAGCTATTGAGCATCTGACTTAAACGTTAGTATGGATTTTTTTTGGCCCCGCCAACCCGTATCTTCCAAATTTCTCGGCATACACAAATGAGCACCTCCAGCGCTGCATCTGTTTGTTGAAATATCTCAGCTGGTATTATGTCAATTCCTGGCGGCTTGTTTTTTGCCAATGTCATCAGTGCAGCTTGGACCTCTTCCTTCAATTTCATTGGTTCCTGATCATATGCTACCTCCTGAAATGGCTGAACATCAACCAATTCTTTTTGGTACAGTGACTCTGTGTATTCCTTCCATCTTCTTTTGATGTTTCCTGCGTCCTTCAGTATTTTGCCTACAGAATCCTTCAAAATCACAACTAGAGGCGTAAATTTTTTTTCCAGTTCTTTCGGCTTGAGAAAAGCCGAGTGTGTTCTTCCCTTTTGGTTTTCTATCTCCAGGTCTTTGCACATGTCATTATAATACATTACTTTGTCTTCTCAGGACACCCTTTGAAAGTTTCTGTTCACCTTTTTTACTTCATCATTTTTTTTTTAATTTTTTTTAAGTTGTACTTTACATGAAGTTTTACAGAACAAATAGTTTCTCATTAAACAGTCAGTACACATATTGTTTTATGACACTGGTTAACAACCCCATGACATGCCAACACTCCCTTCTCGACCTTGGAGGACCCCTTTTTTGGTGAAAAAATACATAGCCAAACTTACACCATTTTAAAAGTTTCTACATGTACAATTAAGTGACATTGATTACATTCTTCCAGTTGCGCTGCTATTCTCACTATCCTTTTCCAAATAATTCTATCACCATTATCATCAACTCACTGCCCCCAGGCTTCCCATCAAAACTTTTTTTTGAGTTGCTGTTGTCAATTTGACCTCACATAGATAATTCTTTTTTTTTTTGTACCTTAGATAAAGGTTTGCAGAACAAATAGTTTCTCATTAAACAGTTAGTACACATACTGTCCTATGACAATGGTTAACAACTCCACGACACATCAACACTGTCCCTTCTCAACCTTCGGTTCCCTATCACCAGCTTTCCTGTCCCCTCCTGCCTTCTAGTCCTTGTCCCTGGACTGCTGTGCCTCAGTCCCATTTTGTTTTATGAGGCTGTCCAATCGCCAGCTGAACCATGAACTTCGGGAGTGACCTTACCACTGAGCTAAAACGGTGTCCGGGGGCCATACTCTCAGGGTTTCTCCCGTCTGTCAGGCCAGTAAGTCTGGTCTTCTTTTTGTGAGTTAAGAATTTTGTCCTACATCCTTTTCCAGCTCTGTCCAGGACCCTCTATTTTTGTGATGCTGGTCAGAGCAGTCAGCGATGGTAGCTGGGCACCATCTAGCTGTACTGGACTCCATCCGGTGGAGGCCGTGGCAGCTGTGGTCCATTAGTCATTTGGACTAATCTTTTCCTTGTACCTTGTTCTCTTCATTCTCCCTTGCTCCCGAAGGGGTGAGACCAGTGGAGTATCTTAGATGGCTGCTCACAGTCTTTTAAGACCCCAGACATTACTCACCAAGGTAGAATGTAGAACATTGTCTTTATAAACTATGTTATGCCAATTGAGCTAGGTGTTCCCTGAGACCATGGTCCCCACAGCCCTCCGCCTAGCAATTCATTCCCTCAGGGAGTTTGGAAGTGTCTATGGAGCTTCCATGACCTTGCCTTGTACAAGCTGTGCTGGTTTCCCCAGTATTGTGTACTGTCTTACCCTTCACCCAAGTTACCACTTGTCTATTGTCTATTTAGTTCTGCCCCACCCCTCCCATCCCTCGTAACCAACAAAGATTGTTTCTTTTTGTGTGTAAATTTTTACATGAGTTTTTACAGTAGAGGTCTCATACAATATTTGTCCTTTTGAGATTGACTTATTTTACTCAGCATAATGTCCTCCAGTTTCATCCATGTTATGAGATGCTTCACGAATTCATCATTGTTCTTCATCATTGCAAAATTCTCCATTGTGTGTATGTACCATAGTTTGTTTATCCATTCATCTGTTGATGGGCATCTAGGTTGTTTCCATCTTTTTGCTATTGTGAACAGTGCTGCAATGAATATGGGTGTGCATGTCTATTCGTGTGATGGCTCTTATTTCTCTAGGATATATTCCTATGAGTGGGATTGCTTTTTTTTTGTGGTGTTGATGTTTTCGTTGTTCCTCTTACTTTCCTGTGCTGAGTTCCTTTCGTTTGTGGATCTTTTTTTCATTTCTTTTGTGTTTGCAGGTTTTGTTTTTACTGAGACTTTATGTTTTTCATCTTTATTTTGATGAGTAGGTTGTTACTTTCTTTGTGGATACCTTGAAATGTATCCTCATCTTCCTAGATTTGAACCTGTCTATTACTACTTGGTATTGCCTTGCCTTCCTTTCCATTAGAAGGTTCTATACCTGCACCGTTTATTCCCTCTTATTGTTCTGATGCTGTTGTCATTTACAGATTAACCTCTCTGGTTCCCTGTTGTTAATTCTTTTGGTTTTGCATAGTCCTTAAGAGTTCATTTCCTAGGTTGGTACCTGGCTAGTACAATCCTGTGTCCTAGATTCAGTCTGTGGTCTGATGTTGTTCTCAGATTGAAGGACTCACTTTAATAAGTCTTGTAAGTTTGGTTTTTTACATAGTCCCTTAATTTCTGTTTATCTGGAAATGACCTAATTTCACTAGCATATCTGAACAAGAGTTTTGCAGGATATATTTATTATTCTTGGCTGGCAATCTTTTTCTTTGAAGGTTTTATATATGTCATCCCATTGTCTTCTTGCCTGCATGGTTTCTGCCAAATAATCCGAGCTTAGTCTTATTGTTTCTCCTCTGTATGTGACTTTGTTTTTCTCGAGCTGCTCTCAGGATTCTCTGTCTTTGGTTTTAGCGACTGTGATTATGATATGCCTTGGTGATTTTCTTTTAGGGTGTATCCTATATGGAGTTCGTTGAGCTTCTTGGATGGTCAGCTTTCCATCTTTCATGATGTTGGGGAAGTTTTCTGTCAGCAATTCTTCACTGATCCTCTTTGTGTTTTCTGTTTACTCCCCCTGTTCTGGAACTCTGATCACTCGCAGATTTTTGCTTTTGATCGTATCCCACATAATTCTCAGGGTTTCATTTTTCTTCGTTCCTTTTTCTGATTTCTCCTGAAACAGAGCTGTATCCAAGTGTTTGTCTTCAATTTTGCTGATCCTATCTTCCATCGTTACAAACCTGCTCCTCAGCCCTTGTATGACACTGTCCATTTCTGAAATCTTGTCGTCTTTTGGATTTCTAATTGTTGTTTTTGTATGATTTTTAGTTGTGAATTTATTTTAGCATTTGTTCCTGTATCATTTTCTTGAAATCTTCCATTTTTTTCTCTGTATTTTCCATGAATTTGTCTATTTTTTCCTCATTTTTGTCTGCTTTTTGCTTCAACTCTTGGATAATTCTGAATATTGGAGATTTGAATTCCCTATCAGTTAGGTCTAGTGCCTTTTCTTCTACTGAAAAGTCATCTGGTGTTTTATTTTGGACACCTACTAGAACCATCTTGTCCTCTTTTTGTAAATGTTTTGATATTGTCTGCAGTCCTTGGGGCATTCAGTGGTTATTTTCCTCATTTATTGATTTTAGATTTGTTTGTTTCTTCCTGCTGTTTTATTTGGTTATGCCTGAGCAGGTGGGCTTTGCATTCTTTGTTGTGTGCTCATCTGTGGGCACGATACTTTTCACCTCCGTCTCCAATGGGCATGGTTAGTCACTCAGGTATGGTACAGCAGGGCAGGTCTAGCTGAAGGGGAGTTGCTGGGATGGGTTGTTTGTGGCATGTACCAAGGCTGACAGTGCGGACCGGGAATCAGCGCAGGGCAGGTTCCAGTAGGCCATGCCTGTGCTGCTTGGGAGTAGCTGATAGGAGACCTCTGTATGTATCTCTCCTCGCTCTCTGTTCTCGGTCAGTTTCTTACTCCATTCGGTGCTTGGCTGAGTTCTTTATCTGTTCATTTGATGCTTAGGATTTCAGGATTGACATGTGACTTTGACTTAGTTTTTCTGATCTTTGCTGCGGAGGGACGGCGTGGTGCTTCTGACTATAGCACCACATTGCCCGGAAGTCGTCTGGATATAATATTTTAAGGACACTCCTCAAGAACTCAAACTGGTTTTTGTTTGTTTTCAACTAAAATTTTCACTAATAATTCTTCCATAAATAGCACTGCTTATTTCATTCCAAGTCCATACACTCAATGATCTGAACTCAGGTTTGGATCGCTGTTTGTAGGCTTAGCCGTTTAGGTAACGTGGAACACTATATTATTGGTTTTTCATTTGTTCAAATATGTGTATGCACACGCTGTGCAAGGAAATTAAAAAAACATGTCACACACAATCTCTGGCCTTAAAGAAGTTAGAATCTAGAGGAGAAATGTAAACTCTTGTTTAAAGGGTGTGAGTAAAAAAAAGTGATCTTAATTTAAGTAAAATAATTCTCTTTAGCCAAGAAAAGTCAGTGCCATAAGTTAAATAAAAGAAAATACGAATTTCAAAACCTATTCTTGAAGTTCAGGCTATGTCATTTGGGTCCCCTCTCTCCCAAGCTTGAAGGATTTAAAAAAAAAGAATCAATTGATTGTTTTGCTCAGCTAAGTTTAATTTTTCCAATGACTTGCCAGCTTACTTCTGTATCAACAGAAAACTGAAATTACTACTACTATTCAGGACAACTACTGTTCATGCAGGACTCACATCATACAATAATTTCATTTATGTTGAACAGGAGGAGAAAAATTACCAAGTAAATCCTGTAACAGATTCAGTATCTTTAAAGAGTTTAGTAAAAACAAATCTTCCTAATCATCTACAAATGACCTTATTTATATACTGAGCATACTGTTCTGTGGTTGACAGGTGTAGAGAGACTATTAACTCTGAAGGCCTGATAAAGAGACTCAACTTAGAAGTTTTAGGTTCGTTTCCTGACTCTATCACAGATGCTAAATCCCATTATGCCACACTTTCTTCATGTATAAGACTGAGATAAAACTGTCTCATGTTTCCCTAAAAAACCACTAAAATTCATTGTGATGTGAACGGCTAGTTCCCCACTGCCATCGTGTCGATGGCCACTCATAGCAACCCTATAGGAGTAGAACTGGCAGCAAGGCTGTAGACATCTTTATGGACATCTTTCTCCCGTGGAGCAGCTGGTAGGTTTGAACCTCCGATCTTTAGGTTAGCAGTCGAGTGCTTAACCACTGCATCACCAGGGCTCCTTAACATCTAATTCACAGGAACATTAACTGCCTTGTCCAAAGTCTCAAGTTAATAACAGAAAAAAGAATTCAAATCTAGGCTATTATTGTTTAAACGGCAGTATTGGTTATTTTGAAGATGTTACATATATTATCTATTTACACCTTTAAAAAAGGCACAGATATATAATATCTGTTCCTCTGAGCTCATTAAAGATCATACCTACTCCATTAACCGTGGTCTTTTCTCCAATTAGCATTAGTCTCTTCCTAAAGCCATTTAACACTTCAAGCTTTCCTGGAGTACCAACTGTCAGGCACAAAGGCCTGGTGGCTTAAGTGGTTAAGAGCTATGGCTGCTAACCAAAAGGTCAGCAGTTCAAATCTACCAGGTGCTCTTTGGAAACCCCACGGGGCAGTTCTACTCTGTCCTATAGGGTTGCTATGAGTCAGAACAGACTTGATGGCCATGGGTTTGGTTTTTTTTTTTGGTTTTAGGCCCTCAGAAATTACATTCCAGAGGAAGTAAAAAAAAAAAAAAACAACTCTGTAAATGGAGAATTTTACTAAAGTGGTATGTGTTTGGATAGAATTACACACAGAATACTTTGAGAGCACAGAGAAGACTCGCTTAGCCCAGTTCTGGTGGGTCAAAGAAGGATTACTGGAAAAGGTGACCCCTGAACTGAGTTTGAACGAAAAGGAGGAGTCCACCAGCTAAAGGGAGAAGTTTTAGCAAAGGCATTGGACAGTGTTTAAGTTTGAGGGTAAAAGCGTAGTCAGTCAAGGAGGAAACGCAGGGGCAGAAGGGAGCAGGGCCACATTCTGGGGAGCACTCTGAGTCGGGCCGAAGAACAAACTGCAATCATTTGTGACACCTGGAGATTCTCATTCAGTAGTTTCGGAGTAGGACCCAGGAATCTGTTTGCACAAGCCTGTTGTTGTTGTTATGTGCTGTCGAGTTGGTTCTCACTCATAGCAACCTTACAGGACAGGTAAGCAGAGTATTAAGTGCTGGCAAGTCTGGGAAATGCTGTTGTCAGTGAGAGGAGACAGGGAAAGGTTTTAGCAGGAATTTGCTTGGGTTCTGCTTTCTGTTTTAGATAGCAAAGACAGGCCATCTCACTTCATTCTGCCATTCTAACACTTGGCATTTGGTTGTATTTGATACATCCTGCCACTATTTACACTCGCTTGTATTCTTTAGTTTTTTCCACAAGTCTTTTCTCTCTCTAAAGACTGTAACCCAAGGAAAAGAGGACTAACATCAAACTTCTCATTTATTCTCCAGAAGATCTACATTCTGCTAAATCTCTTGAAAAAAAATATTTTTAGTTATTTCAGAAGAAGTGGTTGTCTCAAACACATTTTATCCATGATTTTAGGAGAGCCATATATTTTACATTAGTCTTCATCAGGCTTCCTTGCTACTCTCTGTTACTTAATGACTTGCCCATAAATTCATTTTTATGAGTAAATTGGTCCTGACACCACAATTTTTCCCATCACTTGGCTCAAGTGATTTTAAGTTTTCATCTTTTAAATTGGATAAGGCAGAAGGAACCATTCTGACAATTTTTTAAGCAAGAGATAAGACTCTTGTACCATAAACATCTAACAGGAAATAGACCTCCTTTCTTCAGGGTCACCTTGGTAAAACTTCTTCCTTCAAAATTAAAGCCATAATCACCCTCTATGCCTCCTTTCCCTCCCCTGACTTCTACTCAGGCTTATTTTAAATGACCTATTTTCATAAATGCCTATTAAGTCAAAGGCAGTATATTTTCTGTCAGAAGCAATTGAGAGGTCTAATACTAGGACATCTGCAAACTGCCTTGTAGAGATTTTTTAGCAAAAGAATGGAGGAAAAAGAACCAAATTTTATTCCTCCAACTATGTGCTAGGCAGTGTTAGATTCATGAGCAATTCACATAGTAGCCATGTGAGGTGGTTATACAGAACTAAGGCTTGACCCTCAAAGCCCAAGCCCTTCCAAAGGTACAGCTGTCCTTTGAATATGTCAGATTCTCCTACCAGACCTGGGGGATGGCCATGGAGACAGGGAGAAAACTAGTGAGAAAGTGGCAGCACTGGGGAAAAAATACCTAGAGTGACAAAGTACTGTAAATCAGCCTGAAAAGAAATATAATGGCCAAACAGAAACATATCTAATGTGATTTCTCAAAAAAATTTAAAAGGATTTTATTTTTTAGAGCAGTTTTAGGTTAACAGAAAAACCGTGCAAAGTAGAGTTCCAGTATACCCCCTCTCCCCTCTGCATACTTTCTATCAGCATCTTGCATTCCTGTGGTGCATTTGTTACAACTGATGAACCAATACTGATACATTATTATTAATTAAAGTCCACAGTTTACATTAGAGTTCACTCTTTGTATGGTATATTCTATGGCTTTGATAAATGCATAATGTCCTGTATCTACCATTATAGTATCATACAGAACAGTTTCACTGCCCTAAAAATCCCTTATGCTCTACCTATTCATCCTTCCATGCTTTTCTCAACCTGAACTCCTGACAACCACTAATCTTTTTCCTCTTTCTCCCGTTTTGCCTTTCCCAGAATGTCAGTTTAAAATCATACAGTACATAGCTTTTTCAGACAGATATCTTTCACTTAGCAGTGTTCATGTAAGTTCCTCTATTTCCTTTTTTTTAAGCTTGACGTTGTCATTTCTTATCACTGAATAATACTCCATTCTACGGATGCACTACAGTTTATTTATCCACTCACCTGCTGAAGGACATCTTGGTTGCTTCCAGTTTTTGGCAATTATAGATAACGCTGCTATAAACATTTATGTGCCGGTTTTTATGTGGACATACATACTCAACTCATTTGGGTAAAGATTTAGGCACACGATGGCTAGATCGTATGGTAAGCCTATGTTCAGCTTTATAAGAAACTGTCAGTCTTCCAAAGTGTACCATTTTGTATTACCACCAATAGTGGATAAGAATTCCTGTTGCTTCACATCTTCACCAGCATCTGGTGTTGTCAGTGTTTTGGATTTTAGTTATTCTAATAAGGTGAGTAGTGGAACAATGTGATTTTGACTTATGTCACTGATCAGATGACATGAAAATCCTTGTTTCATGGCAATGTCTACCTACAAACTTTCATCCACTCCTAGAATATTTACAGTTTAGGGTGAAAAAAATTTGAAAAGCAAAAATTTGCAAGGAAGCATAACGTTACAACCCAAGATAATGCAGCACTAACCTAATATATCAGTGTCTGAGGAAAGCATCAGACACTGAGAAGAATAAGTCTCTAAACATCTCCCTTCTGAGACAGCGGACTGCCTAACCTTCTTTTGGACATTTAATATCACTCCCTCCTCCCTATGCAGTAGGGGGCTGCTTCCCTCCATTCTCTCCCGAGGGCCAAATGATCAGTGCTCCCTGTACTCAGAGCACTTTTTTCCACTCTCAGTCATGGCGCTAATCAGGCTGTTTTGTAATTTTCCTGTTCGCTGACCAGCATCCCACGTTGGAACCCAAGCTTCGCTGGGCAGGTAGAATGTTTTACTCATTTGGTAGTCCTGGTACCTGAGCACACTGCCTAAGCCTGCAGGAGAAGTTCAAGGCCAGCACCAAGCAAAACCCGTCTTTTCTCCCCTCAGACTACAGAAAGGGTGACTAGTACAGTATCTTCCATGCATTTCAACTACCAAAACAGTAATATTTCTATTACTCACCACCAAATAAGAGAGAGATGAAGAGAAGAATAGATAAGTTTCTGCGTTGTTCAAGAACCAGCTACATCAGAATCAACAGAGATGCTTGTTAAGATGCAGATTCCTGAGGCCTACTCCTGGTCATCCATAATTTGTTATGATCCACAAATCAAATGCCTTTGCAGAGTCAATAAAACACAAGTAAACATCTTTCTGGTATTTCTGCTTTCAGCCAAGATTCATCTGACATCAGCAATGATATCCCTCGTTCCATGTCCTCTTCTGTAACCTGGCTTGAATTTCTGGCACTTCCCTGTTAATGTACTGCTGCAACCGCTTTTGAATTATCTTCAGCGAAATTTTACTGATATTAATGATATTGTGCAATAATGTTCACATTCTGCTAGATCACCTTTCTTTGGAATGGGCACAAATATGGAACTCTCCCGGTCAGGTGGCCAGGCAGATGTCTTCCAGATTTCTTGGCATAGATGAGTGGGCATCTCCAGTGCTGCATCTGTTTGTTGCAACATCTCAGCTGGTATTCCATCAATACCTGAAGCCTTGTTTTTCACTAATGCCATCAGTGCAGCTTGGACTTCTTCCTTCAATATCATTGGTTCCTGATACGTTACCTCCTGAAATGGTTGATCGTTGACTAATTCTTTTTGGCATGGTGACTCTGTGTATTCCTTCCACATTCTTTTGATGCTTTCTGTGTCATTCAATATTTTGCCCATAGAATCCCTCAATATTGCAACTCGAGGCTTGAATTTAGTTCTTTCAGCTTGAGAAATGCCGAGAGCGTTCTTCTATTTTGGTTTTCTAACTTCAGGTCTTTGCATATTTCATTGTAACACTTTACTGTGTCTTCTCGAGCCGCCCTTGGAAATCTTCCCTTCTTTTACTTCATCATCTCTTCCATTCACTTTAGCTACTCTATGTTCAAGAGCAACTTTCAGAGTCTCTTCTGACATTTTGGTCTTTTCTTTCTTTCTCATCTTTTTAACGACCTTCTACTTTCTTCATGCTTGATGTCCTTGATGCATTCCACAACTCCTCTGGTCTTTGATCATTAGTGTTCAATGCATCAAATCTATTGTTGAGATGGTCTCTAAATTCAAGTGGTATATACTCAAGGTCGTACTTTGGCTCTCATGGACTTGTTTTAATTTTCTTCAGCTTCAACTTGAACTTGTATATGAACAATTGATGATCTGTTCCACAGTCAGATCCTGGCCTTGTTCTGACCGATGATACTGAGTTTCTCCATTGTCTCTTCCCATAGGTGTAGTCAGTTTGATTCCTATGTATTCCATCTGGCAAGGTCCACGTGTATAGTCACCGTTTATGTTGTTGAAAAAAGGTATTTGCAATGAATAAGTCACCGGTCCTGCAAAATTCTATCACGCAATCTCCGGCATCATTTCTGTCACCAAGGCCATATTTTCCCACTACTGATCCTTCTTCGTTTCCAACTTCTGCGTTCCAATCACCAGTAATTATTAATGAATCCTGACTGTACGTTTGATCAATTTCAGAATGCAGAAGTTGGTAAAAATCTTCAATTTCTTCATCTCTGGACTTAGTGGATGGTGGAAAAGTTGAATAATAGTCATATTAACTGGTCTTCCCTGTAGGTGTATGGATATCACCCTATCACTGTGGATTGTGTGGATCATAACAAATTATGGATAACACTGCAAAGAATGGGACTTCCAGAGCACTTAATTGTGCTCATGAGGAACCTGTACATACACCGAAGACCAAAAGGTAGTTATTCAAACAGAACAAGGGAATACTGCATCAGGTTGTATCCTTTCACTATACTTATTCAATCTGTATTCTGAGCAAATAATTAGAGAAGTTGGACAATATGAAGAAAAACGTGGCATCAGGATTGGAGGAAGACTCATTAACAACCTGCGATATGCAGATGACACAACCTTGTTTGTGGAAAATGAAGAGGACTTGAAGCACTTACTGATGAAGATCAAAGACTATAGCCTTCAGCATGGATTACACCTCAACACACAGAAAACAAAAACCCTCACAACTGGACCAATAAGCAACGTCATAATAAACGGAGAAAAGACTGAGATTGTCAAGGATTTCATTTTACCTGGATCCACAATCAATGCCCATGGAAGGAGCAGTCAATGACGTATTGCACTGGGCCATTCTGCTGCAAAAGACTTCTATAAAATGTCAAAAAGCAAAGATGCCTCTTTGAGGACTGAGGTACACCTGACCCAAGCCATGGTATTTTCAGTGGCCTCGTATGCATGCGAAAGCTGGACAATGAATAAAGAAGACCAAAGAAGAATTGATGCCTTCTAATTATGGTGTTGGCAAAGAATATTGAATACGTCACAGACTGCCAGCAGAACAAACAGATCCATCTTGGAAGAAGTACAGCTGGAGTGCTCCTTAGAAGAGAAGAGGGTAAGACTTCGTCTCATGTACTTTGGACATGTTATCAGCAAGGACAGGTCCCTGGAGAAGGACATCATGCTTGATAAACTGGGGGGTCAGCGGAAGAGAAGACCCTCAAAGAGATGGGACTGACACAGTGGCTACAATGATGGGCTCAAGCATACAACGATTGTGAGGACGGCACAGGACTGGGCAGTCGTTTCATTCTGTTGTACATAAGGTCGCTATGAGTCGGAACCAACTCAGTGGCACCTAACAACAACTCCTAGTCAGGCTCTCTAGACAAACGCCGTGTAATTTACATTTTATACAGCTCCTCAAATAATTCCTGTAAGTAGTAGTTCTCAACTGGAGGTGAGACTTTTTGATTATCGTGACTGGGGAGGGTGGTTCTGCTGGTATCCAGTGAGTAGAGCCAGGCATGCTGCTAAACATTCTACAATGCACAACATAATGATCAAAATGTCAACGGGGGTTAAGAAACCATGCTATAAGCCCTAAAATTGAAAAACTATTGTTCTTTGGTCTTAAAGCAGCAAGGAGTTTTAAAAACTCTTCAAGCCATAACTAATGAGACCCAACAGCTAAACTGGAGTATAAATTATAACTTATTAGGAATATGCAGGACTGGAAACATTTTGTTCAGTTTTACATAAGGTCGCCATGAGTCAAAGCTGACTCAGCAGCAACAACAGAGATACTTATTCCAATATGTGCAGAATCTGAAAACAACTGTCAAAATCTCAAAATGGTTGCTACTCTAAACCATGGATTTCTAGTCTTGGCCATGAAAATGACCACTTTCAAATTTTTTCAGCGTTACAGGTCCCTTATATGGTTAAACTCCTTGTTATTAAGAACAGTTTTTAAATGACAAAATAATCCAGGTGACGTAAATGTCTTTTTAAATTCTATTATCTACTATGCCACAGTTCAGTGAGAGACAGCCTGATATAGCATAAAGAGTACTCACTCAGGAGGCAGGAAACCTGAGTTCTAATCCCAGCTCTGCTACTTAATTAGCTGCATGATTTGGATAACTCATCACTTCACCTCTCATGGCCCCAGCTTCCTCATCTGCAAAATAAGGAAGTTATGCTAGAGCATCACTGCAGTCTCTTCTGCTCTAACATTCAGGGAGCCTATGCAATAACTACAATAATACACATACACACAAGCTTCTGAAGATTCCTGCACAAAATTCAAGCAAGCAGACTTGCTGGACACCACTAACAAAAAACAATTCCAGAAAGAGGCTGGACTTTGCTGGCTGATGTGTTAGAAATGTATTACAAGCTATCATACTTTTGGTTAAACAAATACATTTGTAAATGAATGACGTAAACTAGTAAAACTTTTTTGGAAACAATTTGCAATGTGGATCAAGACCCTTAAAAATGTCCATACCATCTAACCTAATAATTTCACTTCTGAGAATCTAGTTCTGAAATATAATTTTTTAAAAATCATTAAAGTATTATCTGGGATGTTAAAGCAAAGCAAAAACTCACAAACAGGGAAATAGCTGAATAATTCATGAGATCTACACTACTACGGAATAGGCAGCCAGTCAAAAGAAGATCCAAACTCACTGCCCTCCAGTCGATTCCGATTCATAGTGACCCAACATGACAGAGCAGAACTGCCCCATAATTTCCAACGCTGTAAATCTTACAGAAGCAGGCTGACACATCTTTCCCCTGTGGAGCCGCTGGTGGGTTGGAACCACCAACCTTTTCGTGAGCAGCCGAGCAGTTAAACTACTGTGCCACTAGGGCTTCTCCCAAAGAAGATACAAAATTAGAAATCACATTTAGGAACTTCTGAAATGGAAGCAGAAAACTGTATATACGGTTCAGTGAAAAAATTAGGTACAGTCTTAGTTTAAGTAGAAACCAACACATCCAAAAGTGAAATACAGAAACTGTGGATGGAAGTGTTCAATAAATATTACTTTCTTCACTAAAGCCTTCTGTATTTTCAATTTTTCTACGAGAGTCATGTATTACTACCGGGGGTGGGGGGAACACACTCAGTCACTATCAGCATTATCTTCCCAATTAGCGTCCTAATCCTAGACCCCAAACAAAAATACCAGCTATACACGTGTGCACAGAAAACCTCTGGCGGTAGGAATTAACACCATACAGTCGTGGGTGTCCCCCACATGACAACTCTATGAGGCGGGCTGGAGCGCGGAGGTGGAGCCCTTAATTCCTAGGGATCAGGTGCAGCCACCTGGACGTCAGGGGGGACTCCGCAATTCCCTGGAAACCGGCGAAGCCTAAGCCTGTGTTGGTCTGCTTTCTAACCAAATTTCCGGGTTAGCGTCAGGGTGCCCTGAAGGGCTTAGAAAAACGGGAATGGTCTCGGAGGCAAACTCGGTGGGGCGTGGGGCCCGGGACCCGGGACCCGGGACCCAGGACCGTGCCATTCCTCACCTCGCGGTCTAGGCGCTTCGCGGGGAGTGGTTCCAAGGGCCAGGTTCAGTGACCCGGCGCCGACGAGGCCGAGGAGAGCGAAAAGGCGCGGCATTCCGCGGACACCCGACACCCAGCAGTCTCTGGGGCCCGCGCTCCCTCCCTGGCCCCGAACCCCGCTCCCGCCAGGCCCTTTCCGGTGCTCCCGGTTTGGGGCCGCTGCAGTCGCCGCTCCCCGGACTCTGCTGAAGCGACGAAACACGGGGGCCCCGAACCCTGGTCTGCGCGCGGCCCGCTCCCTAGCTCGCGTGGCCTGCCGGCTTACCTCGAGCGGCCGGTACCCAGAACTTCTGTGGCATGCGCCGCACTAGCCCGGCGCTCGCGGACAATCGCAGCGAAAGCCGAAAGCACCGAGGCAGCGGCACTTTTCTGCCTCAGCCAATCATTGCTTTCCCCGGCTACGGAAGCCCGCGGGGGCCGAAAATTCCAGACCTCACCGGCGCGCGCAAATCCCAAAGTCTTGGTTTGCCTCTTGGCAAAGTCAGTGCTGTGGAACTAAAGTAGAAAGCATTGGTGTCCTCTCTTAAGGGAAAGCCGAATACTGTATTTTAAAATATAATAATAATAAAACAAAAACAACCCCTCCAAAAAAAACTGAAAGTGATCGTTTAGGCAGGATTTCTTTGCATAAATGTAAGAAATAGCTTGAAGTCATAGGAAACTAGAAATTACTGGCAAATTATGTCTTTGCGTACCCAGAAATGTCTCTGAATAGTTTAATACAAATAAATAAATAAATGAATAAAGCAACCAGCCTCAAAATCTCCTCAAAATCTTTAAACCACCTTTGTGTTTTGATTTAAATGTGAGAAGATGAAGTCATAGTCAGCAAGAGATTGTCTCCTTGGCGATGTTAATTGATACAAAAAGAATTAAAATCGCTAAAGTAACTCCTTGTTATCATGGCATAAACTGAGTTGCGTTACAACAATAGTTCTAATGGGAAATGTGTGCAGACATTACTTAAGTGCTGCTATGGGAACTTGGTTTGGAATTTTGTATGAATTCTCAATATTCTTCCTATATCCTCATCAGTTTAAATCTTTGATTTTAATCCTATTTATGATTTGTAACACCATAAACTAAGTGCTAATATCTTTAAACAACGGATCCTGAAGCCTGTTACTAGGATCTAACATGTAGAATTTTTTTTCCCCTAAAGCAAAAGTGAGGTCCCCCTCTTGTAAGTTTCTCTTAGCTAACTCAGAAAAAATCAGCCTTTGATTAATACATTGACGGAGAACAACTGGGGGTGATTTGGTAGAGAAGAGAGACTTCCTTAAATCCTTCTATAAAAGCTTAGTTTGGATAAAGACCAAGCAGTTACAGATATATTTGAGAAGGTTGTGCTTGAAGTTCTTACAATATAAAATATAATGTAAATAAAAAATCTTGAGTACCATTTAAATCAAAAATTAGCTGCAAAGGACAAACATAATAAGAAAAAAACATATAAAAACCTCCACAGAAGACATCAAATTACACCACATTCCTTACTGGTTTCACTTAGTTTTTTGATTCATAGCATCTTTCCCTTTACCACAGAGCCCTGGCTGAGCCATTGAGATTGGTAATGGTGGGCAGGGGGCAGTGAGAAATTTTGGGGGTATAGCTCATCTGCAGAGCAGCTGCAACCCTTTCGAAGGGGCACAGATCTGTAAGGGCCAAACTAGACAAATGGCTCTGCACCGAGAATTATTTTACAAGTTAAACTCATTAAAAATGTGACAATTCTCAGAACCCCCTCCCAGCTTGAACTGGTGTGTATTAACTCACGAAGCAACTTTCAGTACTTTGCAGGATTGTGTGTGTGTGTGTGTGTGTTTCTTTCTTTCTTTTTTTTCCCCCAGCATCTTGTATTATACAAAGGAAACATATGCAAGACTTTTTCTGGAATAGTAGTCCACAAAGAACTAGTCTTCAAAGCCTACACACAAACATTAACTTATTAAGAAGCCCTAAAGTTGTCAAAATAATTTGACAAGGTTTAGTCCAGCTATCTCTATCACTGTCTATATGTGGGTTTTTGTCTGGTAAACTAAAAATATAAGGATCATGAAGTAAGTTTCATTGTTTGAATTCTGCCTCTTCCACTTTTGAACTGCAAAACTTTTCTTGGTCCAGTAAATACTGACTTATCTGAGCCTGTTTCTTTAACTTACAACGAGGAAAATAAAAGCTACTCTTATTACCCTGGAATTATGTGATGAACAAATAAGAAAAAAATGTATATAAAAAGGCTTTATAAAGAGAATAGTACAAACGTAAGCTATTATTCTTAGTAGGCGAATGCTGATATACAAATACTAAGATGAACTTTTGCCATTTCATTATTTGTTCCATATTTCTACAGTACTTTTTATCTATGCCTTTAACTATTTCCTTTAATGGTTCATGTTCATAAGAGAAGGTATCATGTCTAGCTTATTTTATAAAATACCCAACAGTTTGTGGGTGATTGTGTTTCGATATTTATGAGGATGTTGACGATAGATACAAACACGGAATTGGATTGATCAACAGTCCCCAAAGTAGATTTTAATACACAGCATCAGTATTAAGCCTCTAAGAACGCTGGCTGCTCTTGTTTGAGCCACGCATTAGCTGGTATGAAGGGCTGGCCTGGACTGGGTGGGAACTCATTTCTTGGACCTTCAAATACAGGACAGTAAAAAGCACTTAAACCCATGACATCTAAGTTCTGGGGATTTGGGGCTATTGTGATTATCTTTTATCATGGGAAGTGAAAATTATTTGTTAAAGAAAAAGGAAAGAAAGGCATTCTATAGTTGTTGAAAATCTTCTGAGAAGCGATATAAGCTTATTGACAGACATGCAAATTTCCCAGGAAATGCTTTTTTCTGTATCCCTTTTATTTATACCACAAGAAGGGAATATATTCTGCATCATAGGCATTTAGTTTAAGATATAATGTTTAAGATGTTTAAATAAATGTTCAGACTTCACCAGCCACCATTCTGGTGTGACTTGAATTTCAAAAGAGATGCGCTCAGGGTCTGAGGTCCTCTGAGGAGAGTCTTCCAATTGCTTTACTACTGCACGCTCCACCATAAACTCTAGAAAACCTCTCTCAGCTGTATAATTCAGTGAAATCACTGTGAAGCTGCCCTTGTATTTTAATCAAGATGAACTTGAAAGGTGAACATTATAAGTGGGAGAAATTATTTATAATTTGGTAATAAAAGTTTATGTCTAACATTCCAAATTTCACACATCTGCTATGTGCTGGCCCTGAAATATAAAACAATTGAAGTTGCCTTTACATTTGGCCTTATATGAAAGGTCATAAATTAGAATGATAGCATTCATCCTTTTTCTTAGCTCACAAAACTTCCATATTAACATCTTCACCTCAAACATAAATGGTTACCCAGCTACAAAGAAAAGAGTTGTATTGGCCTTTATGAATTATAGTTTATGTTGGAAATCTGTGGTACATCAGGTTGTTCAGCTTTCAGTGAAGTGCATCTACTTCAATAAAGCTAATTCTTCCACAGTGAAACTAATTAAAACTGTTATGGCCAATTTAAATAAATAAACTAGGGTATATGAAAACTTAGGAGTATTTTAGACATTGTCAAATGGTTTCCAAGTTATAGGGTTCTTTTAACTTTTAAAAATGCATTTCTACATCTTTAAGGATTTTGCTGGCTAGAGTATCTACTACCAAATTTATTTAAAATACCACTTTTCAATTTTCAAAACATTTCTTTTAAATGGGATTTTAACTGATAATGTGAAATTTTTGAGGTTTTTTTTCAACTACGTAAAGCTAGGCACAACTTATTTCTGTTACAACATGTAACTAAATTCATCCCAAAATATTAATGAACTGGACCAGTTCTTTGTGTTTAGACTTTCAAAAAAATGTTTATAGCAAAAAATCCCAGATGTCTTTGATTTTCGAGGGTAAGTTATCAAATCCATATGTTTTTTGTGGTGTAAATGTTTCTTTCACAAGCCCAGTGATGTAGTTAAAATGCAGCATTATAAACTAGCAGGGTCAGGTTGAAGAACAACTTCAGAATTTCAGGTCTTCATCCAGGGAGAATGAAAAATTTGAAGACCAAATGCTAGTTCCAGTAACTATATTCCAGAAGCTATATTCCCCAATTCTGGATTAGCGAACCCAATGGAGCTGAGAATTACTAATAGGTTTAGCATAAGTTCTTTCATCTCAACTTTTTGTCTTAATTAAATAATTGACTTTTCTCTCTCCCAAATGTCAGGATGAACTAATGTCTTTGCAGTCATTGAAGTCCTTGCCCATCTTTTGTCGTCTGAAACTCTTAGCAGCAAAGACTAGTTGTTTCTGGTGTAGCAAAACCTGCACCAATGTCTGGACATGTTTCTTGAAGGTCACCCACACCCAGAGGGCAGTCAGCTGTCTCACAAACACAACATAGTCCTCTTTTCACATCTCTCTCCCCAAAATAATTTGAGGAAATGACAACTCTCTTCACAAATTGTAACTAAAGGAAAAAATAATACCTTCTTACCTTGCAAGTCTTCTTGTACAAAGTCAATCAAGACAAATCCAAACTGCGTTTTATTAGAATGATGCAAAGCCTTCTTCATGATTTATGCTGAAGAACTGAGTCACACAGGTTGCAGAGGACACCAGATTTGGAGAGAACAAACAATGTTTCCAATTTAGCCAAGGACTAAATTGTTGGATTTGCTTTAATCACCTTGGGTGGGTTAGGTACTAAATACTGTGCATAGGCATTTGCTGGTTTATGATCGATCTTACTATTCTATCCAAATGAAACTTGTTTCCTTTTTAAGCTTTATAAATTTGCTTAGCACCTGACAAAGAAAACTCCACTGCCGTTGAGTCAATTCAGACTCATAGAGACACCGTAGGACAGAAGACAACTGCCCCATAGGGTTTCCAAGGCTGTAAATCTTTACTGGCAGCAGACTGTCACATATTTCTTCTGCAGAGCGCCTGGTGGGTTCGAACCACTGACATTTTGGTTAGCAGCCGAGCACTTTAACCACTGCACCCCCAGGGCTCGTTGGTGAAGAAAAGGTGCTCCTAAATATAAATGGATGAATAAACAACTAAATGGATGAGTGAACGGATGAATTCTCAGTTGATCCCAGTATAAGATCCTCTGAGTACTACAGAATCAATACATATTAAATAAAATGTTAGAGAAAATGAAGTTCCCTGATGTGGACTCTATGGGAATCAGATCTCAGCTCTTCATGAGCCTTATTCCCCCATCCTAGTCACAGGATTAATTAATAAATTATTGATTAGGTGCTTGAAACTGTGGTGATAATAGCCCAAATTTTACTTTTTGCAACCATTCCTACTCAGAGGCAACAAAGATCTCAGAACCCTCATAAAGCTTACTTTTCACTTTCCTAACGAGACAAAAGGGCATACCAATTTCACCTACAGCATAGAAGTTACTCCCTAACTATACATTAAGGAAAACTTAATGTCTTATGGGTCAAAACCCCTACCTACCTCCCCTCCCCCCAAAAAAAACTCAAAGAAGTTTTTCCTAGTCTAATTTATTGTGAGAAAAATGCAATAACATATTTATAAGAAAATTGGAAAATCAAGAGAAGATGAGATTCTGAAGGAACTCTATTGTAGAGAAAATGGATTGTTCCTTTAAAATAGAAAGAAAGATGATTTTTTCATTCTTAAGTTTGTGTTTATGTGTTTTAAAGAATAACATTTTATTAGTCTCCACTAGCTGGAGTAGAGGAAGCCTTCGCTAAGCTTTGAGCATGGCCTCTTTTCATCCTTAAAGCTCCTTCATTCCTAAACCATTGGCAACATTCTGTTGGTCCAAGGGTGTTTGCCTGACTTAGATGTATTGTTTGACTACATGTGAGGCCTTGGTTTTCACACCAAAAGGAAAAATAAAATCAATTGCCATCGAGTCAGTTCTAACTCATGGCGACCCCATGTGTTTCAAGTAGAACTACACTCCATGGGGTTTTCAATGGCTATGACCTTCTGGAAGCAGATTGGTTAGTAGTCAAGTGCTTAACCATTTGTACCATCCAGAGACCCTGATTTTCACATAGACCTATACAAAGTGCCACGCTAAAAAGAGTAAAAATTTAGCTTGGGCACAGCTGCTAAACCAAACTGAGACAGGGATTTCTATTTCTTTAAACATGCTTTATATGTTCTTCTATAATTTGGTTTTTCTACCCAACATTGTATTTCTGAGGTTCACCAATGTTATTCCATCTGGCTATAGTTCATTCATTTATCACTGCTGTATAATATTTCATAGTTCAAATAAAGAACAATTTATCAAAAAGAAAAAAAAAACAAAACACCAACTGGGGCAGAGATTACTTCCATCCTTTGACCATTTGCATGACACTCCAATACTAACGCTGAATATATGTATCTGGAGGGATCTGCAAGGAACCTTAAAACTAAGGAAATCATGGGGTAGATTCCCATAGCTCATTTGTCCCTCAGTCTGAGAGGGACATGGCAAGTCAGATATGGTGTAGAACAAGTGTGTCCACTGGGATACACACTAGAAGCAAAGTTTCCATAGAGAAGATGTGTGAAAGAAGAGACAAGTCTCACCTCCTGGTGGGGGAAAGTAAGCCTCCAGGATGGTACCTTCCATCTGCCATATAGATGATGAGTGTTGGCCAACAGGGGTGAGCCATTTAAAGAACATGGGTGTCTTTAGTGCCTTCCCAAAGTTACCTTGCCAAAGTGCTCCTCCTCCAGTCTCTTAGGTCATTCCTGATTTGCTAGAATTCTTACCAGGCTATCTCATTCAAGAGTGACCTTACTTAACTGAACTTGGCTCTAGGCTCTGGACTTCTACCCTTTCCGTGTTCTCCACAGATAATTCATGTGCTGTCTATCTCTTCCCCAGTTCCTAAGCTAAATGTCATGATGGCAAAGACCTCATAAACTCATTTCTCATAAGGTGATGATGGCAGATCCAATGCGCGATTTTTCTCATAGGCATTTAAATAAGGTAGTTTCTTAATAGCTTAAAGTAATAAATCTTTTATTATGAAAGGTCTTGACATGTCTCCACCAGTGCCAGGTGTGGGCAGATAGTTCAGGTACTTATGGGTGTGATGGCCTCCCCAGACAATCGGGAGATGTGTCACTTACCCAGAGGTGCAGGCTAGCCTTCCTGTTTTGTAGGTCTAAGAGAAGACTGCATTAGACTCTGTTCATCTAACTCAACCAGGGAATAATGGTTTAAAACATCGGCTGTTTTCAAAAAAGGAGAAGAAGGGAAGGACATGCGGATGGCAGGGGATATATTTTATTTAACTTGAATGGTCTAAATATTTATAAACCGAAAGATTTAAGTTACTCACTGTCATCCCTGAAAATGAAAGGTCCCCATCCTCTAGACAATCAGAATAGTGGCAGCTGCCAAGGAGGCAAGAGAACAAAAGACATTTGGGATGGACGTGCCTGCGATTATTTCCAAGAAAATCAATCCAATTAAACCACGGAGATGACACTTCATTTTATATCAATACTGCTAGCACACACTTTGGAACATAGTTATGCTCCATCTGTGGACTTGGATTTGGAAGAGAAGGAACTCTTCCAGAAAGAGTGTGTGTCTTTGTACCTCACACCCTGTCCTGACTAACAAACTTGCATTTTACCTACTCTTCCAGTACATCCAAATCCAGGCCAGAAGGTAATTCCAAGTCTGGAAAAGCTGATGGCTTATTAAGTATGTGTTCTTATCGAATATTGTCTTAGTTATCCAGTTCTGCTATAACAGAAATACCACAAGAGGATGGTTTTAACAAAGAGAAGTCTATTTCCTTACAGTAAAGTAGGCTAAAAGTCCAAATTCAGGGTGTCAGCTCCAAGGGAAGGCTTTTTCTCTCTCAGCCTTCTCATCAGTGTTCCTTCGGACTAGGAGCTTCTCGGCGCAGGGACCCCGGTCCGAAGGACGCGCTCTGCTCCCGGCACTGCTTTCTCGATGGTATGAGGGCCCCAACTCTCTGCTTCCTTCCCTTTCCTTTTATCTCTCTTTTTTTTTTTTTATTGTACTTCAGGTGAGGGCTTACAGAACAAATAGTTTCTCATGAAACAGTAGTACACATGTTGTTTTATGACATTGTTTAACAACCCCACAACATATTAAACCTCTAACTTCTCAACCTTTTTTTTTTTTTTTTGGTGAAAATACACATAGCCAAAGATACACCGTTTCAAAAATTTCTACATACACAGTTCGGTGACATTGACTATGC
>NW_004443995.1:12140149-12152723 GCF_000243295.1 Trichechus manatus latirostris
ATTCTCTGTATGGCTTAGTTTTTCGGATCTTTGCTGTGGAGGGACGGCGTGGTGCTTCTGCCTAGAGCGCCATTTTGCCGGAACCTCAAGAGATAAAAGGAGGCGCAGGCCACACTGCAGGGAAACTCCCTCTACATTGGATCAGGGATGTGACCTGGGTAAAGGTGGTGTTATAATCCCACCCTAACCCTCTTTAACATAAAATTACAATCACAAAATGGAGGCCAACCACACAATTCTGGGAATCATGGTCCAGCCAAATTGATGCACACATTTTTTAGGGGACATAATTCAAACCATGACAAATATGGACCAACAAGTGAGAGCAAATATGCACATTTAGTGAAAAAGGTTAAGTTAGTCATAAAGAATAAGGTGAATTCTCAGTAAGAGGTAGTGATTGTTCTTATTTTTTAAAATTTTCTTATTTTTATTACACAAGTAATCCATGTTTTCTGTAGATAGATTAGAAAATATGATTAAAACAAATTCAAAGCTTGCCTATTATTTCACTACTCAGAGCAAAATAGTATGCTTGTACAGAGCTTTCTAGGCTATTCCCCATCTCTGTCTATCATTCTCGAGGTTGCTCAGGATGGTACACATTGTTGTAAAATCTGTTTTTCGCATTTTATTATCCTTTGTGAAGATCTTTACACGTCAGTAAATATAAAATGATTTTACCAGCAGCATTATGCACAATCATAATTCAGTTAATCGCTTCATTGTAAAAAAATATGTATTCTTAATTCTTTGTCACCTGTTTTAATTCTTTGCCATCAATAATACATATATGTATATATACAATATATGTAATATATTTTATATGTGCATATATACAATATGTATAATATTTATTTATATATATATATGTATTGGAGCCCTGGTGGCGTAGAGGTTAAGAACTCAGCTGCTAACCAAAAGGCTGGCAGTTCAAATCCATCAGCTGCTTCTTGAAAACCCTATGGGGCAGTTCTACTCTGTCCTATAGGGTTGCTATGAGTCAGAATCGACTCAACAGCAATGGGTTATATATATAACATACATATATAGAGAGAGAGTGCCTTGGTGGCACAGTGGTTAAGTGCTCTGCTGCTAACTGAAAGGTTGGCAGTTCAAACCTATCAGCCACTCCATGGAAGACAAGACTTGGCGATCTACTTCTGTAAAGATTACAGCATAGGAAACCCTATGGGACAGTTCTACTCTGTCCTAAAGGGTCGCTATGAGTCAAAACCAACTTAACAGCACACAACAACAGATATGTTTATATATTACATATATACATTATATTTGAATTCTCATCTGAGTATTTCCTTAGATAAATCCCTCAATGTACAATCACTGTTTCCAATGATTTGCACATCTCAAGAGTATTTCACTATTGTTGTTATGGTTATTAGTTGCCGTGGAATTGATTCCGACTCAAGGAGACCCTACGTGTGCAGACTAGAATTGCCCCGCAAGGTTTTCAAGGCTGTGACCTTTCAGAAGCAGTTCACCAGACCTAACTTCCGAGGCACAACTGGGTGGGTTCAAACTACCAACCTTTCAGCTAGCAGTCGAGCACTTAACTGTTTACATCACTGTAGGTATTGCCATATTTCTCTCCAAAGCAAACCCATTGCCATCGAGTCAATTCAAACTCATAGCAACCCTATAGGACCGAGTAGAACTGCCCCATAGGGTTTCCAAGGAGCGGCTGGTGGATTCAACCTGCAGACCTTTTGGTTAGCAGCTGAGCTCTTAACGAAACTGTGCCACCAGGGCTCCATATTTCTCTCCAGGAAGGCTAATTTATACTACCATCAGGAGTGTAACAGAGTTGTTTTAAAAAAAATCTGACGAGTTTGTAAATATCTGTTTACTTTTCGGTCTTCACTTGTGGCATGTAACCTCCTGGAGGACGGGTAGAATGTCTAGTCAGTACTATCTTCCTAGCACCTGGCACATGTCTACCCTGAGTATTTGTAATTTTACATATTTTTGGTTACAAGTTTCCCCAAATTGTGTAAGTCTCAGGCACTACAGAAACTGGAATTCTCCTGCTAACACTTAGGAAGCACTTCCTATTTGCCAGACGCTCTTCTATGCAAGGAAACCCTGGTGGTGTAGTGGTGAAGAGCTATGGCTGCTGATCTAAAGGTCAGCAGTTGGAATCCACCAGGCGCTCCTTGGAAACTCTATGGGGCAGTTCTACTCTGTCCTATAGGGTCACTATTAGTCAAAATTGACTTAACGGCAACAGGTTTGGGGTTTTTTTGGTTTGGTTCTATGCATTTTACAAATATTAATTAATTTAATCCTCACAAAAACTCTATCAGTTTACTACAGCTATCATCTCCAGTCTTTAAATGAGGAGGCTGAGGTTCAGAGAAGTAACTTGCCCAAGATCACACAGTTCATACCTGTGGATTTAGGATTTGAAGCCAGGCAGCTGACCTCCAGAATCCACGATCTTCAACCATTTTGATTTCTTTTAAATTCCAGGGATACCATCCTGTGCATTGTAGCAGTCACGGACCAAATAGCTGACTTCTTTCTAGTTATCTATCATTGCATAACAAACCACCTTAAAACTCGGTGATTTAAAAAACACTCATTTTATTATCTCTAACAGTGTACAGAGGTGGGAATTTCAGACAAGTCTGGGTGTTTCTGGCTCGGGATCTCTCACATGGCTGCAGTCCGATAGTGGCTAGCACTAGAGCCACTGGGAGCTAGCTGGGCATCTCCCTCTCCATAAATGTGTCACAGGGCCACTCTATTTGGTCTCTCTGTATGGGCTAGTTTGTGCTTCCTCACAACATGGCCACCTCAGCAGTCAGATTACTTACATGGTGGCTGAACACTTCTGAAGTGAGTATTCTAGCAAACAAGGCTGAAGCAATGTGGGAGCCTCAGTAGTTACATAGTATCACTTCTGCCATATTCTATTAATCTAAAGGATCACAAAGGACCAGTTTCAAGAGGGCCATTGACTCCACCTCTCAATGGGAGGAGTATCAAAGTCACATTATAAGAAGAGCATGTGAGATGGGACATCTTGTTGCTGCCTTTTGAAAAATACCATCTGCCACCTAACTAGAAATTTTCTTTCTTTATATAAGAAGAAATCCTCAGACTGTAAAACATGCTTTAAAACTTATACTTCTTATAGAGCTGATAATGTGTGTGCTGATTCATTCTTGTTAGCTACCTGCCCTTCTGACTGATAGAATATACTTATAAAATGACACAATGGCAGAGTATATTTACAGGCCAGTGGGACAATTTATGGCTCTGGAACAGAACGAACTGACCAGCCTTTATGCAAATTGAGCCTGGGACCCTGGCCTCAGTGTCCATGATTTTAAAGTTGTCTGCAGAGTTTCAACTAAATGGGAAAGATAAACGCTTTTTCTGTTTCTACAGAAATTATCCTTTTGTAAACCTGCTTTTTATTATATCCACAAATTAGCTTCGATGTCACTGACTGTAGTCGTAGTGTGGTTTCTATATGGGCCACCAATAACCTGTCCAGTGTTTGCCTCTGGCAGCAGGCCAGCAATAAAAGGCTGAGAGCAGAAGGGCACAGGCAACTTGACCTTCTCCTCATGCAGGGATGCCCATTGCAGTGGTCTGTCTCCGTTCAGCTGTCATTTCATTTAGTAAACAAGGCAGATTTAGGAAGACATTTGAAGGGCCAAATAGTGACAGCTGGAAGTTTCAATCCCATTTCTTCTCGGCTATAGGAAGAGAAAGTAAAGATCCCCACAACAGAACTGTCTTGGAGTGATTAAGCCCATCCTTTGTGGACCTGGAGATGCTGGATTTCTCATTGTTTGTTTTTGAAAGCTTGCCATTGATTTCAAACCAGTGGAGTCTGAGGCCACAGCATTTCTGGATAGGTTAGCGACTCCGGTGGATAAGTCGCCACTACCTCTCTGTGCTACATGTTGCACAGTGGCTCAGGTAGTGGCCCATTTTATGTGAGAATGTGATCGTGACTTCGAAAGGAAACGACAACCAATAATAATCATTTATCTCCCACACCCAGTACAGAGCACTATAGCACAGCGAGAAATAAAAGCATTCTAGCCCCAAGCCAAACTCTGAAATTCTAAAAAGACTCAGATTGTTTCCTTCCTCCTTCAGCTGAAGGATCGCAGAGTCTGGGATTCCCTTAAATGCTCCTTGGACTTAACGCTTGAGAAGGTTTGGTTTCATTTTGAATCATTATTCCCCCTGGCCCAGACTCCCCTCAGGAAATTTTCTGGGTAATGGAGTCTGAACTACCGTTTGGTTCTTGAGGGCACCCACCGTCAGCTCCTGCACTTTGTCATTCGTTTTAAGTTGTTAACTTTCGTAACATGATCTAAATTTCCTAAGGAGGGGGAAGCAGAACTTCCCCTTGAAAATTTTCTGTTGATAACTTAAAACGTTGCTTTGCCTCACTAGATAGTCGTATGCCTCAATTTCCTGATCTGACAACGTTGCCAAAGTGAGTTCTTGGCCACAAAAGACAACAGAGCCTTATTTCCTGGGCATAATTTTATTTCTAGAAGTTTACAAATGTCGTTGAAGAACCTCATCTAGACCCCCTTCTCTATGAGGTAGCCACAGCAGGTCGCGAGAAGCAAGGCTGGAGTTATAACAGTTAAACAGAGCTAGGGTGGAATGTCTGGGCTCAAGCCACCTCCCTGGAGGTTTTCCTTTTTGGCTCATGGTAATTGGATAGTTCATCGCATATTCACGCCTTTCCCGGGCTTGTGAAGTGTGGCTATTTTCATTTGAATTAATCTATAGAAAGCCACAAGTCACATGACCTAGACTTAACTGAATTATAAATTCCAGACTTAAAAATTATTTCACAGTTTACCCTGGAATGTTATAATGTACCATCTACAGCATTGTGTCAAAAGGAAGAGGAAGCATTGTGTCATTTCTATTCATTTCTCAGTGGGATAAATATAGAGTTATATTTTAGCCTTTTATGAACGAAAATGAAGTTAATTCCATCCTAAGAGAAGTCTTGACTTGTCAGCTTCGGGAAGCTGAGTTCTCTCAGTCTTCATGAATCCACGGAGTAAGCCAACTACCAAATGCAGTTATGCTTCTTTTTTTGTCTTAATAGGCTGCCCTGTGTAACCCCACATTGATTCTGGTGGTCATTTCTGCAGAGAAGAATGATAGTTAGTATCTGAAATCTTAGTTGCTCTCCACAAACTACCAAGAAAGAACAAACTTCTATGAAGAACCTCAAGTCTGAATTGCAAATCACTAGTTTACTCCATAGACAGATGACCACTCATGCTCCCCAAGACCAGTAGTTGTTGAGGGATTAATTTAGATCTTTGGTTGTAAGACATTCCACAAACCATAAATGCCTCTGTGCCTGGAAAGGGTTACTTTGAAAGTCTGAAGACTCACAGACAATTGGTTATGCAGGGCGGTATAGGCTCCTAAATCATTTTTTCTATACTTTTATGGGCTTAGGTAGAAATTAAGGAGTCCCTGGATGGCACAAACATTTACGTGCTTAGCTACTAATTGAGAGGTTGGTGGTTAGAACCCACCCAGAGGCATCTTGTAAGAAAGGTCTGGTGAACTACTTCTAACAAATCAGCCACTGAAAACCCCAGGGAGCACAGTTCTACGCTGACATACATGGGGTCACCATGAGTCGGAATCTACTCACGGCGACTACCACTGTTTACCCACTGCCATCAAGTCGATTCTGACTCATACCTATAGGACAGAGTAGTACTGCCCCACAGAGTTTCCAAGGAGGGCCTGGTGGATTCCATCTGCCTACCTTTTGGTTAACAGCCAGGCTTTTCATGGCAACTAGTAGCTAGAAATTAACCCCTATCTTCCATAAGTAAGATTCCTTGTGCTCATCTTGGAGTCCCTGGGTGGTGCAAATGGTTAACACATTTGGCTACTAATCCAAAGGTTGGTGGTTTGCATCCACCCAGAGGTGCCTCAGAAGACAGGCCTGGCAATCTACTTCTGAAGAAATCAGCCATTGAAGACCCTATGGAGCACAGTTCTATTCTGAGACACACGGGGTTGCCCTGAGTCATAATTGACTTGACAGCAAATATTGTTTTTACTCATCTTACTTACACACATGTATGAGACAGGCAGATCAAACAAATTCTTCTAGCAAGTCATGATTTTGTGATAGTCTTGAAGAAATGTTAAGAAAAAGCTTAAATCCAATACAAAGGCTGCTTCATTTGTGAACTTAAGGTGAACTGTGGGTTAAGTATTCCTTTGTCACTTCTTGGACTGGACAACTATAAATGGAGGGCTAAAATCACTGAAAAAGTCTAGTGATTTAGTGTAAGAGCAAGTGTGAAATATACGCGTTAATAAATCTTACACCAGCTGTATTTCCTATCTGAGCTATGCCAGCCAGCTCTTTAAGCCTGAATTTTAAAAACTTATAAAAAAAAGCTATCTTTTCAAAACTTGCTTATATAACTCTCAGTTAAGAAAATGTATATTTATTTCTTAAAGTAATGTCATTACTAGAAGCCTACCTCTTTCCCTTTGACAGTAAAACAGAGTGCTTATCTTCATATTTTCATAATGAAAACTCCCCAAGCTCAGGCTACTCTGGCAGATTTACAACCTTTGAGCAGGAGAACTGACAGGCATTTTAATATGAAAGGAGATATGATGTCTTTAATGTATAGTGATGTCACTTCTAACAAGCTTTTTGCAGTGCAATCACCATAACAAGTCCAAGCTGGCTGCTGCAGGAGAGACCTTTTAACCTAGAGAAAGGTCACAGATAATACAGAAAAGAAGGGACTCTCCTGACTCAGGTGGAAGGGCACAGTGTGCAACCGTGGTCACCAGCCGATTGTGGGTATGCGTTAGCTGCAAGAAGTTGAAGCTAGGAGCTGTCTAGACGGAGCTGACCTTGAGAGGGGAGAAGGCAGGGCATGATACTGAAAGGGTAATGAAAATCCCCCAGGGAGTGTTAAAATGAAAGCAGGATTGCCCATTGACCATCTTTTTTCTCCCCTTTATCCTGCCCTGCACAGGTCTCGTAACTTGAAAGTGATATTGACAGCCACAGCGTCATTAGCAGGTGTGCGATTATTATGCCTGGAGAAATGGCAATAAGCAAATGCCAGAAACTTGCGGTCTTTTATTTGCAAATGAGGCCTTAAAGGTTTAGCATTTTGTGTAGGAAATTTTGGTTCTGGCTTTGAAAAGAGCTTTCGATTCTCAGAGGCTGATATTCAAATGTCCCTGTCCTAAGCCCCTAATTATAACTGCTACCCACTCCTGACTGAGGAGGAAGGATTTTTATCAAATAATCTGAGAACTGCTACATTGCTAAGACCTGTGGACCTAGGAAATGCTGCACAGGGCCTTCTGAAGGCCGTTTCCCAAGAAATCCCAAAAGCACTTTCCACTACATTAGAGAATGAGGCTGGGAGTGGTTCTCAAGGAAAACCTTAATATCCCAAAACTGAGTAGATTTTCACAATTTAAATAAGCTTTAATTTGTTAAGCAAAATTTCTGGAAGTATGAGGGTTAACTTAAGAACTTACAAGGTTTTGCCAGCTCAGAAGATAGCCAAGTATTTAAAATTTGCCAGCACAATTAAACATAGTTCTCTTTAATTAAACGTAGGCACATTCAGCCATCTACACATTCGAAATTAATTATCAAAGATTTATCATGTAAGGGAGCCAACAGCAAAGGCAAGGGTCAGAACTGACCAATATTCCAAAGGACTATGATTTTTTTTAAAGATGTTATTATCTAATTAATTTTACTGCAGTGAGGCCATGGTTATGAGCTTGGACAAGCGGTCCTGGATTGAGTTCTATTTCTATCACTTGCAAGCAATGTGATTTGGGAAAGTTACCTAATTTCTCTAGGCCACAGTTTCATCATCTGTGAAATGGGAATAATCATTTTACTTACCTCACAGGATTTCTGTAAGAATTAATTGAGCAATGAATGTAAATCACTTACCACCATGTTGAAAGTATGGTTACCCATTGCGGTCGAGTCTATTCTGACTCATAGTGACCCTTTAGGACAGAGTAGAACTGCCCCATAGGGTTTCCAAGGCTGTAATCTTTATGGAAGCAGACTGCCACATCTTTCTCCTGTGGAGCGGCTGGTGGGTTTGGACTGCCGATCACTGGGTTAGCAGCTGAATGCTTAACCACTGCACCACGAGGGCTCCTTAAAGCATGGTTAAGCACTCAAAAAATGTTAACTGCCATTACCTCTACTGTTATTAAAGATAAAAAGGAGATTTTTTGTTGTTAGGTGCTGTCGAGTTGGTTCCAACTCATAGTGACACTACGTACAACAGAACAAAACACTGCCTGGTCCTTTGCCACCCTCACAACCATTGTATGCTTGAGCCTGTTGTTGCAGCCACTGTATCAGTCCATCTTGTTGAGGGTCTTCCTCTTTTTCACTGACCCAAGCATGATGTCCTTCTCCAGGGACCCTGATAACACGTCCAAAGTATGTGTGATGAAATCTCACCATCCTTGTTTCTAATGAGCATTCTGGCTGTACTTCTTCCAAGACAGATTTGTTCGTTCTGCTGGCAGTCAATAGTATATTCAATATTCTTTACCAACATCATAATTCAAAGGCATCAATTCTTCTTCAGTCTTCCTTATTCATTATCCAGCTTTTACATGAATATGAGGCGATTGAAAACTCCATGGCTTGGGTAGGCACACCTTAGTCCTTAAAGTGACATCTTTGCTTTTTAACACTTTCAAGAGGTCTTTTGCAGCAGATTTTCCCAATGCAATGTGTTATTTAATTTCCGACTGCCGCTTCCGTGGGTGTTGATTGTGGATCCAAGTAAAATGAAATTCTTTACAACTTCAATATTTTCTCCATTTATCATAATGTTGCTTATTGGTCCAGTTGTGAGGATTTTTGTTTGCTTTATGTTGGGGTGTGATCCATACCAAAGGCTGTAGTCTTTGATTCTCATCAGTAAGTGCTTAAAGTGTTCTTCACTTTCAGCAAGCCAGGTTGTGTCATCTGCATATCGCAGGTTGTTAATGAGTCTTCCTTCAATCCTGATGCCATGTTCTTCTTTATATAGTCCAGCTTCTTGGATTATTTACTCAGCATACAGATTGAATAAGTATGATGAAAGGTTACAACCCTGACACACACCTTTCCTGACTTTAAACCACGCTGTATTCCCTTGTTGTGCCTTCTGATCTATGTACAGGTTCTACATGAGCACAGTTATCCATAATTTGTTATGATCTACATAGTGGAATGATTTTGCATAGTCGATAAAACATAGGTGAACATCTTTCTGGTATTCTCTGCTTTCAGCCACGATGCATCTGACATCTGCAATGATATCCCTTGTTCCACGTCCTCTTCTGAATGGGGCTTGAATTTCTGACAGTTCCCTGTCAATGTAGTGCTGCAACCGTTTTGGAGTGATCTTCAGCAAAATTTTACTTATGTGTGATGTTGATGTTATTGTTTGATAATTTCTGCATTCTGTTTGATCAACCTTTCTTTGGAATGGCACAAATACAGATCTCTTCTAGTTGGTTGGCCAGGTAGCTGTCTTCCAAATTTCTTGGCATAAATGAGTGAGTGCTTCAAGCACTGCATCTGTGTGTTGAAACATCTCAATTTGTATTCTGTCAATTCCTGGAGCCTTGTTTTTTGCCAATGCCATCAGTGCAGCTTGTACCTCTTCCTTCAGTACCACCAGTTCTTGATCATATGCTACCTCCCGAAACGGTTGAATGTTGATCAGTTCTTTTTGATACAGTGACTCTGTGTATTCCCTCCATCTTATTTTGATACTTCCTGCATCGTTTAATTTTTCCTGTAGAATCCTTCAATATTGCAACTCGAGGCTAGAATTTTTTTCTTCAGTTCTTTCAGCTTGAGAATGACTGAGTGTGTCCTTCCCTTTTGGTTTGCTATCTCCAGGTCTTTGCAGATTTCATTATAGTACTTTACTTTGTCTTCTTGAACCACCCTTTGAAATCTTCTGTTCAGCTCTTTTACTTCATCATTTCTTCCATTTGTTTTAGCCACTCTGCATTCAAGAGTAACTTTCGGAGTCTCTTCTGACATCCATTTTGGTCTTTTCTTTCTTTCCTGTCTTTTTAATGACCTCTTGCTTTCGTCATGTAGGATGTCGTTCCACAACTCATTGGTCTTCGGTCATTAGTGTTCAATGAGTCAAATCTGTTCTTGAGATGGTCTGTAAATTCAGGGGGGATATACTCAAGGTTGGACTTTGGCTCTTGTGGACTTGTTCTAATTTTCTTCAGTTTATAATGAAAATTAATTTTTCTTCATGATTGCTCAAAGGATCATACTTCAAGATCTAAAAAGCCTAGACCCATGGACTAGTCACCCTTTCACAGTGAATTTGACATAAGAATGTGTGCAAAGCTGTATTCAGATTGTAGTAACTACTACACCTCCTGTCTGTCCCCCACCCCCCCAAACCCATGCTACTCTAAACCAGTGGCTCTCAAATTTTGAAGTACACACACAAAAAAAACAGGGAAACTTAAAGTAAATGCAGAAATTCTGGTGTCTTAGGCTGGGTTCTCTGGAGAAACAAAACCAGTAAAGTATGTATCTATATATGTAGAGAGATTTATATCAAGAAAATGGCTCTACGTGGTTGTAGAGGCTGGAATACCCGAAGTCCACGGGTCAGGATAGAGGCCTCTCCTGATGCACGTAGCCACAGCAGATGGCGAACCTAAGATCAGCATGTCAGAGAGCAGGGCTCTTGTTCACAAACTGTGAAGATCAATGAATCCCAAAGATCAGCAGGTAAGACTGCAGGTAAGTTGCCAGCTCAAGTCTCAAGAACTGGAGATCAGATGAACAGGAGCCAGCTGCAGGATACAGAATGAGCAAAAGCCCACAAGCCTTGCAAGAATATCGACTTATATTCAATACAGGCCACACATCCAAGGAAACTCCCTTTCAACTCATTGGCTACTCACAGCAGATCCCATCATGGAGGTGATCAGATAATATTAAATATCATTATGGAAGTGATCACACCATCATATGACTATCAAATCACTGAGAATCATGGACCAGCCAAGTTGACACACAGCATTAACCATTACATCTAGTATGGAAAATTTGAACAGGGGCCAAATCTTCTGCAGTTTTAATAAATACTCCAGTTGCTTATGATGCAGGTATTATATAGCCAAACCCATTGCCATCAAGTGGATTCGGACTCATAGCGACCTTATAGGACAGAGTAGAACTGCCCCATAGAGTTTCCAAGGAGTGGCTAGTGGATTCAAACTGCCGACCTTTTGGTTAGCAGCCAAAAGCATAACCACTTGCAGCACCAGGGCTCCTTCAGATGTTATATGCAGATCCTAATGGTCCATTGGAGAATTATGCTTTACCTTCTGCTCGTCAAGAATAGAAGGATGGGCATTTTGGTGAACATGTAGTTTCTTTTCCCTTGCTTGGTAAGAATTGGATTGTCTTCTGCTTAAGAGGTACTTTTTACTCTGGAGGACTGAAGTGGTCCAGGTTAGGGCCAAAAGAGAAAAAATATGTCAGGCTCTTTAGGGAAGGGATGAAGACCTTCTTGGAGTTTCACAGGAGTAGGACAGGAGACAGGACATGGCTAGGATCTTGGCATACTGTTTAAGACTGTGCAAATGGCTGGAGCATCCTTTGTTGCCTTTATAGATTGATTTGTGTCCCACAAAAATGTGTGTCACAGGAGAGTAAGAGGAACAAAGAAAATATCAGCACCACAGAAAAAAAGCAGCACAAAATGACAGCAATAAACTCACACTTATCAAAAATTATGCTGAATGTAAATGGCTTAAATGCACCCATAAAGAGACGGAAAGTGACAGAATGGATAAAAAAAACACATCCATCAATATGCTGTCTACAAGAGACACACCTTAGAAACAAAGATGTAGATTTATTAAAAATCAAAGCATAGAAAAAATATATCAAGCAAAGAGCAGGAGTGGCAATACTAATCTCAGATAAAATAGACTTTAAAACAAAATCCACAATAAAAGACAAAGAAGGACACTATAAAGTGATTAAAGAGACAATCCATCATGAAGATATAACCATAATAAACAACTACACACCCAAAGACAGGGCTCCAAAATACATAATAAACTCTAACAGCACTGAAAAGAGAAATTGATAGTTCCACAATAATAGTAGGAGACTTCAACACCCCACTCTCAGTAAAGGACAGAACATCTAGAAAGAAACTCAGCAAAGATACAGAAGAGATAAAGGGCACAATCAGCTAACTTGAACTCATAGACATATAAAATGCTCCACCCAACAGCTGCCAAGTACACATTCTTTTCCAACACACATGGAACATTCTCCAGGATAGACCACATCTTAGGCGACAGAACAACCCTTAACAAAATCCAAAACATTGAGATAACGCTAAGTGTTTTCTCTGACCACAACGCCATCAAGGCAGACATTAACAACAGGAAGAGCAAAGAAAACTAATCAATTACATGCAAACTGAATAACACCCTGGTTACAAACCACTGCATAATAGAAGAA
>NW_004443995.1:12153519-12156510 GCF_000243295.1 Trichechus manatus latirostris
CACAAAAAAAGAAAATTACAGACCAATATCTCTCATGAATATAGATGCAAAAATTCTGAACAAAATTCTAGCCAACAGAATTCAGCATCATATCAAAAAAAATAGTACACAACAACCAAGTAGGATTCATACAAGGAATAAAAGGATGGTTCAACATTAGAAAATCAATCAATGTAATCCATCACATAAATAAAAGGAAAGAAAAGAATTACATGATCATCTCAATTGATGCAGAAAAGGCATTAGAAAAAGTCCCACACCCTTTCCTGATAAAAACTCTCAATAAAATAGGTATAGAAGGGAAATTTATCTTAATAATAAAGGGCATCTTTTCAAAACCAATGGCCAACATCGTTCTTAATGAAGAGAGGCTGAAAACATTCCCCTTGAGAACAGGAACAAGACAAGGATGCACTTTATCACCATTCCTATTTAACATTGTGCTGGAAGTCCTAGATAGAACAATTAGGCAGAAAAAGAAATAAAGGGCATCCAAAGTGGTAATGAAGAAGTTAAATTGTCCCTATTTATGGATGATATGATACTATACATAGAAAACCCAAGAGACTCCACGAAAAACTACTGGAACTGATAGAAAGATTCAGTAGAGTAGCAGGATACAAGATAAACCTACAAAAATCAGTTAGATTCCTATACACCAATAAAGAGAATGATGAAAAGGAAATCAGGAAAACAATACCCTTTGTAATAGCCCCTAAAAAAATAAAATGCTTAGGAATAAATCTAACCAGGGATGTAAAAGACCTATACAAAGAAAACTACAAAACACTATTGAAAGAAACCAAAGGAGATATACATAAAGGGAAAAACATACCATGCTCGTGAATAGGTGAACTCAATATTGTGAAAATGTCAATTCTACCCAAAGCAATTTACAAATACAGCGCAATATGGATCCGAATACCAACAACATTCTTTAAAGAGATCGAAGAATTAATCAATAACTTCATACGGAAAGGGAAGAAGCCCCAGTTAAGTAAAACACTACTGAGGAAGAAGAATGAAGTAGAAGGACTCACACTACCTGACCTCAGAACCTACTATACAGCTACGGTAGTTAAAACAGCCTGGTACTGGTACAATGACAGCTACATTGACCAATGGAACAGAATTGAGAACCCAGATGTAAATCCATCCACCTACAGTCAGATCTTCGACAAGGGCACAAAGTCCATCAAATGGGGAACAGACAGTCTTTTTAACAAATGGTGCTGGCAAAACTGGATGTCCCTCTGTAAAAATATGAAACAGGACCCATACCTGACACCATATACAAAAACTAATTCAAAATGAATCAAAGACCTAAATATAAAGCCAAAAACTATAAAGTTAATAGAAGAAAAAATAAGATCAACACTAGAGGCCCTAATACATGGCAATAACAGGATACAAACCATAACCAACAACACATAAACTTCAGAAGTTAAGCTAGATAACTGGAATCTTCTAAAAATTAAACACTTATGCTCATCAAAAGTCTTCACCAAAAGAGTAAAAAAGAGAGCCTACAGAGTGGGAAAAAAATTTGGCTATTACAAATCAGACAAAGGTCTAATTTCTACAATCTACAAGAAAATCCAACACTTCTACAACAAAAAGGTAAATAATCCAATTAAAAAATGGGCAAAGGAATTGAACAGACACTTCACCAAAGAAGACAGTCAAGTGGCCAAAAGATATATGAGGAAACACTAGCGATCACTAGACATTAGAGAAATGCAAATCAAAACCACAATGAGATACCATCTCAGCCCAGCGCTACTGGCACAAATCAAAAAACTGGAAATAACAAATGTTGGAGTGGCTGCGGAGAGATCACATCTCTTATGTACTGCTGGTGGGAATGCAAAATGATACAACCATTTTGGAAAACAATATGGCGCTTCCTTAGAAAGCTACAAATAGAAATACCATATGATCCAGCGATCCCACTCCCAGGAATATATCCTCGGGAAATAAGAGCCGTCACACGAATAGACATAGGCATGCCCATGTTCATTGCAGCATTGTTCACAACAGCAAAAAGATGAAAACAACCTAGATGCCCATCAGCAAATGAATGGATAAACAAACTGTGGTACATACACACAATTAAGTATTACACAATGATAAAGAACAATGATGAATCTGCGAAACATCTCATAACATGGATGAATTTGGAGGGCATTATGCTGAGTGAAATAATCACAAAAGACAAATATTGTATGAGACCACTACTGTAAAAACTCACGAAAAGGTTTATAGCAAAAAAGAAACAGTCTTTGATGGTTACGAGGGGTGGGGGGGAACACTAAATAGACAATAGATAAGTGGTAACTTTGGTGAAGGTTAAGACAGTACACCATAGTAGGGAAGCCAGCACAACTTGTACAAGGCAAGGTCATGGAAAAACTCCCTGAGGGACCGAATTACTGGGCTGAGGGTCTGTGGGGACCATGGTCTTGAGGAACATCTAGCTCAATTGGCATAACATAGTTTATAAAGAAAATGTTCTACATTCTACCATGGTGAGTAGCGTCTGGGGTCTTAAAAGCCTGTGAGCAGCTATCTAATATACTCCACTGGTCTCACTCCTCAGGAGCAAGGGAGAATGAAGAAAACAAGATACAAGGGAAAGATCAGTCCAAAGGACTAACAGACCACAACTACCATGGCCTCCACTAGACTGAGTCCAGTATAACTAGATGGTGCCTGGCTACCGCTCCTGACTGCTCTGACAGGGATCACAACAACAGGTCCAGACAGAGCTGGAAAAAATGTAGAACAAAATTCTAACTCAAAAATAAGACCAGACTTACTGGCCTGGCAGAGACTGGAGAAACCCCGAGAGTATGGCCCCCGGACACCCTTTTAGATCAGTAATGAAGTCACTCCCGAGGTTCACCGTTCAGCCAAACATTAGACAGGCCCATAAAACAAAATGAGACTAATGGGGCACTACAGCCCAGCGACAAGGACTAGAAGGCAGGA
>NW_004443995.1:12157048-12158250 GCF_000243295.1 Trichechus manatus latirostris
AAAAAAAAAAATACCAAGCAAACAACACTCAAAAAAGAGCAGGAGTGGCAATATTAATCTCTGACAAAATAGACGGTAAAATAAAATCCACCACAAAGGATAAGCAAGGACACTATATAATGATTAAAAGGTCAATAAACCAGGAGAACATAACCATAATAAGTATTTACGCACCCAATGACAGGGCTACAAAATACATAAAACAAACTAACAGCATTGAAAAGAGAGACAGCTCCACAATGATAGTAGGAGATTTCAAAACACCAGTTTCCGTGAAGGACAGAACATCCAGAAAGAAGCTCAATAAAGACATGGAAGATCTAAATGCCACAATCAACCAACTTGATCTCATAGATATATACCAAACACTCTACCCAATAGCAGCTAAGTATACTTTCTTTTCCAACGCACATGGAACATTCTCCAGAATAGACCACATATTAGGCCATAAAGCAAGCCTTAATAGAATCCAAAGCATTGAAATATTACAAAGCATCTTTTCTGACCATAAAGCCATAAAAGTAAAAATAAATAACAGAAAAAGCAATGAAAAAAAATCAAACACATGGAAACTGAACAACTCCTTGCTCAAAAACTACTGGGTTACAGAAGAAATTAAGGACAGAATAAAGAAATTCACAGAATCAAATGAGAATGAAAATACATCCTACCAGAACATTTGGGACAGAGCAAAAACAACACTCAGAGGTCAATTTATAGCAATAAATGCACACTTCCAAAAAGCATAAAGGACCAAAATTAAAACATTAACCGTACAACTAGAACAAATAGAAAGAGAGCAGGAAAGGAAGCCTTCAGGCACCAGAAGAAAGGAAATAATAAGAATTAGAGCAGAATTAAATAAAATAGAGAATAGAAAAACAATTGAAAGAGTTAACAAGACCAAAAGCTGGTTCTTTGAAAAGATCAACAAAATCGATAAACCATTGGCCAAACTAACAAAAGAAAAACAGGAGAGGAAGCAAATAACCTGAATAAGAAATGAGATGCGTGCTATCACAACAGACCCAACTGAAACTAAAAGAATCATAACAGAATACTTTGAAAAATTGTACTCTAGCAAATTTGAAAACCTAGAGAAATGGACAAATTTCTAGAAACACGCTACCTACCTACACTACACAAACAGAGCTAGAACAACTAAATAAACCTATAACAAAAGAAGAGATTGAAAAGGTAAT
>NW_004443995.1:12158350-12177569 GCF_000243295.1 Trichechus manatus latirostris
ATAGAGAACAGAAAAACAATTGAAAGAGTTAACAAGTCCAAAAACTGGTTCTTTGAAAAGATCAACAAAATTGGTAAACTATTGGCCAAACTGACAAAGGAAAAACTGGAGAGGAAGCAGATAACCCGTATAAGAAATGAGATGGGTGATATCACAACAGACCCAACTGAAATTAAAAGTATCACAACAGAATACTATGGAAAACTGAACTCTAACAAATTTGAAAACCTAGAGGAAATGGACAAATTTCTAGAGACTCACTACCTACCTAAACTAACACAAACAGAGGTAGAACAACTAAATAAACCTATAACAAAAGAAGAGATTGAAAAGGTAATTAAAAAACTACCCCCCCCCCAAAAAAAAAACCCTGGCCCTGAAGTCTTCACTGGAGAATTCTACCAAATTTTCAGAGAAGAATTAACACCACCACTGCTAAAGGTATTTCAGAGCATAGAAAAGGATGGAATACTCCCAAATTCATTCTATGAAGCCAGCATAACCCTGATCAAACCAGGTAAAGACACTACAAAAAAAGACAATTACAGACCAATATCTCTCTTGAACCTTGACGCAAAAATCCTCAACAAAATTCTACCCAATAGAATTCAACAATATATCAAAAAAAAATTCAGCATGATCAAGTGAGATTTATACCAGGTATGCAGGGATGATTCAACATTAGAAAAGCAATCAGTGTAATCCATCACATAAATAAAACAAAACACAAGAACCACATGATCTTATCAGTCTTTGCAGAAAAGGCATTTGACAAAGTCCAACACCCATTCATGATAAAAACTGTCAGCAAAATAGGAATAGAAGGGAAATTCCTCAATATAATTAAGGATATTTATACAAAGCCAAAAGCCAACATCATCCTAAATGAAGAGAGTCTGAAAGCATTCCCCTTGAGATTGGGAACCAGACAAGGATGCCCTTCATCACCACTATTATTCAACATTGTGCTGGAGGTTCTAGCCAGAGCAATTAGACTAGAAAAAGAAATAAAGGGCATCCAAATTGATAAGGAAAAAGCAAAAGTGTCTCTATTTGCAGATGATATCATTTTACACACAGAAAACCCCAAAGAAGCAACACGAAAATTACTGGAACTAATAGAAGATTTCAGCAAAGTATCAGGGTACGAAACAAACATACAAAAATCACTTGGATTCCTCTACACTAACAAAGAGAACTTCGAAGAGGAAATCACCAAATCAATACCATTTACAATAGAAGATAAAATACTTAGGAATAAATCTAATGAGAAATATAAAAGACCTATACAAAGAAAACTACAAGACACTATGGCAAGAAACCAAAAGAGACCTGCATAAGTGGAAAACCATACCTTGCTCATGGATAGGAAGACTCAACATCGTGAAAATGTGTATTCTACACAAAGCAATCTACAGATACAATGCAATCCCGATCCAAATTCCAATGGCATTTTTTAATGAGATGGAGAAACGACATCCATTACATGAGGAAAAGACAGTCTCTTTAACAAATGGTGCTGGCATAACTGGATATCCACCTGCCAAAAATTGAAACAAGACCCATACCTCACACCATACACAAAAACTAATTCAAAATGGATCAAAGACCTAAATATAAAATCTAAAATGATAAAGATCATGGAAGAAAAAATAGGGACAATGCTAGGAGCCCTAATACATGGCATAAACAGAATACAAACCATAAGTAACAATGCACAAACACTAGAAGAGAAACTAGACAGTTGGGTTCTCCTAAAAATCAGACACTTATGCTCATCAAAAGACTTCACCAAAGAAGTAAAAAGACAACCTAGTGACTGGGAAAAAAATTCTGGCTAGGACAAATCCAATCAGGGTCTAATCTCTAAAATCTACAAGATACTGCAAAACTTCAGCAATGAAAAGACAAATAACCCAATTAAAAATTGGGCAAAGGATATGAACAAGCACTTCACCAAAGAAGGCATTCACGCAGCTAACAGACACATGAGGAAATGCTCACTATCATTAGCCATTAGAGAAATGCTAATCAAAACTACAATGAGATACCATCTCACCCCAACAAGGTTAGTTTTAATCCAAAAAACATAAAATAATAAATGTTGGAGAGGTTGTGGAGAGACTGGAACACTTATTCACAGTTGGTGGGAATATAAAATGGTACAACCACTTTGGAAATAGATTTGGCGCTTCCTGAAAAAGCTAGAAATAGAAGTACCATACGATTCAGCAATCCCACTCTTTAGAATATATCCTAGAGAAATAAGAGCCATCACACGAATGGATATGTGCACGCCCATGTTCATTGCAGCACTGTTCACAGTAGCGAAAAGGTGGAAGCAACCTAGGTGCCCATCAACAGACAAATGGACAAACAAATTATGGTATATTCACACAATGGAATACTATGCAATGATAAAGAACAATGATGAATCCACAAAACATCTCATAACATGGATGAATTTGGAAGATATTATGCTGAGTTAGTCACAAAAGGACAAATATTGTATAAGACCACTATTATAAGAACTCAATAAAAGGTTTAAACACAGAAGAAAACATTCTTTGATGTTATGAGGGTGGGGAGGGAGGGTGAGGGTTATTTACCAACTAGATAGTAGACAAAAACTATCTTAGGTGAAGGCAAAGACAGCACTCACTACAGGGGAAATCAGCACAACTGGACTAAACCAAAGCTAAGAAGTTTCCTGAATACAACCAAACACTTCGAGGGACAGAGTAGTAGGGGTGGAGGTCTGGCAACCATGGTTTCAGGGGACATCTAGGTCAATTGGCATAACTAAGTTTATTAGGAAAATGTTCCGCATCCCACTTTGGTGAGTGGCATCTGGGGTCTTAAAAGCTAGCAAGTGGCCGTCTAAGATGCATCAATTTGTCCCAACCCACCTGGAGTAAAGGAGAATGAAGAACACCAACAACAAAAGGAAAATATTAGCCCAGCAACAAAAGGGCCACATAAACCAGAGACTCCATCAGCATGAGACCAGAAGAACTAAATGGTGCCCGGCTACCACCAATGACCACCCAGACTGAGAACACAACAGAGAGTTCCTGACAGAGCAGGAGAAAAGTGGGGTGCAGAACTCAAATTCACACAAAAAGACCAGACTTAATGGTCTGACTGAGACTGGAGGGACCCTGGAAGACATGGCCCCTGGACTCTCTGTCAGCCCAAAACTAAAACCACTCCTGAAGCCACCTTTTCAGACAAAGATTAGCTCACATAGGTACATGAGACTAAATGGGCAGCTCCTGTCCAGAGGTGAGATGAGAAGGCAGAAAGGGACAGGAGCTGGTTGAATGGACACAGGAAATCAGGAGTGGAAAGGAGGAGTGTTCTCTCACAGTACAGGGAGAGCAACTAGGGTCACATAACAATGTATGTATAAATTTTTGTATGAGAAACTAACTTGAACTGTAAACTTTCACTTAAAGTACAATAAAAATATAAAATAAGAGGTTAGAATATGTATCATCTCTGGACTTCTGGTAAGGAAAATTAACTGAAGACCCTCATCCAAAGATGGAAGGGGTCCTATATAATCAATCTGCTACCAGTTGACTGGCTGTCTTCCCTGAAGGGTGGTACCATATATAGGGGTCTGCTGCTGGCAGTTTGGTCAGACAGCAAGGGCAGTAGAGAAAGCTCATGCTGTTGGACTCATGCATAGTCCCCATCCTTGCCATGATGGCCGCTCCTTTCATGGTCCATTGCAAAAGCACTGGGATAGCTGAGAAAACAAGCTGGCTGACATCCAGAGGATGAGTCACTTTGTCATTCTTTCTAGCTGGTTGTTGAGAGCCTTGTGGTGGTTTTAAAATACATCCAAAAATTCTTTGACACTACTTCCTTCTAAAAGTGGAGACTGATACCCCTCCCCTTGAATGTGAACCAAACATAGTGACTCAGTTCTGAAATATAGAACCTGATGCTATGTGACTTCTAAGACAAGGTCATAACAAAGACGTATAGTTTCCACTTGGTTCTCTCTCAGATCACTCACTCTGAGGGAAACCACAAGCTCTGTTAGGAAGACTATTCAAGTAGCTTGTGGAATGGCCCATTGGGGAAGAATTGAGGCCTCCCACCAACACCAACACCAACTTGTTAGTCAAGTGAGTGAGTCTCCTTGGCAACCTATTCTCCAGCCCCAGTCAAGCCTTTAGATGAAGGCAACCCTGGATGAAATCCTACGGTCTTATAATAGACTCTAAGCTAGAATCACAGTTAAGCCACTTCCAAATTCCTGTTCCACAAAAACGCTAGATAATAAATGTTTATTTTTTTAGGGCATTAAACTTTGAAATGATTTGCTATGATGCAGTGATAAACAACTAATATAGACTCTGGTATCTGGAACGGGGCAGGGGGGGCGCTGCAATACAGTTGGCAGGATCTTGATGAGAATGTTAGTGAAAGCCCAAAGGTACTTAAGGAACTGTTAGCAGAAGCCCAATGGCTTTCAATGAGACTACCTGTGGGGACTTAAGTGAAAGTGAGGAAAATGTTGCTTAAAACTGAAAGAAAAGAGATCCTTGTATTTAGTTGCAGAAAGTTTAGCAATATTTTCACCTGTGATAATTTGGAAAGTAGAAATTGTACCGAATGAACTGGGTGATCCAGTTAGAGTGTTGAAGTTGCCACCTAGATTTTTCTTGTTGCTCATAGTAAAATGTGGGAGGGGAGACAAAAGCTGAAGGCAAGACTATTAAATATAAAAAAGCCAGGGCCTATTGGTTTTCAAAATTTCCATCTAGAGATGTCAAATGATGATAATCATGACAATAGCTTTTAGGCCAAAACCAGCTCCAGGGAACTGGCTGGAAAACATAGTCTCTAATGATCTGTTGTTAAGAAAACCTCAGAAAGATCTAAGCCAGTGCCTTAAAAAACCTTTCAGTTAAACAACAGGGTTTTAAGGTTTTGTCTTTCAGCAACCTCAGCAGAAGCCCAAGTAGAGAAGATCTGTCTTGAACAGATTTGTGGGTGGATTTTGTCCAATGGAGTTCACTCATACCTCTGTCACTGGGAAGATTCTCTTCACTGTCCTTCGTGGCCACCCTGAAAGAATCTGTAACGCAGCAAGGGTCCACTTCAATATACACTTGTACCAATATAACAAGTCAAACTGTCTGTGAACTGGGCCCAGTTCACAAAGTTCTTTCTTCCTGCATCATAGTGCCCTAATCCCCAGCCCCATGAAGCTATGAGTTAAGAGAGAGTTATTGGTGCAACAGAGGTAGGTGACATGAGATTTAAGCCACCTGTACAATGTTTTGGTGCCTTCTGGATCATCTTGAGCCTAGTCATGAATGTACCATTTCCATCATATAGTTTTCCCGCCCAATCTATGACTCCTGAATCTGCTAATACTGAGTTCCTTATAGAGAAATATTCTCAAGCAAAACGTTGCCTCCAAAATCCAGAGAGGGTAAAAAAGCACAGTACCTCTTCGTAGTGGTAGGAAGTACAAGGGGAGTTGTTTTGATGTGCTTCAGGCCCGTTGACCTCTAAAAACTTCACCAAAGTGAGACATGCTGAATTTCTGTGGAATTAATCTCCCACACTCTGGCAGGTGAATTACTAGGGACCTAGGGTTCTTGCAGTCTGCTACTGATTATGTCCGATTAGCATGATGTTATCGATATTGTGGATAAGCATGATGCTCTATGTAACATAAAGATTGTCAAGGTCTCTGTGAACTATATGACAAAGAGCAGTAGAACTAACATGGCTCTGAGGCAAGACAGTGAATGTGTCCTTGCCACCATTGCTATGGCCCTGAGTGCAATGTATGGTCTTGCTGGGTGTGCCAAGAATGCAAGGCCCTGACCTCTCTTTACCCAGGCCATTTCTCAGGGTTATGTTTACAGTGAGCAACCTTGAGGGATGAGGTAATGTCTCCTCCCAGACAAAGAGGAGGCTTAAAATAAAAGCACTAGACTTCCCAAGCTTGGTGTTCCTCTACTGTAATACAACTCGCAATGTGTGCAAGCATACATCTCAGCCTACCTGTGTCATCCCTGCCTCCCACCTTGTGGGACTTGAGGGGCACAGAGAACTAATGTATACAAACATGAATCTCTGGCTATGGCTTTTTCCATAATACAGTCCTTTGTGTCTGACCCAGGAGTCTCATGTCTTCTGCCAACAACCATGAAACTATGCAGACTTACTTGTTACCTCGCAAACAGGGGAAAACACCAGACCCTACACAGTTCTTGACAGCCACATAAAGGCCAGATGCTTCTTTTCTTCCCTGCTAATAACTATTGAGAAGAAATCTTTGCTGGGTCAATACACATGACCCAAGTGTTAGAGGCTTGTTAACTATAGTAAAGATGCCACATCCAGCACAGCAGCTGTGATTAAGACTATAACTTGATTAAGTTTGTAGTAGTTCTCTGTCATCCTCCATGAGCCATCTAATCTTTACAGAGGCTAGAGTGTTGAATCAAAAGAGAATATTATGAAAACCTCTCCATTTTCAATGGTAGCCTCATTCTCTATAGTTATTCCAGGATTGTTGTATCACTCCTGCAATTGGCAAGGAATGGAACAGTTTCATGGGCTTACAAGTGGCCAGTAGTTCTCACCTAGGGGTGATTTTGCCCCCTAAGGGAATTTGGCAATGTCTGGAAACATTTATGGTTGTCACAACTGTAAGATGCTACTGGCATCTAGTGGGTAGAGGCCAGGATGCCACTAAACATCCTACAATGCACAAAAAACCTCCTACGATAAAGAATTATTTGGCTCAAAATGTCAATAACACTGATGTTGAGAAAAATGAACTTAGCCCTTTCAACTGCAATGACCTTTACTCCACAGGACAGGTAATCAATTTGAAGGTGCTGCCAGCTGCTAAGTATATCTCTCAATCGTCCATTCACGGAAATAATTGCAAAGTGGGTATCCAAAACCATTGAACACACTTTTAAAAGAACTTGGTCTCATATGCCTCTGTTTTAACCAGACGACTGTGATGGTGTTTCAGGCCTTCTGGTATCAGCATCATCTCAAACACTGTAGCTAATAGTCCTTGAAAAGGACTTTCCCTAGTGTACAGTTACCCTGGTAAATTGCTTCAGTTCCCTTTGCTGAAGGATCAGAGGAATATTTACTGTATATACTTGCAGTGGCACCATAGGGTCCTTCCACAAGGGATCCAGCATCCCTTTCAATAAATGGGCTCTGGGTTCATTAACTAACTTGGATCTGGAAACACAGTGAGGGAATGCAAGTTTCCATTGTGGAAGGCAATGATAGCCTTCTGCCTAACAGCTGTTGATTTTTTCAGTTATCCAAATCGAGCATCACCCTAGTCAGTTTCCCACTGACGTATAACCCTGAAACTAGGTACCCTCATTCATACTGTGGCCTTGCTGCCCATAATGGTCATTATGTCTATCTTTCCTTTGATGGTTAAGTGCTGCCACTTGGCCTTTGGTAGCCCAGACTCCAATAAGCACCATAGATAAGAGGGGGTCCAATTGCATGGACCAAAAAAGACTTGATGCATTTGAACTATGGTGTTAGTGAAGAATAGTGACTATACCGTGGACTGCCAGAAGAATGAACGAATCTGTCTTGGAAGAAGTAAAGCCAGAATGCTCCTTAGAAGCAAGGATGGTGAGACTTTGCTTCAAGTACTTTGGACATGTTATCAGGAGGGACAAGTCCCTGGAGAAGGACATCATGTTTGGCAAAGTAGAGGATCAGCAAAAAAGAGGAAGACCTTCGACAAGATGGCTTGACATAGTGGCTGCAACAATGGGCTCATGCATAACAATGATTGTGAGAATGGCAAAGGATGGGGCAGTGTTTCATTCTATTGTACATAGGATTGCTAAGAGTTGTAACTAACTTCATGGCATCTAACGTCAACAACAATTGCATGGTAGGATCTCCCACTGTGAACCCTGGCCTACAGACAATAGCCACTACTGAGCTTCTCAAAGATGTTGGTCTTCCCCAACCCCCACCACCACTACCTCAAGTGGAGGGCATTCCTTATTCCCTCATAAGACAAATCCTCTGGACCCTTCTTGGAAAAATAGTCAGGGTGTGGCCCTCATAGTAAATCCATTCTCATACTCCCAACACTTTGAGTCTTCTGACCCCTTTCTCAAAGCTATGTCAAAGAAGTTTCAACATCCTCACTTCATTCACTTTAGGCCATCATGTTGACTAAGCTTGAAGAAGTTATCCTAGCATCATATAAAGATCAGCTGTACAACAGAAGGAGAGTTAGGAATAGCAGGAAGAAATGGAATGTGTGGTTAATTGCCTCCATGAATAACTCCCTCCTTTGCCATGAGACCAGAAGAACTTGATGGTACACAAAGAGGGAAAATGCAAAACAGAATTTAAAATTCTCATGGATTCCAGACTTCCTGGAGTCATGAAGACAGGATGAACCCCTGAAACTATTGCCCTGAGATAATCTTTAAACCTTAAACTAAAAATATCCCCAGAAGTCCTCTTAAAACCAAACAATAATTTAGCTTAAATAGTAAACAATGTCTTTAAGTACAATCTACCCTTAAGATCTATCTACATAGGATCAAACTGACAACAGCAACTTGAAAGTTTGGATAGGAAACTTTGGTGGCAGTGAGTTTATGTTAACGGGAGAGGAAACACTTGGAAAAGGAGGGTGAAAATGGTTGTACAACTTGAAGAATGTAATCAAAGTCACTGAATTGTACGTGTAGAAATTGTTGGATTGGTGTACGTTCTGCTGTGGATATTCCTTGACAACAACTACAAAAATAAAAAATAAATAAAAAGACAAACTCCAGGTGTCCATGCTAGAACATTAAATCCGGAGTCACAGGTAAATGCTTCCAAGTCCATACATTCTCCCCTATCCAGTCTCTATCGGTCTTCCTCAGTCTAATACTCTCAAAATCCACTCCCACTTGTGTGCCCAAAATTGATGCTAGTACATTCTGTCAGGTTCAACAATTTCTTTGGCAGGTTGGTTATTTCTTCCAAGAGCAGGCTTGTACTTTCCCTATTTATTTGCCTAAAGGCAGTGAGAGGAGTTTGGAGTGGGTTGTGAGGAGAACAAGCATCATCTTGGGAGGCACCTGTTTCAGATGAGATCATTGCATGCTCTCCAGACAAACGGTGATCCCTCCTCTGACAACAGACTTAGGCTGCTGCCAGCCAGGAAGACTCACACCTGTTTACACAAATGTCCCAATCCCAGGTCTCAGTTTCCTATTCTTTCCCTATCAATGTCCTGACTTTGACCTAGGAGACCTGTTGATTTTTTTTTTTTTTTTAACAGCTCTGTCATTCTTATAATTACATCCTGACTTTAAGTACAATCTGCCCTTCAGCTGTAGGAGAGGAGAGCCTCATTTAAAACTGTGTAGGGGTCCTCTGGCTTTCAGAGAATGATTTAAGTTGATAATTAGGTGCCCTGATCCTAGCATTTTCTTTTAGCAAGGTCTTAAATGCCATTGAAAGTAGCCACCCTACACCACAGTTGTTGCCCCTTTACTGATCAAATGTGGTAGATACATGGTTTTTCAAAGTCTAGTCCTCTACCTGTACTTCATCTCAATTAACCACAGGTGAAACAGTGAGCAATTGTGAAGCCATTTGTAGGGGTTATTGCCATCCTACTAACATGATTGCTTTCAGACAGGCAGACAATCAAATCCAAAATACCATTCTGAGGGTCTCCTTGCTAGGACACTTCTTGTACTAACTTTCTTAGTAAACAAAGCCTGAGGCAAAGCTAATGCTTTATTGGGGGTGTGATCCAAGGTCAGCCAGAGTCATGGAAAAAAGAGAAGTGAGGGAGGGAAGGAGGGATAGAAAATACAAGGTGGTCCACAGCTTCATAGGAAAACACAGCCAGTTGCTTAACTTAGATGAGAAGTATTCATACAGACTATCAGGAAACACCTTCTAAGAAGAGCCCATTGAGGCAAGTTTTCCAGGTTTCTATTACTGTGTAACAGACTACCCAAGAACATAGTGACTTAAAACAATCATTTTATTTTGCCTTGGATTTTGTGGGTCAAGAATCCAGGAAGGGCTCAGCTGAGTGGTTCATCTTGATCCAGGATCAGCTATGGTGGCTGGGCTAAAGGATCCACTCACTAAAAGATGGTTTCTACACTCACTTGTGGGCACCTGATCTGGGGTGGCTGATAACTGATGATGGCTGCTGACTGGGAGCTCAGGTGGGGTTATTGACCTATGTGGACTCTCCATGTGACTTGGGCTCCTCTCAGCATTGTGGCTCAGAGCCCAGAAGAGTGTCTCAGGAAAAAGCATTCCAAGAAAACCAGGCACAGCTTGGAAGATTTCTGATGATCTGGGCTCAGAAGTCCAAGATGTCTCTTCTATTACATGCTAATAGTTAAGCAAGTCCCTAAGGCCAGTTCAGATTCAAGGGAAGGAGGAATTAACATCTGCCTCTCAATGGAAGGAATACCAAAGAATTTGCCGCCATTTTTAATCTACCACAGTCCACAGGTAGAGAAAGAGGGACAGCATATAAAAAGTGACACATTACTGAGCTGGCCAGAGCATCACAAGAAAACATAGCCAGTTATTTGAACATTGTAAGCTTCCAGATAAGACTTGTGAAACCATCACCTCATGATAGACTATTGAGGCGAGAGGGAAAAAGAACTTATCATGTTCTGTCCTGTCTTTCATTGGTTAAAGTTAGTCAATGGGAAATGTCAACTCTCCTATACTTCTGGGTTTTTCACTTAACCCCCCTTCCTCCCAGGAAGCTGCTGGGAAGTTTTTTCCATGTTCCATCTCATGGCCCTTCTTCTGAGTCCAGAAGTAGGTGGGAGGATACAGAGCTTCCAAGCCTGGGTGGCAAAGCTGCTGCAGTTCTTGTAGTGGTAGGCATACTGAGATCGTGCTAGAGTCAAGTCCCTACAATAGAGGCAGCTAAGAAAGCTAGTAGTGTTAGAAATTGGTGCTAATTAAATTAGATGACAGTAACAGTAGACAGGACTTCTCAATAAGAGTAGTTGGGGCTGAGTGAATCTGGGGAGATGCATAAATTGGGCCCAGTACATGCATCTAAACTTTGTCATACAATCCAGCTTTCATAAGTAATAAAGCAGATGCTTTTATATTCATTTAAGATCTCTCTTGTTTGGTTTACGATTATCTGTGTCTCTCTCAATTGGTTCCATACTTGGAAGGGGAGGCTGGATATTTTCTTTTGCCTCTCCAGATCTCCTGTCCATATTTATCTACCCTGTCTGTGCTCCAGAAGGCTAACCTTTATGGACTATATCTATAGACTCCCCTGTTTTCTAGCTTCCAGTTGATTTAGCCAATGGGAGCCTCAAGAGAAGAGAAGATGATGGGATAAGAGTAAGTTTGTCAGGGTTAGTTCTGTCCTTTTAACAAAGATCACAGTTCCTATCAAGCAGTCTTCTCCTATAACCACTCTCTAATGGTTCCCCGAACTGCTTCCTGACCTTGCCCTATCAGGACTAGGAGAAGTGAGACAGCTCCCCTCTGTTGCTAGCCCTGGGGTGCTTGCACCACCCTTACAGATTTCTTTTAACACAGCCCACACATTTATAAAAGTTCTTTTTTAACTATCCTTAATTACCAGTTTGAGTGTGCCTTTTCCTGTTGAGACCCTGACTAATACATGTAAGGACAGGAATATAATTAATTATCACCCCTAGGTCCTCCAAAGCAAGCCTTAATAATTGTTAGCAGATTTACTGGTAAATACTCTTTAGTCATATATGAAAATAAAAGCTTTATTATTGGCTCATTGTTCTCCTATAAGGAGAAAATTAAGGAGTTCATTTTTTAAATCAGTTTGAGGCTCATCAAGAGTACTCCTGGGGCTGAACTAGACAATTGCTGGGATAGAGTGAAATGCCAACGGTATTCTCAGGGGAAATAGATGGAGCTCTCATTTCCTACCATCTGCCAGGAAAGAACTGAAAGTAAAAAGGTAATGAAAACAGTTAATTTACTCTTTTTTGGGAAATTAGGCAAGTCCTAACTTTGATTTTATTACAGCAAAAGGAACATTACAAGGTGGCAAGTATCCATGTCCACTTTTATCTAAATATAATTCAACCAGCTATAACTCTAGAGATGTGAGGTACAATATGGTAGCTACTAGCCATGCGTGGCTATTTAAATTTGAACTAATTAAAATTAAATAAAATAAAACATTCAGCTCCTCAGTTGCACTAGCCACATGGCACGTACTTGATAACTGTATGTGACAGTATTGGACAATGAAGTTATAGAACATTTTCATCATCACAGAATGTTCTATTGGACAGCACTCCTCCTAAGAAAAGAAGTTAACACCACATTTCTCTACGTTAAGGAGCTGGTGGCACAGTGGTTAAAGCATTCAATTGCTAACTGAAAGGTCAGTGGTTGGAAACCACCAGCGGCCTCCATGGGAGAAAGATGTGGGAGTCTGCTTCTGTAAAGATTTGCAACCTTGGAAACTCTATGGGGTCACTATGAGTTGAAATCAACTGTACAGCAGTGGATTTGGTTTTTCTCTATGTTGTATTTTTTTAATCTACCATGTTTACTGAACCTTTGAGATACTAAATTATCAGATGCCAAATAACCATATTAAGTGTTAGTGTGTTATGTTATGGGAAAAGGTAAGAGTTCTGTATTGTGATTCTTTAGAGGAGAAATGACTTTATGACTTACTTCAGAATATTTAAAAGTGTGCATTTTAAAATTCATTAAGCTTATTAAACAAAATAGTAAAATAAGAAGTCACCTTAATTGAATTAAATATGTATGTTTTTTCTCAGATACTAGGATCAGCTTTATAGAGACTTAATTTGTTTGAAATTAATTCATGGGTGAAGATAAAAATCTTAAAAACCATGCATAATATATTCAAAATTACTTTTTGTCTAGCATACTGAAAGATAAAGTGCTTTTAAAATAAAAACATGAAAACAAATCAGTAAAAGCATATTACCTACCCATTCCAAATAAGGTAAAGAAAACTAAGATTTTAGATTCTTCAGCTTGAACTCTATTTGAAAACAACAGGGCAGTTAATCATTAAGCATTCCAGCCATAATAAGACCACTTATTAAAACAAAAAGAGAAATCATCCACACAGAGTTAATAAAATATCTAGAATATTAGAAAGGGTTGGTCTATGAATAAATCAAAATAAATAGTAAGCTTAGCTTAAATGCAAGGTTTTTAAATTTTTATTGAAATTACTACTCTCAGTATGCATCCTTTATGTATTCTGAGATTAAACCAATTTGCAATTTTTACTTTTAAACTCTCTAACAAAGAAGCCAGGGTTTTCTTAGAAGGGCTGTCATCGTGGTTGGGTTCACTACCTTCTCCTGGAAAATATGTTAAATGCCAGACCGCATGGGTGGGCACTGAAAGTGCACTATTGACTATTTAAAATTGACATGCTGCTTTTCTGGAAGAAAAACAAAACTGAGGGCCATGGAAAAGAGGTAAATTGAGGTCATCTTGGACATAAGTAGACTAAGATTGATCTGTCTTGTAGGCTGCCAAATTTTTTTAAGGATTTTTTTAAAACCACACTTTTCTCTTACTACATATATAATTCATATTCATTATGGACATGTTAGGAAACACAACTGAGCAGAGAGAAAAATATGAAAATGACCAAATCGCCCTCAAAAAGATAGATTCTATTAATAGTTTGGGATATATTCTTCCAGAGATTTTTTTTTCCTCCTTGTATACAAAATTATATTAGTTCTCCCACTTGAGGGTATAAAGGTAAAGAATTAAGTTGAGATCATATTATGAATATTGTTCTGAAACCTGCTTTTTTCGTATAGCAACATCTCGTATCATTAGATGTTTTTAAAATATCATTTTAAAACGTTTGCCAAAATGTTGACCGGTTTCCTGATTTGTGGAGAAGTTCAGTTGTAGTTATGGTGTTTAGTATTCCATTTTCCTAACTCAAAGAGACCGATTCAGACTATTTGGTCTAGTGATTCCCTAAACAGTCAGCTCCCGATTGTCTGTGGCCAGAAACAAATGATCAAAAAAATTAAACATCTGCAAATGCCCCCTACTTTTATGCTCTCCAAACTCCACTTTAATACTTTTGATGCCCTTTCAAATCCAAAAGAGACACATTAATGGTTGTACCATTTCATATTGTACCACCAGCAATACTTAAGAGTTTCAATCTCCCCTCAACTTCTCCAACATTTGTTATTTTCGGTTTTTATGGTTACTGCCAATATTGTCGGGGTGAGATGGTACTCACAGTAGTTTTGATTTACATTTCTCTCATGGCTAATGATTGAGAGCATTTGCCAATGTGCGTGTTAGCCACCTGAATGTCTTCTTTGGTGAAGTGTCTGTTCATATCCTTTGCCCATTTTTTAATTGGATTCTCTTTTTATTGTTGCAGTGTTGCAGTATTTTATAGATTTTAGAGTTGAGACCCTTGTTGGATATGTTGTAGCCAAAAATTTTTTCCCAGTCTGTAGGTTCTCTTTTTACTCTTTTGGTGAAGTCTTCTGATGAGTAGAAGTGTTTGATTTTTAGGTGCTCCCTGTTATCTCGCTTATCTTCCGGTGTTTGTGCACCGTTAGTTATGGTTTGTATCCTATTTATGCCATGTATTAAGGCCCCTAGCATTGTCTCTATTTTTTCTTCCATAATCTTTATAGTTTCAGGTTTTATATTTATGTCTTTAATCCATTTTGAATTAGTTATTGCTTATGGTGTGAGGTGTGAGGTATGGGTCTTGTTTCATTTTTTTACAGATGGACATCCAGTTTTGCCAGCACCATTTGTTAAACAGACTGTCTTTTCCCCATTTAATGGATTTTGGGCCTTTGTCAAAGATCAGTTGACCATAGGTGGATGGATTTATGTCTAGGGTCTCAATTCTGCTCCATTGGTCTGTGTCTGTCATACCAGTACTGTGACTGTATAGTAGGTTCTGAGGTCAGGTAGTGTGAGGCCTCCTACTTTGTTCTTCTTCTTCACTAGTGCTTTACTTAACCGAGGCCTCTTTCCTTTCCATATAAAGTTAATGAGATTAGTTCTTACATCTAGTTAAAGAATGCTGTTGGTATTTGGATCAGAGTTGCATTATATCTGCAGATCACTTTTGGGCAGAACTGACATTTTTACAATGATGAGTCTTCCTGTCCACGAGCATTGTATGTTTTTCTATATATGTGGGTCTCTCTTGGCTTCCTGCAATAGTGTTTTGTAGTTTTCTTTATATAGGTCTTTTACATCCCTGGTTAGATTTATTCCTAAGTATTTGTTTTATTAGGGGCTATTATAAATGGCATTGCTTTCTTGATGTCCTTTTCATAGTTCTCTTTGTTGGTGTATAGGAATCCAACTGATTTTTGTAAGTTTATCTTGTATCCTGCTACTCTGCTGTTAATTCTAGTAGTTTTCTTGTGGAATCTTTAGGGTTTTCTATGTATAGTACCATGTAATTCACAAATAGGCATAGTTTTACTTCTTCCTTACCAATTTGGATGCCCTTCATTTCTTTTTCTTCTCTTTTTGCTCTAGCTAGGACTTCCAGCCAATGTTAAATTGGAGTGGTGACAAAGGGCATCCTTGTCTTGTTCCTGTTCTCAGGGGGAATGTTTTCAGCCTCTCTCCATTAAGAATGATGTTGGCAGTTGCTTTGTACAGATGCCCTTTATTATGTTGAGGAATTTCCCTTCTATTCCTATTTTGTTGAGAGTTTTTATTATGAATGGGTGTTGGACTTTATCAAATGTCTTTTCTTCATGGATTGAGATGATCATGTCATTCTTTTGTTTTATTTATGTGGTGGATTACATTGATTGATTTTCTAATGTTGAACCATCCTTGCATACCTGGTATAAATCCCACCTGGTCATGGTGTATTACTTTTTTCATACTATGCTGAATTCTATTGGCTAGAATTTTGTTGAGAATTTTTGCATCTATATTCATAAGAGATATTGGTCTGTAATTTTCTTTTTCTGTAGTGTCTTTGCCTGGCTTTGGTGTCAGGCTTATGCTGGCTTCATAGAATGAATTTGGGAATATCCCTTCCTTTTCTATGCTCTGAAACAGTTTGAGTAGTACTGGTTTGAGCTCTTCTCTGAATGTTTGGTTGAATTCTCCAGTGAAGCCATCTGGGCCAGGATTTTTTGTTGTTGGGAGTTTTTTTAATTACCTTTTCAATTTCTTCTCTTGTTATGGGTCTGTTCAGATTTTCTATCTCAGTTTGTGTTAGTTTAGGTAGGTATTATTTTTCTAGAAATTTGTCCATTTCCTCTCGGTTTTCAAATTTGTTGGAGTAGTTTCTCATAGTACTCTGTTATGATCCTTTTTATTTCAGTTGGGTCTGTTGTAATGTCCCTCATCTCATTTCTTATTTGGGTTATTTGCTTCCTCTCCTGTTTTTCTTTTGTCAGTTTGGCCAATGGTTTGCCAAATTTGTTGATATTTTCAAGGAACCAGCTTTTAACCTTGTTGAGTCTTTCTACTGTTTTTGGTTCTCTATTTCATTCATTTCTGCTCTGGTCTTTATTATTCCTTTCTTCTGGTGACTGTGAGCTTCTTTCGCTGTTCTCTTTCTATTTGTTTGAGTTGTAGGGCTAACATTTTTATTTTGGCCTTTTCTTCTTTTTTGATGTGTTTATTGCTATAAACTGACCTCTGAGAACTGCCTTTGCTGTGTCCCAAAGGTTTGAGTATGATGTGTTTTCATTCTCATTTGAATCTAGGAGTTTTTTAATTCCATCTTTGATTTCCACTATTACCCAGTGGTTTTTAAGCAAAATGTTATTCAGTTTCCATGTTTTTTTTTTTTTTTTCCTTGCTCTTCCTGTTATTAATTTCTGCTTTTATGGCATTGTAACCAGAGAAGATGCTTTATATTATTTCAGTGTTTTGGATTTTATTGAGGGTTGCTTTGTGGCCTAAAATGTGGTCTATTTTGGAGAACGTTCCATGGGCATTGGAAAAGAATGTATACTTTGCTGCTGTTGGGTGGAGTGTCCTATACATGTTTATTAGGTCAAGTTGGTTGATTGTGGCTTTTAGATCTTCTGTATCGTTGTTGAGTTTCTTTCTAGATGTTCTGTCCTATGCCATTTAAACATGGCTGCACTGTTGACAACTGCAGCCCCCACAGGCCTCTATGCTGCACAGCATGTTAAGACTTGTCCCCAACATGTTGAGACTTGTCACAACTTGTTTTCCCAAACCTATTGTCCCTTTACTGATTGGCTGGTTTACCTGAATTCCTTCTCCCTTGCCCGCACCCAAAGCCCATTGTTCTGTTATTTGCTTCACTGCTTGCTGTACTGACTATAAATAAACTCCTGGGACTGAAGCTGGAGTCGACTCCTCAGAGTGACCCTCCTGGCCCCACTTCTCTGTAAGAGTTGTATTTGGCTACTGTCTTCGCCGCCCCAACATTCACCGCCGCTGCAGCAGATGGTGCCCCGTGTGAGGATGCTATAGACATCCTCGCACTCAGTCCCTGAAGGTGGTAAGTACAGGATGCGTCCATTTCGGGCTGCTCTTACAGCCCCGGAAGCAGCGGGGTTTTACCACGGGTGGAACTTTCCCGGACATTCTCATCTTGGGCTGCTATAGCCCCGGGAGCAGCGGGGCTTTCTCGTATGCTCCCTCAAGGGATTTCAGGCTTTGTTCCAGGAGCTTTCCTATCATTCTTTTCTTCATTTTCCTATTCCTTCTCGCTATGGGGAATTCTCTTTCTCCTGAACAACAACAACACAAAACCCAGTTGTTGGGATTGTTAAAGGCCTCTAAGCTTAAGGTGTCAGAAGAAGCCCTTACCCAACTTCTGCTTTTAATTGAGTCTGCCTGTCCTTGGTATCCCTTGCGGGGAAACCTTGTTATAGGAGCATGGGAACGTATTGGTAACACCATTTGTGACATGAACATCCCAGCTTCAGTTCTTATTGTTTGGCATCACTGCCTCCTCGCTTTACAGCCCCTTCAGGCAGCTCCTTCTGTTCCCTCCCCTAGTAAAGAAAATGTTTATGACCCACCTCTTTCCACGCCTCCCAAGGCTGATTTTTCTCAACATGAGTCTCTTATGGAAAGATGTTTGTGGGAGGGCCTTGAGAAAGAGGGGTTTTCTGCTTATCCTGTCATTCGGGGATCAGGACCGCCCCATCACAATGGCCTTGACTTTCAAGTTTTTAAAGAACTCCATAAAAGCATGATAGAGAATGGTTTACAGTGTTCCTTTACAAAAGGAATTGTAGAAGCTATAGGACAAAACTATGAGATGACCCCCTAGGATTGGAACGTTTTAATGTGAACAGTATTAACCCCTACTCAATTTAGCATATGGAGTCAAGAATACAAGAAACATTATAACCTTTATGCCATGGACAATCTTAACCATAATATCCCTGTTAGTCTTGACATGCTCCTGGGTGTTGGGAATCATACCACTCCCCAGGCCCAGAGTCAGATGAATAGGCAAGCATTCAGTCAAGCCTCTGATGCTGCCACCAAAGCCTGGAGTAAAATCCCTGATTCCAGAACACCCACCAGCTCATTCACCACTATTCACCAAGCGGCAAACGAGCCTTACATTGATTTTATCAACCACCTCCAAACGGCCATTTCCCGACAGGTTATAATCAACAAGCGGCTGAAGTTCTTTGTCTCCAGCTTGCTTACGAAAATGCTAATGCTTACTGTCAAGCTGTTTTAGCCCCCTTAAAGGCACAGAATCTTAGTTTAGCTGAAATGATTAGAGCATGTCAAAATGTTGGCACAGAAACTCATAAGGCACAAGTATTAGCAGCAGCTCTCCGTCCATCCACTGCCACCTATTTTGGGTGTGGTAAACCTGAACATTTAAGAAGGACATTTTAAAAAACAAAAATGCCAACACTAAATTTCCAACCCAAAAGTGTTCTCACTGTGGTAAAGGCAGTCATTGGGCTAAGCAGTGCAGATCTCAATTTAACAATCAAGGCAACCCTATGTCGGGAAACGGGAAGAGGGGCGAGAGCTCTCACACCCCGAAAAATCCAGAGGGCCCCCGAGTGTGGCATGTGGAGACCACAACATAGACTCCAAACGGTAACATTTGCGAGTCAATGATTTAAAAGCAGCTACTGAAGAGAGTGCAGGACTAGATTTACCCTTGGCAGAAGGTGTCATAATAGATGAGGCAGGAAAA
>NW_004443995.1:12179525-12199321 GCF_000243295.1 Trichechus manatus latirostris
ACTCTCTACCCTACAGCTTCTTCCTTTACAATTTTCTACTATGCTCTCTCCTTCACCTCTTGCTAATGCTCCTACCACCTTTATAGACGGATCAGGAAAAACTGGAAAAGGAGCGGTCACTTGGCAAACAGACAGTGCCTGGAAACATTTCATTACACAAAAGGCTTCCAGTACACAGCATGCTGAGCTGTCGGCAGCTGTTGCTGCCTTTGAAATTTTTAAATCAATGCCGTTCAATTTAATTGCTGATTTTGCTTACGTTGTTCACACTATTCAACATATTAGCAATGTAACTCTTCAACTTAGTCCCGATTATGAGTTATTTACTTTATTTAAAAGGCTCCAAACCCTGCTTAATAGCCGTAACTCTCTCTTTTTTGTGGTACATGTGCGCTCCCATACACCCTTGCCGGGGCCGCTTTCTGATGGCAATTCTCATGCCGATTTACTTGCTGGCTCTGCCTTTTCTAATGCACGAACTTCTCATAATTTCTTTCATAAAAATGCATGCAGACTTCAAAAACAATTTTCTGTCTCCCTTACTGAAGCACAACATATTGTTCGCACCTGTCCTGACTGTCAACACTTTTCTCCCACGTCCTTTGCTGCTGGCGTCAACCCACGTGGTCTAATAGCCAAACAATTGTGGCAAATGGATGTAACACACTATCACACTATCCTCCCTTTGGGAAACTTAAATATCTCCATGTATCCATAGATACATGTTCTGGGTTTCTTTATGCCACAGCCCTTTCTGGGGAACGTTCTACTCATGCCTCTCATCATTTCACCCAAGCCATTGCGACTATGGGATGCCCCCAAGCCCTTAAAACTGATAATGGGCCTGTATATACTTTGGCTAAATTTCAACACTTTTGTGCCACTTGGAATATTCTTCATTCCACTGGCATTCCTTATAACCCTCAAGGGCAAGCCATAATTGAACGTGCCCATCATACTCTCAAACAGCTCTTAAATAAACAAAAGGGGTGAGATGACGGGTCTAGAGTATGTGACCAGAATGAAAGACTTGCCAAAGCTCTCTTTACTTTTAACTTTTTATCGGTTGCCAAAGATGGTCATACCACAGCAGAATGACATTTTACCCCCCCCCCGACATCCAACCTTGCCCACAGTTCCTCTATAAAGATCCTCAAAATCCCTCTGTCTGGCAAGGACCTGTAGAATTATTAACCTGGGGGCGAGGGTATGCAGCTGTTTTGTCTCCTACAGGTCCACTTTGGATTCCCACTCCGGCTGCGGCGCAGCCCACGCTCCATCCCTCCCGTGGTGCTTCGAGCCCAGTCCCGGGTTGCCGCTGACCGGGCTCACCGGCCCAGTCGCCTGGGGTGTCGCTGCCTTGGACGGCCCCACCTGGAGGCTCTGGGCAGGCGAGAGAGGGCTCCTCGCTGCGGCCACAACTAGGGGTCCCAGACGTGCCCCGCGCTGCGGCTCCCCTGCGCGCCGCCATACTCTGCCCTGCACCTCTGCCCCTTCCCTTCTCGGAACCATCACCACTGTCCCTGCTGCGGCTGCCGGAGCCGCCATCTGATCCGACTCCAGAGCCGCAAGTGACACCGGCACCCCTTCCCCTGGGGATGGACACTGAACAATGGATATCTGCACTACCGGTAACATGTGGAGGTCTGAAAGCCCTCTCCTCCAAAGCTGAGCATATCCTCTCAACTGCAGGTGCCCCACTTGCACCTGGAAGCCTGTTTCTAGCTATGGTCTCCCTCATGACAATCTATTCGCAATAGTCATCTTATATTATCTTGTTAATCAGTAATTTGTTAATCAGCAAGTTCCCAATGAAAATTTGTTATGTGTAAACTCCTCTATATTTTCTGCTTCTCCTAGTTAGATGCTTCTGTATAAACAGATTTCTGAGTTAGATGATTCCTTCCCAATTGATAGTAAATTTGTGTAAATCAGTGTTTGTTTGATTGTTAAATCTGTTATGATGTATAAATTGCCCTTCCTAGTGATTCCCTTCCAAGTAATAGTGAAGCTGTGTAAATCATTGCTTGTTTGATTGTTAATGAGTCTTTGAGCTTTTATAAATCTTTGAGCCTTTAAGAATAATAACCTTAGTGAATGTTAAAAGTTAGTGTTTAGCTTACAAAATGAGAGTCAGAGGAAACCCATGGGTCCAACAATCAGGATATTACTAGTGCAGAGGATTATATTATCCTCATAAGATCATCCTCTATTGTCTTACACACCTGAAAGGCACAATGAGTCAGCTCACTCCAGCTATGCAATTGATAAGCGCATCGCTCTTACTTAGTAACTTGGTGAAGAACCAGATCGTATCTGGTGGAAAACCAGCACCGTGAGTTTAAAGAGCCTGCTACGGCCGCCATCTAGGAGACTTAAGCCCAGGCATTAAGTAATAACCTGGTGAAGAGCCAGATGGTATCCGGTGGAAAACCAGCACCGTGAGTTTAAAGAGCTCGCCATAGCCGCCATCTAGGCGACTAAGTCCAGGTGTTACTCATAGCTATGCTATGTCTCCTCCTTAAACATATGGAAGGTGCCCCAGCTGTAGCTGGGCTCACAAGGACTAAGACACCAGGCCCTGAGGTGTGGAGACAGTAGCTGAGACAATCTTAGACTTTATCTCGTAGAGAGAATTTTACTTTATCCTACCGGACACTTGTTGGACCAGTGGAAACCCTCTTGATTCTTATTTCATTAACTAAACAAAAGGGGAGAAATATGGGGATATATGCCATTTAAACATGGCTTCACTGTTGACAACTGCAGCCCCCACAGGCCTCTATGCTGCACAGCATGTTGAGACTCGTCCCCAACATGTTGAGACTTGTCCCCAACATGTTGAGACTTGTCACAACTTGTTTTCCTAAACCTATTGTCCCTTTACTGATTGGCTGGTTTACCTGAATTCCTTCTCCCTTGCCCGCACCCAAAGCCCATTGTTCTGTTATTTGCTTCACTGCTTGCTGTACTGACTATAAATAAACTCCTGGGACTGAAGCTGGAGTCGACTCCTCAGAGTGACCCTCCTGGCCCCACTTCTCTGTAAGAGTTGTATAAGGCGACACTGTCTCCCCCCCCCCGACATTCGCTGCCGCTGCGACACTGTCCTTCACTCACAGTAGTGTGTTGAAGTCTCCTGCTATTATTGTGGAACTGCCTGTTTCCCTTTTCAGTACTGTTAGAGTTTATTTTATGTACTTTGGAGCTCTATCTTTGGGTGCATGGATATTTATTAAGGTTATGTCTTCTTGATGGATTGTCCCCTTGATCATTATATAATGTCCTTCATTGTCTTTTATGGTGGATTTTGCCTTAAAGCCTATTTTATCGCAGATTAGTATTGCAACTGCTGCTCTTTTTTAAATAGTGTTTGCTTGATATATTTTTTCCATCCTTTTATATTTAATATATTTATATCTTTGTGTCCATCCTTTTATATTTAATATATTTATATCTTTGTGTCTAAGGTGTGTGTCTCTTGTAGATAGCATACTGATGGGTCTTTTTTTTATCCATTCTGTCACTCTCTGCCTCTTTATGGGTGCATGTAAGCCATTTACATTCAGTGTGATTATTGATAGCTGTGAGTTTATTGCTGTCATACTGTTGTTTTTTTGTTTTTGTTTTTTTGTGATGCTGACATTTTCTTTGTTCCTTTTACTTGTCTGTCCTGAGTTCCTTTGTTTTGTGGAATTTCTTTTCATCTCTTTCATTATTTTAGATTTTGCATTTATAGAGTCTTTACATTTTTCTTCTTTTTTATTTTGATGGGTAGGTTTGTTAACTATCTTTGTGGTTACCTTGAAATTTACACTTATCTTTGTAAGTTTAAACCAGTCATTTAGTGCTTAATATTGCCTTGATTTCTTCTCTATTTGAAAGTTCTATACCTACATTGTTTGTTCCCCCTTTTATTGTTTTGACATTGTCATCATTTACAGATTGACCTGTCTGGTTCCCGGTTTTAAATCTTTTAGTTTTGTTTTATCATTGACAGTTCTTTACCTAGGTTGTTACCTGGCTGATGCTGTCCTTTCTCCTAGCCTCAGGTTGTTGTCTGATGTTGTTGGTTCTCTAACCAAAGCACTCCAAAAGGGAGAAATTATTATCACAGGAAATCATATGGGACATGTCCAGGAGAGGCAAGGAATACATAACTATAGCTGTTAAGAGACTGGGTTACTCCATAGCATTGGGGTCTGTATCATGGGAAACCATATAGGGGGTGGCTGGGAGGGCTAGTTAGAGAAACAACTGTTGACAGACTGTGACAAGATGGGAATGGCCATGTCAGAAAATGGGTGAAAGGACAGCTAGGAGGAATTAATGGCTGCTGAGGCAGTAAATTATGTAGGCCACAAATTGGCCTTATAACAAGGCTAGAGACAGATGAGATCTCCAAGGAAATAATGTTGAGCAGGAAGAGAAGCGTGTGAAGACGAAACTTTGTAGAATCTAGATATATCATGTCCAAAGAGTTTAAGAAGCACAGACAGTGTCTTTGGTTCCTCCTTATTTTAATTTTCTATCCTGATGAAAATTTTGCTATTGTTATACTGGGCCAGAACAAATAAAATCATATCTTAAATTTCACAATTTACTTAGATGTATTATGACGTGCTTTTGACAGTTCATACATTTACAGAATTTCTGTATCTCTGAAAAACTGTGCCTCCAAGCTTGGATGTATGCAGGAGAATATCAACATTTAAGGGGTATGCAGCAGAAGACGCTGGGTAGAGACTTGTGGGGACCGATTCAAACAAACAGGAAGAGGGTCTGCTTAGAAGCCGAGTGAAGAGAATGTTTCAAAAAGAAGGCTGTAGCCAGCACTACCCAATGCCCCAGAGGAGTCAAATAAGATAAGGAGTGAAAGAAACACCATCAAACTGAATGGATGGTTAATTAAACTCTCCCTATAGTACATATACCATACTATATGTAAAGATTGCTTTTGTTGTGTGCCATTTAGTAGATTCCGACTCATAGTGACCCTATATGACAGAGTAGAACTGCCCCATAGGGTTTCCTAGGCTGTACTGTTTATGAGAAGAGCCCTGGTGGCACAGTGGTTAAGCACTCATCTGCTAACTGAAAGGTCGGTGGTTTAAACCCACCAGCCACTCCCTGGGAGAAAGATGTGGCAGTCTGCTACCATAAAGATTTACAGCCTTGGAAACCCTATGGGGCAGTTCTACTCTGTCCTATAAGGTTAGTATGAGTTGGAATCGACTCAGTGGCAATTGGTTTTGGTTTGAATATGGGAGCAGATTGCCAGGTCTTTTCTCCCAGCTAGCTACAGCTGAGCGCTTAATTCTGTATGGCAGTTCTACTCTGTCACATGAGGTCCATATGAGTTAGAATCGACTTGACGATACTTAACAACAACAACATAGTACTAAGACCCTGGGTGGTGCAAATGGTTAACGTGTTCTGCTGCTAACCAAAAGGTTGGAGGTTTGAGTCCAGCCAGAGGCACCTCAGAAGAAAGGCCTGGCAATCTACTTCTGAAAAATCATCCATTGAAAACCCTATAGAACATAGTTCTACTCTGACACACATGGGGTCAGAATCAACTCAGTGGTAACTGGTTACTGGTGTAGTACTAACATTTTTTTTTTTTGAGAAGTAGTTCAATCTTTGAGAAGTAATTCAAGCCAATAGAATCACTTCCCCACTTGGATTATTGTCACCTCTTGTTCTTAGAATTGCATGTTAAAATGTTGTACTCTCCTCATCTATGACTTCTTGATTGAATTTACTCTTCATAATCCTGCCAGTTCCTAGTGCTGAACCCAGCGGGGTCAAAGAATGATGAAATGAATTATCTTTGATTTAATCTTCTCTTTCATCACCTATAACTAATTAGATGAAAATCATAATCATTTTCTCCTTCTCACTTAAATATGCCCCCCCCCCCATTCCCATGGGCATCATTGTAGCTCAGATTTTCGTCACCTCACCTCCCGACTTAGAAGCTTGAGGATAAGGAGGACTTCAGGACTGGTAGCAGCAGCACATGAACACAAGGGACTGAGGAGCCTTCTGGGAAGAACTGGGTCTAAGTGGGGTGATAGGAACATGGTGTGGTAGAGGGACTGCACCTCGGCTCAGAGGGAGGGGAGCTCTTAGTACCATTTAGTGTCAACCCTCTCCCCCCATCATCCCACTCTGGCATCGTCCTTTTGCCTGAGTCCTTGGGAGAGAGAAGAAAGGGCTTTTTTCACAACCTATTTGAGACTCTGGGAATCCAAAGCAGAGCTCAGCTTTGGAAAATACAGCAGAATCATGTAAAAGGGGGGTATGAGAGATTCTCCCCCATTTTATTACAGAACATGGAAGCGTGGCTTTTGTGGATTTCAGGCAGGGGTGTGCAGAAAAATGTTTAACAACCAGCTCTTTGGAAAATAAAATAAAAGCCCTGGTTTGTAGCATTTTCTGATTTCCATGATGTGGACATGTCCACCCCAGCCAGTTTTTAGCTACTGACGTGACGTCACTAAATGCAGAGCTGGGAAGAAATGTACAGTAGCTCACCCTTAAATAATATTTTCACTATAGCGTTACAATAGATGCAAATAACGTTAATAATACATTGTTGTTGTTAGTTGCCATCAAGTCTATTCCAACTCATGGCAACTCCATGTACGTGGAGTAGAACTGCTCCATAGGGTTTTCAAGACTGTGACCTTTCGGAAGCAGATCACCAGGCCTGTCTCCTGAGGGGCCTCTGGGTGGGTTCGAATGCCATCCTTTGGCACTTAACCATTTGTGCCAAATAGTAAAATAATCAGCAAGTGATGAGTTTTGAGTATTTATGACCTTTGTGTTTAATATATTTTATTTAATTGCAGGTTTATGTAATTTCATTTTTAATCATGCCTGTGTTTAACAAGCACTTGTAAAATTCCTAAAAATTGAACAATCAGCTCTCAAGAGCCAGTCTGCAGGGGCTCCAGCACATCCCTGGCTCAGAGCTCAAGAGCACAGGGCACTGGGGCATCAAGGGCCCAGTGCCTCAGCAACATCCACAGTTGCGGCTCTTCCCACTCTTAGTGCACAAGGTTTGCTTTACGTCCAGTTGCCATTGAGTCATTTCTGACTCTTAGCGACTCCTTGTGTGTCAGAGTAGAACTGTGCTCCGTAGAGTTTTCAGTGGTTGATTTTTCAGAAGTAGATCACTGGGCCTTTCTGCTGAGATGCCTCTGGGTGGACGTGAACCTCTAAACTTTCGGTTAGCAGCAGAGCGCGTTAACCATTTGCACTATTCGGGGACTCCAAGATGTGCTTTACGTAATGGTTACTGAATTAAACTGAAAAGACTCGCTAGCAAGACCAGCTGCAAAAAGTCCAAAATGTTCATTCACTTCTGTGATATGAGGGCTTCATTATCTCTATTCTATGACAGAGTAACAGCAGAGAAGGCTCTAGGAAGTCTTGTTACATTTCATCAGCAATTCCTCCTGCTTGCCAATCTTTCTTTTATTTGAATGCCTTTACTTGGCAAAAATGCCTAGTGAATTTTGTTCATGCCATCCAAATTCCTTTGACTATAGTTTACCTTGTTTTTAACACCTTACCGTCTTATTTTTCCAAAATGAAGTTCTTATTTTTTTGTTTTTGTTCCTTATTTAAAAAGCAATAATGCATTCATTTTAGCAAGAAATGGGAAAATAAGATTAAATAAAAAAAGGATATAAAATGAACTTACCCAATGAAGGAAAAAAACACTATTAACTTTATTACCCGTGTTTCCCTGTACCTAGATGGCTCCAGGGCTGTTACCTGAACTTGTCTCACTATTGAAAAAGTTTATTCCATCTTGAGAATAGTTCTTGAATGAGTAGGTGTTATATTTATTTTTTGGTCAGAGCAAAGCTTCACAGCTCCTTTTCATTTATAAATGATTTAAACTAATGGTAAGGTGTCATACCTATCCCCACTCCTATATCCTGCTTAGTCCTTCCACTCCTTCGCCTCTTAACCCGTGTGAAGCCTTTAACTATGAGCTAGAGTTAGGAGCATGTTTTTGGGAGAAGTCATAACTATGGTGTTTCTGCAATAGTGTTTCTCTCTTTTCACCAACTATCACAGCCACCTTTCCTGGGCCCTAAAACCAGCACACAAAGAAGCCTTTGTTGTGTCTCTGCGAACATGCTTCTCTGACTGTCAGGGCAATTTTCTGCTTTGCAGAGAGGAAGGATGGGTCTATACTTTTTATTGGCCCTCCTGTGGTTCATAACACCCACATCTGTGTCCTCTGCTTGCACAAGAGAATTTTTCATTTTAAAAGAAGAATTCTGAATCTGCAAAATCCTCTAACACTAATGTCTTTTCTAACAAGAGAAAGAATAGGATGAAAATGGTGCCCAGTGATTAAAGATTTCCACGGAGACCGTTCCCCGGAGTGAAACATGAGGTTTTACTTTGGCAGCGCTGTCCACCAGTAAGGATCTTCATGGACATGCTGTGTCACTTGCTTCAGTCCCCGTCAGAGCCAGGAGTGGACTGGCACACTGCCTTGTTGAAGTTGGCTCCATACCTTGTTGAAGTGGGCATCCCGCCACACTAATTGATGGGTATGACTGCAGACATGTTAGAGAACCAGTGTGCTTGTCAGTTCAGAGTAGGAGAAGGATTTCAGCCCAGAAATATCAAAACTGTCACTTGTGCTGAGTCCATGTGCCAGGGCGAAGGAAAAGATGGTATCAATGTCACTGCTACAGCTCAGAGTTGCATTTATTTTAAAATGCTCTAAATAGCTGATAAAACAAGGAAAGTATGGGCCTGAGGAGGAGCAGGAAGGGGCAAGATTATTGACTTTCAAAAGAAACAGCTAGTACCTACCAACTGGAGTACAAGAAGGTTTTTTATCCAAGCAGTTCCTTGATTAGAGCAATTTTGGGCAGATATAAAAATCAGAGCCAGTGGTGGACCTCCCAGGTTCATCACTGCCAAGGAAGGTGGAGGGAACTGCTTACCTGGGGAATAAGTGAGGCAATGGTGGTTCAGTGGTAGAAATCTCACCTTCCATATGGGAGACCAGGGTTCAATTTCTAGCCAGTGTGCTTCATGAACAGCCACTACCCATCTGTCATTTGTGGTTTGTGTGTTGCTATGATGTTGCACAGGTTTCAACAGATCTTCCCAACTAAGACAGGCTAGGAAGAAAGGCGGGGCAATATACTTCTGAAAATCAACTGGGCAGTGTTTCATTCCATTGTGCATGGGGTTGCCATGAGTCTAGGTGGACTCAATGACAGCTAACAACAACCTGGGGAAAGTCTCTCCCATCTCTCCTCTTCCTGCTCATCCTTGATGTCCCAGCTGCCCCATGGGATCATCTAGCTCAATTGCAAGTACATCCAGCAGGCCAATTCTTCACCCAAGAGTATACCACTCAACCCGAGTTCTCTTATCAATTACATTTTTGGATTTTGTCCCTCCGTTGGAGGGACAGCTCAGTAACAGCCCAATTTTAGTGCACAAGAGAGAAATTTGACAATATTAAAATAAGGAAGACTTCAGAGAGGGTTCTGAATGTACACTAGTAGATACTATTCCATGTTTACCTCTGCACTGGCAGTGCCCTTCAAACAGCCTGGTGGTAAACTTGGCCCAGGAGAAAATTAAGTTGAAAGACTCAAACACTTAATAACAGAGATACTGGGTCATCGAGATGCAGGGCCAGATAACTAATGATTACACTGTTACTGGTGGAGATGAAATGTTGTCATGAATTGAGTTGTGTCCCCCCAAAATATCTGTCAGCTTGTCTAGATCATGATCCCCAGTATTGTATGATTGTGTTATCTGATGTGGTTTCCTTATGTGTTGTAAACTCTACCACTATGATGAGATTATATGGGATCTCCTCATGTGTTATAAATTCTATCACTGTGATGAGGTTATATTGATGAAGTTGACAAGATTAGTGTCTTTATGCAATCTCTTTTGAGATATAAAAGAGAGAAGCAAGCAGAGACACATGGGAACTTCATACCACCAAGAAAGCAGTGCCAGGAGCCGAGTGCATCCTTTAGACCTGACGTTCCTGCGCAGAGAAGCTCCCAGACCAAAGGAAGATTGATGACATGGCCCTTCCTCCAGAGCCAACAGAGAAAGTGTTCCCCAGGAACTGACGCCTTGAATTTGGACTTGTAGCTTACTGGACTGTGAGAGAATAAACTTTTCTTTGCTAAATCCATCCACTTGTGGGATTTCTGTTAGAGCAGCACTAGATGACTGAGACAAGTGTATACCTCAACATAGCCACATGCCCCAGCATAAAACATAAAGCTGGAATACAAAGAAACTTTGGTTCAACTTCTAGAAAGTATCTTGTTTAAAGCTTTACAAACTTGCTCTTTCTCTTTGAATTGTTGCATCATTGTTCCAATTGATTGACAAGGTACCAGGATATGGGCCCTAGATTTAGCCTCCCTCAGCTTTTGAACTAGCTCCATTTTATTAACAATTGAATTTTTGTGCAGAGTAGCAATAGAAGAAGTGTTACTTTGAGCCCAATTTTACATTGTCTGTCTCTCTTTCCAATTGCAAAAGTGCTTTATGTTTTCTAATAGTTAAGTTATAAAGTCAGGATGAAGGAACGAGGCAGTGGTCAAAGTAAATGTGATCGTGTTCAACTCACTTTCAGTTTCATCCATTCCTTTGGTTTTTTTCACCCACACTTCTTTTTGTAGAGCATGTTTAAAAAATCAGTCTAAAAAGAACAAAAACAGTGGGATGGGGCTGTGAGAATCAAACCAAAGGCTTCTTCATCTCAGCTAAGTTAAAATGATTGGAAATAAGGTTATTTTGCTCTTACCAAAAGACTGCAATTATTCACTTGAAGCCCATGGAAAGCATTAACTATCAGGAAGAAAAGCCTAAAGAAAACTCTTTGTATTGTAATAAGAGATGATACTGAAAAAACAGGAAGCAGTCAGTTGATTGGACTGCATTTGTGGAAAGGTAAGCAAAAGCATGTGGATTTAATGGTTCTGCTTATAATGTCTTCCAATTTTGGGTGTATTCTAAGCTTCTTGACAGAAATATATGTCCATAATTCCCAGCCGTGCTCATTACAACGACTTCTGCATGTGGGTATTTCCTTATCTTGGATTCAAATCATGTAAATCTTGATCAGTCCAATCAACTTTCTAAACTGACTGTCTCTCCACACAAACAGCTTTCACCAGGAACTTTGAAAATTTCCAGGTTGGTGGGAGTGACACATGAATTTTTCAAGCATTTTTTCTTTGTGGCTAATTAAAGGTCAGAGGAGTGAAGCAGGTCCTTTTCCTCCGTGGTTTTCCTCACGTCATTTGTTCATTTATCCTGCCTAATAACCTTTAAAATTCTCATTCCACAATTACTTCTGATATACCAAATGCTGCTCACCAAGAGTGGGCTGCCCAAAAACTGAAACAAGACTCACATCTCACACCAAGCACAAAAACTAACTCAAAATGGATCATAGACTTAAATATAAAATCAAAAACGATAAAGACCATGGAAGAAAAAATAGGAACAACACTAGGAACTCTAATACACGGCATAAACAAAATACAAACCATAAGTAACAATGCACAAACACCAGAACAGAAATTAGGTAACTGAGAGTTCCTAAAAATCAAACACTTATGCTCATCAAAAGACTTTACCAAAAGAGTAGAAAGAGGACCTACAGACTGGGGAAAAAAATTTGGTTATGACAAATCCAATCAGTGTCTAATCTCTAAAATCTACAAGATATTGCAAAACCTCAACAACAAAAAGACAAATAACCAAATTTAAAAAATAGGCAAAGGATATGAACAGGCACTTTCCCAAAGAAGATATTCAGGCAACTAACAGACAGATGAAGAAATACTCAACGATCATTAGCCATTAGAGAAATGCAAATCAAAACTACAATGAGATATTATCTCACCCCAATAAGGCTAGCATTAATCCAAAAAAGACAAAATAATAAATGTTGGAGAGGTTGTGGAGGGACTGGAACACTTATTCACTGTTGGTGGGAATGTAAAATGGTACAACCACTTTGGAAATCAATTTAGAGCTTACTTTAAAAGCTAGAAATAGAAGTACCGTACCATCCAGCAATCCCACTGCTTGGAATATAGCCTAGAGAAATAAGAGCCATCACATGAATAGATATATGCACACTCATGTTCATTGCAGCACTGTTCATGATAGCAAAAAGATGGAAACAACCTAGGTGTCCATCAACAGACAAGTGGATAAACAAATTATGGTATATTCACACAATGGAATACTACACAACAATAAAGAACAACAATGAATCCGTGAAACATCTTATGACATGGAGAAATCTGGAAGGCATTATGCTGAGTGAATTTGGTCAGTCACAAAAGGACAAATATTGTATAAGACCACTATTATAAGAACTCAAGAAAAGGTTTAAACACAGAAGAAAACATTCTTTGATGGTTATAGGGGTGGGGAGGGAGGGAGAAGGCTATTCACTAGCTAGATAGTAGACAAGAATTATCTTAGGTGAAGGCAAGGACAACACACACTATAGGGGAAGTCAGCACAACTGGACTAAACCAAAAGCTAAGAAGTTTCCGGAATACAACCAAACACTTCGAGGGACAGATTAGCAGGGGAGGAGTTCTGGGGATCATGGTTTCAGGGAACATCTAGGTCAATTGGCATAACAGTTAATCAAGAAAATGTTATGCATCCCACTTTGGTGAGTGGCATCTAGGGTCTTAAAAGCTAGCAAGTGGCTTTCTAAGACGGATCAATTGGTCCCAACCCACTGGAGCAAAGGAGAATGAAGAACACCAAAGACACAAGGAAAGTATTAGCCCAAGAGACAGAAAGGGCCACATAAACCAGAGACTCCATCAGCCTGAGACCAGCAGAACTAGATGGTGCCTGGCTGCCACCAATGACCGCCCTGATAGGGAACACAACAGACAATCCCTGATGGAGCAGGAGAAAAGTAGGGTGCAGAACTCAAATTCACGTAAAAGGACCAGACTTAATGGTTTGACTGAGACTGGAGGGATTCCAGAAGACATGGCTTCAGACTCTCTGTTAGCCCAAGACTAAAACCGTTCCCGAGGCTAATTCTTCAGACAAAGATTAGACTGGAGTATGGGACATAAAATGATACTCATGAAGAGTGTGCTTCTTAGTTCAGGTAGATACAAGAGACTAAAAGGGCAGCTCCTGTCCAGAGGCGAGATGAGAAGGCACAGAGGGTCAGGAGCTGGCTGAATGGACATGGAAAATCCCGGGTGGAAAGAAGGAGTGCGCTGTCACAGTATAGGGAGAGCAACTAGGGTCACATAACAATGTATGTATAAATTTTTGTATGAGAGACTAAAAAAAAAAAGAGTGGACTGCCCAGCTTTTCTCTTTATGGCTTCTGCTTTTGAAACAGGAGTGGTGCGTGACTGATTACTCATTCAGTTTTGAGTGTTTTCCTTCACAATTCAGCAGCAATTCTGTACAGAGTAAGGAACAATTTCTTTTTCCCCAAAGGCACCATTCACCATAATGGGGGACTCAGAGATCTCATTGGTCAGCCCTGTCTTCTTCAGGCACACACTTCCCCATTGGATTCCTTGGTGCCTGTTACCTGTGATCTCACCCATGCATCTCCTGAGCCAGTCTTTTTTTTATTGTTGTGCTTTAAGTGAAAAAGTTTACAATTACAATTTTGTCTCTCATACAAAAATTTATACATACATTGTTTGGTGACCCTACTTGCTCTCCCTGTACTGTGGCAGCACACTCTTGCTTTCCACTCTGGATTTCCTGCATCCATTCAACCAGCTCCTGACCCTCTCTGCCTTCTCATCTCACCTCCGGATGAAAGCTGCTCATTTAATCTCATGTATCTACTTGAGCTAAGAAGCACACTCTTTATGACTAACATTTTCTGTCCCATAGTCCAATCTAATCTTTGTCTGAAGAGTTGGCCTCAGGAATGGTTTTAGTTTGGGGCTAACAGAAAGCCCGGGGGCCGCATCTTCCAGGGTCCCTCCAGTCTTAATCAAACCATTAAGTCCAGTCTTTTTACTAGAATATGAGTTCTGCACTCTACTTTTCTCCTGCTCCGTCAGGGACTCTCTGTTGTGTTCCCTGTCAGGGCGGTCATTGTGGTAGTCGGGTACCATCTAGTTCTTCTGGCCTCAGGCTGATAAGTCTCTGGTTTACTGAGCCAGTCTTGACTCAGTGCAATAGCAGCCCAGGCCACCAGCTGGTGGGTCTGTAATTAGCCTTGTTACCATGTTGTTATTGCTAGCTACCTTCAGGTTTTCATTGGATGATTTTCAGAAGTAGATCACCAGGACTTTCTTCCTAGTTCATCTTAGTCTGGAAGCTCCACTGAAACCTATTCAGCATCAGAGCAACAAGCAAGCCACCACTGACAGATGGGCGGTGGCCACACATGAGGTGCATTGCCCAGGAATCAAACCTGACTTTCCCACATAGAAGGCAAGAATTCCACAACTGAATCACCAATGCCTCATTGTTACCATAGACCATCTTGAACACTTGGAGTGAGTCTTAGTACCTGAGGCCCACTGAATGGCACCCTCCATCAGCCTTCCACAATGCTGTCCCAGTTCATATGTATGCATAGGACAGGGGCACAAGAGACAGAGCAGTGAACAGACCAATGCAGCCCCTGTCCTCATAAAGCTTACATTGTGAAGGCGAAGGCAGACAATAAACAAGAAAATGCAGCATGAGATACATTCTATAGAGAAAATAAACAGGGGCTCGAATAGGGAGTAAAGGAGGCATGAGAAGAGATTGCTTTAGAAAAGATGGTCAGAGACACCTCTCCAAGGAGGTGATGTTATGGATTGAATTGTGATCCCCCAAAGTTTATGTTGAAATCCTAACCCCTGGTACCTGTGAATGTGACCTTGTTTGGAAGTAGGATCTTTGAAGATGTTATCAGTTAACATGAGGTCATACCAGAGTAGGGTGGGTCCTAATCCAATCTGAACGATGTCCTTACAAAAAAGAAGAGGCAGAGAGGCAGACAACGGAGTTAAACTGCAGCTGCAAGCCAAGCAATGTATGTGGTTACCGGAAGCTGAGAGAGACAAGGAGGGATCTTCCCCAGTGGTGTCACTAGGGTTGGTGTCACCCAGTGTGGTACCTCATGGTGTCACTGCCCCACGTGGACATACATGTAAGTTTATTATCAATTTTAATCATAAAATAATATGTGATAAATACCATTGTAAATTGCTTAAATGTAATATTTAGACTGTATGAATACTAATAACAAAATTGTCTTACAAAATCTTTCTACATTGAATTACAATATTGTTTGTTGTTGTTAGGCACCGTTGAAATGGTTCTGACTCATAGCAAACCTATGTACAACAGAATGAAACACTCTCCGGTCCTGCACCATCCTCACAATCGCTGTCATGCTTGAGCCCATTGTTGCTGCCACTGTGTCAATCTGTCTCATTGAGGGTCTTCCTTTTTTTCGTTGACCTTCTACTTTACCAAACATGATGTCCTTCTCCAGGGACTGATCCCTCCAGACTACATGTCCAAAGCACGTGAGACATAGTCTCGCCATCCTTGCTTCTAAGGAGCATTCTGTTGTACTTCTTCCAAGACAGATTTGTCGGTTCTTCTGGCAATCCGTGGTATATTCAAGATTCTTTGCCAACACCATAGCTCATATGCATCGATTCCTTTTCAGTCTTCCTTATTCATTGTCCAGCTTTCCCATGCATATGAGGTGATTGAAAACACCATGGCTTGGGTCAGGCGCACTTTAGTCTTCAAGGTAACATCTTTGCTTTCTAACACTTTAAAGAGATCTTTTGCCGCAGATTTGCCCAATGCAGTGCATCGTTTGATTTCTTGACTGCTGCTTCCATGGGTGTTGATTGTGGATCCAAGTAAAATGAAATCCTTGGTAACTTTATTTTTTTCTCTGTTTATCATGATGTTGCTAATTGGTCCAGTTGTGAGGATTTTTGTGTTATGTTGAGGGGTAATCCATACTGAAGGCTATGGTCTTTGATCTTCATCAATAAGTGCTTCAAGTCCTCTTCACTTTCAGCAAGCAAGACAGCTACCCGGCCAGCCAACTGGAAGAGATCCATATTTATGCCTATTCCAAAGAAAGGTGATCCAACAGAATGCAGAAATTATCGAACAATGTCATTAATAACACGTGCAAGTAAAATTTTGCTGACCATCATTCAAAAGCAGCTTCAGCGGTACATCGACAGGGAACTGCCAGAAATTCAAGCCGGATTCAGAAGAGGACGTGGAACCAGGGACATCATGGCTGATGTCAGATAGATCCTGACTGAAATCAGAGAATATCAGAAAGATGTTTACCTGTGTTTTATTGACTTTGCTAAGGCATTTGACTGTGTGGATCATAACAAATTATGGATAACATTTCAAAGAATGGGAATTCCAGAACACTTAATTGTGCTTATGAAGAATCTGTACATGGATCAAGAGGTAGTCGTTCAAGCAGAACAAGGGGATACTGAGTGGTTTAAAGTCAGGAAAGGTTTGCATCAGGGTTGTATCCTTTCACCACACTTACTCAGTCTGTATGCTGAGCAAATAATCTGAGAAGATGGACTATATGAAGAAGAATGGAGCATCAGGATTGGAGGAAGGCTCATTAATGACATCTTTAGTTACAACATTATTACTAACTGAGCAGAAGCCTTTTTTGATTTTTCTCCTCATTTAATTACTACTTCATTCTCGACAAAGTTATTGATATAGTTCCACAAATACTAATTACCACAATATTGTAGATAAAAACACCAGAAAATTTGACAAAAGCAGTGACTATAAAAACGCTGGCAGCAATGAAAACAACAGTGCGTGCTTGTAGTACATACAGACGAAACCACAAGATTCAAAGCGTCAATGTAATTGGGTAATAATGACAGCTCTGACTGGATTTCATTAGAAGGTTCAAAAAGTAAAGTAGCATAGAGTTTTAACCTTGTACCTATATTGACTCATGTAAGCTGGGCTTACGAAAAATGTTTTCGACGTTACAACTAAGGGATATTTCCATAAAAAAATAATAAATTTCTGCTGAAACACTGTACAGAAATTTTATACAGTCATTTTGGTGTCACCCCCTCTGACAGTCACCCTGTGTGGTCCACACAATAACTCTCTGCTCTTATAAGCCACCCAGTTTGTGGTATTTTGTCACAGCAGCCCTAGGAACTGTTACAGATGATAAGCTACAAACTGAAGGCTGAGGCAGCCATGGGAAGAAAAGGTAGAATAGTGTTCCAGGCAGAGAAAATGAAAAGTGACAACACCTGGGGATGAAAAGGAGAATGAATTGTCCTAGGAACTGTCCAAAAGCCATTGCAGCAGTAGCCCAGTAAGGAGAGCATGGCATAGATGTGCTTGGCTATGTAGGCAGGGGCTAGGTCATACAAGGTCCCACAGGCCATTGTAAGCTCAGAGGATATGATTTTGGGTGAAATGGGAAACTACTACAGAGACTTAGGCACACATGATCTGGTTTACATTTTTCAAAAGACCGCTTTGTCTTGTATGGAGAATGGATGAGAAAGTAGTGCAACCGTAAAACCAGGGAAACTGTTTAGATTGTCCAGGCTGATGGTGGCTTCGATTAGGCTGGTAGCAATAGTGAGGATGGATAAAAGTAAACGGATTCAGGAGCTATTTTGAAAGACAATATATAGGGCCTGCTGATGGATTGAATCTACCACCCTTCTGTCAGTTTGCTGTACTGTGGTGGCGTGCATGTTGCTATGATGCTGGAGGCCATGCCACCAGTATTTCAAATACCAGCAAGGTCACCCCATGGTGGACAGGTTTCAACACAGCTTCCAGACTAAGACAGACTAGGAAAAAAGGCCTGGCAATCTGTTTTGGAGAATTAGCCAATGAAAATGCTATGGATCACAACAGAATATCACTTGATATAGTGCTAGAAGCTGAGCCCTGTAGGTTGAAAGGCATTCAAAATAAAAATACACAGTGGTAGCAAGAATGGACTCAAGGATACCAGTGATTGTGACGATGGTGCAGAACCGGGCAACAGTTCATTCTGTTATACATAAGGTCTCCATGAGTTGGAGCCAACTAGACAGCAACTAGGAACAACAACAATAGATTGGACAGATGAGAGTGGTGAGAGAGGGAGAGGTATGGTGGGGCTAGATATTACTTGGTTTTCCCCTCCCATCACTCTCTCTACTGGGCCTGGGCTTGTGCAGAGTCCCAGCCTGCTGGTGTGCCATTCTAGTACCTGCCTTTCTTTTGCCTGGCCCCACCCTGAATTCCAGGGTCACCAGCTAGAAATCCTACTGTGAGGGCCCTGATTGCTGCATCTCACATGCTGCCATCTACTAATGTTAAGCATGGACTTCTGCCTGAACTCTGGGGGCTGTGTTCTGCCCTGGAGGTCAGAACTAGTTTTGATAGGCTAATTTCTCTCAGCCCTCACTGCATTTAGCTTCAACTTACTGTACTTTGTTGCCCAAACTTTTAGTGGTAGCCTCCAACCAATTGTGTCTATAAGGCAAAAACTCTGACGAATTTTTTTCATCAGAGCACCCAGGTTTGTTGGCCCTATTCATTGCAAAGGGTAATGAGAGATGAGGTCTGACTTCCATGGAATAAGCTGATGTGATGTACAGCAGGAGTCAGATGATTCTTCTTTCTAAGAAGTCATCTAGGACTGCACCATAGACCTAGGCAGGGCTGAGAAGGAGCTTCGAAAACACTGTTTGGCAGGATAGTGTGGGGCCTCCACTCCAGGGGTTCACTGAATCTCAGGATCAGGTCTTCCCTATGCATGTGGGAAGACAGGACGTGAAGGATGGAGGGATTTTGGAGCAGGATGCCTCTGGCATAACTTATTTATTAGAAACTAATCTGTTATGGATTGTATTGTGTCTTCCAAAAATCCGTCTTGTAAATCCTAACCTCTATGCCTGTGGTTATAACCCCATTTGGGAATCAGTTGTCTTTGTTATGTCAATGAGACAGGATTAGTGTAGGATGTGTCTTGAGTAAATCTCTTTTGAGATATAAAAGAGATTAAACAAGCAAGCAGAAAAGCAGAGATGAGGGAAGATAGATGCCATGCCACATGAACATCACCAAGGAGCCAAGGAACAAGGACCTTCCCCCTGAGACGACACAGAGACAAAGCCTTCCCTCAGAGCCGGCACTCTGAATTCAGACTTTTAGCCCCAGTGGCACAGCAGTTATGCATTTGGCTGCTAATCAAAAGATCAGCAGTTCGAATCCACCAGCCGCTTCTTGGAAACCCTATAGGGCAGTTCTACTCTGTCCAATAAGGTCGGAATATCAACTCGAAGGCAACAGGTTTGGTTTATAACATATTTTATATAAATATAATCCCATAAACTACATATATATGTGTGTGTATATGTATATATACATGTATATACACGTGTGTGTGTGTATATATACATACATAGTTTATGGGATATATTGATATATGCATAGTTTATGGGATTTATTTAGCTGGTTAGGCCTATAACTCATGGAACATGGTTGAGGTCAACACTGCAGGTTGCTCTCATCCTGCTGCTTAGAGTCCGGTTGATAGTAGCCTTATTTGTAGTAGCCTCATAGTAAGTAGCCTCACAAATGCTGTATTAGACAGGTTGAAAGGATTTGGTCCTATAACCCAAATAAGAAATGAAATGGGAGACATTACAACGGACCCAACCGAAATAAAAAGGATTATAACAGAATATTATGAAAAACTATAC
>NW_004443995.1:12199421-12223487 GCF_000243295.1 Trichechus manatus latirostris
GTGTTACTGTTACATGAGAAACTATCTGTTCTGTAAGCCTTCACCTGAAGTACAATAAAATATTTAAAAAAAAAAAAAAGAAAGGATTTGGTCCTAGCCTCTGTTGGTCAGATAAATCAGAGTAGCTGATGGAGTGGCTTACTGATGGGAAAATTCTACAGAAACAGGATAGTATAGAAGTGAATGGTGGATATTGATAGGAGACATTTTTTCTATGTCCTCATGCCTTGAGAACAGAGGCACTGACTGCCCTTTATTTTTTCAAAGATGTTTGTTGTTATGGATTGAATTATGTCCCCCCAAAATATGTGTTGTAAATCCTAATCTCTATGCCTGTGAGTATATTCCCATTTGGGAATGGGTTGTGTCTTAGGCTGGGTTGTCTAGAGAAGCAAAACCAGTAAAGCGTATAAACATATACAGAGAGAGAGAGAGATTTATATCAAGGAAATGGCTCACGGGATTGTAGCGGCTGTTAAGGTGTGCCAGGGGGTTGGGGCCGCCACTTAAAGCTGAGGGAGTGGGCCTGCCATGCCTAAGGGACAGAAGAATGAGGCCTGCTGGGGTCAAGGGGGTGGGGTTGCCACTCAGACAGACTAGGGAATGGGGCTGCCCATAGCCGAGCGGCAGAGTTGTCATCCCAGTGGTCCTGGAAGGCAGAGCTGAAGCCCAGGGCAGAGGGACCGCCACCTAGAATTCAGAGGGCATGGCTAACACCCAGAGTCTGGAGGGCAGAGCCATTGCCCAGATGGTCTCAGAGAAGAGAGGATTATTTTCAAGTCTTGAGAGGTAATGTTATTTGTTTTGCTGTATTTTGAAGTTGCTTGCTACCTGCTATCCCTTCTTTCCCTCCAATTTCTCCCATTTGTGATGGAAATGTCTACGTTGTGCCTGTTCTACCAAGCAGATAACGTGTATTCTAGATTTCACAGGTTCACAAATGAAGAGGATTTTTGCCTCTTTATCTGGTATATGGAATATGCCTAAAGTCTCACCCATACTTGATTTAGATGCTTCAGAAGATGAGATTTTGGACTTGGAATTGGTTTAAGATTTTTGCAGTGATGTGGTGGGTTGAATCTGTTTTGCATGTGGCAATGACATGAATTTTTGGTGGCCAAAGAGTAGAATGTTATGGGTTGAATTACATCCCCAAAAAATATGTGTTGTAAATCCTAATCTCTATGGTTGTGGTTACAATCCCATTTGGTAATGGGTTGTCTTTGTTATATGAATGAGGCAGGATTAGTGTAGAGTGTATCTTGAGTCAGTATCTTTTGAAATATAAAACAGATTAAACAACGAAGCACTGACAGATGGGGTAAGATAGATGCCAAGACACATGGAGATCCCCAAGGAACCAGGAAGCAGAAGCTGAAGAGACAAAGACCTCCCTCAGAGCTGACAGAGAGAGAAAGCCTTCCCCCAGAGCCAACACTCTGAATTTGGACTTCTAGCCTCCTAACTGTGAGAAAATAAATTTGTTTGTTAAAGTCACCCACTTGTGGTGTTTCTGTTATAGCAGCACTAGATAGCTGAGACATTTGTATAGTGAACAGTCTTGGAAAACAAAGATATATATTCTCTTTCAGAACAAAGAACAGGTTTGCTTACAGCCTTGGAAGATAAAGATATCTCCCTCTGGAGCAAAAAGAAGGCACCCTTACTGCCTAATATAAAAGATTTGAGTTCTCTAAGCTCAGGGTTCCTATCCTGTAATGCAACCTCCTGCACCTGCAGACATCTGTCTAGGCCTATCTACATCACCCCTGTAGGATCTGGGGACAAGGGGAACTGACGTAAGTATTCTGGTATTCATGGTGCTTGGTGAACCGTGAGTAATGAAGTCCTTTTTCTCTGACCTAGGAGTCTCATATCTTCTGCTAGCATCTATGAAACTGTGACCAGCCAACTTGTTAGCCTGCAAGTACAGTAAAATATCAGTCCCTTCATGCTTCTTGACAATAACAGAAGATGAAGACTGACTTGTCCAGCCCAATTTATAGAGAAAATCATTTTTAAGATAAAAAATGGCTTCTAGCTAGTTTGTTCTGTAAACTTCATCTAAAGTTGAATTAAAAAAAAAAATACTGTGGCTTCTCATCTAATAAGAACTAAAGTTGTCTAGATATCCATTAAGTCTAGTGGAATTGTCAGAATTTTCCTATCAGCTTTTTCCAAATAAGATTTACAGACTCATATTCTACCCAGACTCTTCCATTCCACAACTTCTAAGATTTTCTTAGGTTCTAACTCTGACTCCACTTAAAGAAGGTCTTTCTTTATCTGCCACACAAAACCACTCCCCAGGGATTTCAGGCCATCTTGCAAAAATTTGATGGTGGTTTCTTCATTTTTCTTCTGAAAATTTCAATACTCCTGGGTCCCTAAAAGTCAAGTTATCACATCATTCATTCATTTAATTATTCACCAAATATTTCTAACGCTTTGCGTAGCACCAAACACATAGTAAGTGCTCAGTAACTATTTATTGAATGACTAACTTCCAGTTCAGTTGAGACAGCCACCAATCAAATTACACTCAAATGACAAATGATTATAAGCTATGAAAAGTGATATGAAGGAAAAGTACTAGGAGCAAGGACAACACGAACAGCAAGGCAGGAAATGTTTAAACTGAGAACTGAAGGAATTAAGCACCCAGAGTATCTAATCGAGAGAAGAGCACTAATTTACTTTTCTTGGCCCTGTTCCTTTTTCCAAATCATATTTGATGGCTGGCTAGTAAGGCTGGCTTTTTCTCTCAAGAGGTCCCACTCCTTTATCTCTTGTTCTAAACTGGCGTCGGTGCATAATCACACCATCATCCAAATGGTCTCTGACAGGCACCATTTTTCCTGCAGTTGTCTCTGCTTCACAAGTCCCTCTGCTGACCACAAGCAGGCTCCCATCTCAGCAGCTTTCAGCCAAGCACTTGCTCATTGAGGGGCACATCCTCCCACTCCCCTCGTGTTTGTATACTCTGAGCCCCTACCCATGCAATCTTTATTAGTAACTGCCTGTCATGGATTGAATTATGTCCTCCAAAAAAATATGTGTATCAATTTGACTGGGCCATGCTTCCCAGTATTGTGTGGTTGTCCTCCACTTTGTGATTGTAACTTGATGTTAAAGAGGATTAGGGTGGGATTGTAATACCCTTACCCAGGTCACATGCCTGACCCAATGTAAAGGGAGTTTCCTTGCAGTGTAGCCTGCACCACCTTTTATCTTACAAGAGATAAAAGGAAAAGGAAGCAAGCAGAGAGTTGGGGACCTCATACAACCAAGAAAGCAGTGCCAGGAGCAGAGCGCATCCTTTGGACCCAGGGTCCCTGCGCAGAGAAGCTCCTAGTCCAGGCGAAGATTGATGAGAAGGCCAACAGAGAGAGAAAGCCTTCCCCTGGAGCTGACGCCCTGAATTTGAACTTTCAGCCTACTTTTCTGTGAGAAAATAAATTTTTCTTTGTTAAAGCCATCTACTTGTGGTATTTCTGTTATAGCAGCACTAGATGACTAAGACACTGCCTCTGTATACATCCCTTGATTCCCATTGATATGTCTTCCCTCAAGTGACTTAAAAGAAATGAGTCACATTCCAGTTTTATGATACAACACATCTTTAAAAGACAACAGAAATAACAGAACTAGAAAAATAGAATGACAATTCCTTACAGGATCATGTGTGAGCCCAGCAAATACCTATAATAACTGAACTGGCATTTTCCTGGACAAAGTAAATAAAAAGTTAGCCAGTACCCCAAAAATGTCTGGTGGCCAATGTTAGACTTCATTTGTTATAGTGAATACTGTTACCTTTAATCATATTCAAGTAGTTCTGCTATCCCCTCATACAAGTTGGCATTGCAAAATAGTGCTTTTCAACCGCTCTCTCACAAAGCATAGAAATGACTGTGTTTTAAACATCCTTCTTAATTATTCCGATCAGAGGAGGAATATGACTTTGAAAGGAGGACAACTGTGACTGACATTAAGGGTGGTATAAGCCTATTCATGTCCAAGCTTTGGTACTGGGCTGGATGAAGCACCAGTCTGGTCAAAGCCAGCCAAATTTGCTGTCAATAATAAGATAAATCCATGACAGGGTAAAAATTTCTGTCTGCTACAGAAAACAACTTCTTGTTAGCGACGTTACTTTGCTTCTCTATGACCTGCTTCTTAGGGTGATGAATAATATGACAGACTTGGTGTGCTTGTCCACTAAAATATATAGTTCCTTACAGTGAAATGAAAGTAGGTATTGGAAATATGTACAGTGTATAGGCTGATATTTTCCCAGATATTGACTTGAATTAATCCTGTTACGATGCTCTTTTGATTTGAAAAAAATAGATGATTGCTTTTTGTAGACATGATTTCTGAGTTTCTGAGGTATTATTTGCTTGACCCAGTCTTTCCTGCCCCCTCATCTTATAAAGTCAAGACTAAATAGAGTAACTCATGATTGTTTCAGAACCTGGTGTCTGGGGAATTTGTCCTTTAAAATCCATAGATCGTTAGTTTCAAAATTGCTAAAAAAAAAAGAAAGAGCTACTGTGAGTGGTGATTCTAATAAAATTTCATTAAATATTCTCTTAACATTAATGTGAAATGACAACAAGCAAAAGTAGTGGATTGTGGGTGCAATGAAAATTATCAGTGAAACTCATTTGTTATTGAAAAGGAAATTGGTAAAGCCAAAATAAAAATAGATCAGGGAAGAGAATTTTACATCTCTTCACGTTGAATGATTAAGTAGAGAATTTCACAGAAGTCATGAGGGAATGAATTCAGGGATTGTTAGCAGCCAACTGTGACAGGCAGCCAGAGAGAGAAAAACCAGATGATGTGCTTTCATCAAGGAGCCTTGGTAGCACACTGGTTAAAGCACTTGGCTGCTAACTGAATGGTTGGCGGTTTGAACCCACCAGCTGCTCCACAGGAGAAAGATGTGGCAGTCTGCTTCTGTAAAGATTTACAGCCTTGGAAACCATATGGGGCCACTCTCCTCTGTCCTTTAGGGTCACTACGAGTCAGAGTCAACTCTACAGCAGCGGGTTTTGGTACTTTCATCCCTCACACCTTGCAGAGCTCTGTAAGTTGTAGCAGAGAGAGGCTGAAGAGGCCTGTAGATGGAGTGCCAGGAACTATAAACCAAATCAGCTGTGCCAAAGGTTTGAACAGGTTTCCATGAGCAAAAACATAGTCATCAAAGTTCAGATTAATTTTTTTATGCTTTATTTTATTTTGTTTTTGTTGTTGATGAAAATATATGCAGCAGAACAAATATGAATACAACAATTTCTACATGTACAATTCAGTGACAATGATTATATTCTTCAAGATGTCAAGTTAATTTTTTTTTAAGGGAAAAAGTTTAAAAGACCAGCAAGAAGTTGATCATTGTGCACAGGACCCACCCAGGCAAGGACTAGGAGTGAACTGCTGAAATCCAACGGTACAGTGGTCTCACAGTATGGCTACCACCAGTGGCAGACTTATTTGTGTGGTTAAGAGCCACTCTACTCTTTTTCTTCACAACCCTACTCATATTCCCACCAATAAACCAAGAGCACCCTTTGTGGGGAAAACCTTACACAAATAAGCAGAGAGAAGAGAACAAAAATTACTGCAATGATTGACAGTCTCCTAAAGTACCCTCTTCTCAGCCAAAACTTTTTCTAGCTTATCTGCCAACTTAAAATAACTAGGATTTTTCTACTTTTCCCTTGATTTTTCAGATTGTGAAGGATTGGGGGCCTTTTTAATCAAAGTGGTAAGGTAGATTGTCTGGACAGACCAGTAAAGATGCCTACTGACTACAATGTCCCCTTCTGATAAGCTTTAGAGTGTCTGCCACCACCACAGCCCTCGACTAAGAGATACCTTTGCATAGGTCAGTGTGTTTGTATCGCATAAAGGGATTGGACTAGAAATGGATATTTGTTAGTCATCTTTAAGTTGGTTAGAGGCCAGTGAGGAAATTTAGAGCAAGAGCTCTGCCATAAAATGACATTGAAGAGGACTTAAATGTCCAAGGGAACTCTTTATGAGAGATTGAATGGAAAGCATTCAAAAAGTCAGTGGATTCGAGAAGCCAAGAGACACATACACAAAAAGAAGGCAGTAAGCAAAAACCAGGTGGTACTAGAAGCCATGAGTAAACAGAAATCTTGAGATAAACAGAGGAGATTAAAAAGTACTCAAAATGCAATAGTAACAGGAGGAGAAACAGAGACGAGAGAGTAGAGAATCTGTTCTAGAAAAATAGTAATAAGTGGTGATAAACAAGTAGAAGACCTGAATTATGAGCATGGCAGACTGCTAGAGATAATGGTTAAGTCATTGGGTATACAAAGGAAGCTTCCATTACATCCTAAATAACAATAACGCTTTCATTCTCTCAGGGATTCCCTTTGGTTATTCTGACTTTTTCCTGGACTTTCTGACTTGCCTGTGTATTCTTACAGCAAACCCTGGTAACTGAGATAATAGACCGTTCTGTACTCTTTGCATCATGTAAAAGCCTAGCAACTCATCAGCCATTTTGTAAATGGATCAAAAGAACCCATTCAAGTGGAACATACTACCTACAAAATTCAAAGATTCTCACTAATCCTCCAAGCAATGTACCTGTTTTAATAGGTAGGAGTTACACAATATGCACCAGCCTGTCATTCCCTTTGAAGAAGATATTCCAGTATGCCCAGACTCTAAGACTCCTGGGAACTTCATTGAAGCAGAAGGTCCTTTCCCATATTTTTATGGGTTGTATTTCCCTCCCTCTTGAAGGCATGTATCTTATCAAGGCATTTAGGTTACCTCTTAATTTATGCTCTTGAACTCTTGTCAGCATGATGTTATTAACCTAGTGGACATGGGATGAGGTCCTGTGAGATGATAAGATATTCTAGTGTACTATATTGTGGCATAAAGCCTGAAAACTGACATAACCCTAAGGCAAAACAGGGAAAGTGTCCTACTATTCCTACCAGTTAAAAGCTAACTGAAACTTTTTTCTCTGCTTAAGGCTTGACAGGGTAGAGCAGGGGTCCACAAAGTACAGCCTGTAGGTCAAATCTGGCTCATTGCCTGTTTTTTTTTTTTTCTAATAGGCTTTATTTTTTAGAACAGTTTTAGATCTACAGAAAAATTGAGCAGATAGTTCAGACAGTTCCCATACACCTACCCACAGTTTCTCCTACCAGCATCTTACATTAAACCAAACCAAACCAAACCTGTTGCCATTGATTCAATTCTGACTCATAGTGATCCTATAGGACAGGGTAGGAAACCATAGGGTTTCCAAGGCTATAATCTTTATGGAAGCAGACTGCCACATTTTTCTTCCATGGAGCAGCCAAGCTTTCAGTTAACAGCTGAGCTTTTAACCCGCTGTGCCACCAGGGGCCCTTATCTTACATTATTAGTATGGTACATTTGTTACAATTAATAAATCAATATTGATACATTATTGCTAACTGAAGTCCATAGCTCATTTGCATTTTCTTAGTTTTTATGTAATGTCTTTTGTCTGTTCCAGAATTTAGTCTTCAGGTCTCCTTAGGCTCTTCTTGGCTATGACCATTTCTCAGACTTCCCTGGTAGTTGATGGCCTTGACAATTTTGAGGTGCACTGGCCAGGTATTTTGTAGGAAGTCCCTCAGCTGGGACTTGTCTGATGTTTTTTTCTTGCTTAGATGGGGGTAATACGTTTTAGGGAGGAAGATCATCGATACAAAACACCATTTGTTTCACATCATATCAAAGGAATATATTATCAACATGATTTATGACTGTTGATGTTGAAGTTGGTCACCTGGCTGAAGTAGTGTTTGTTAGTTTTCTCCATGGTAAAGTTACTTTTCCCCCTTTCCATACTATACTCTCTTGCAGAAAGTCACTATGTGCAGCTCACACTTAAGGAGTGGGGAGTTACTCCTCCCCTCATTTAGGACAGAGTATCTATTTGGAACCCTTCTGCATGGAAGATTTGTATCTTATCCCCCATTCATTAATTTTTTTAAATCATCAATGTATATCAGTGTCTCTGTTACCCAATGCTGCCAGAACAGAAATATCACAAGTGGGTGGCTTTAAAAAGCAAACATTTATTTTCTCACAGTTTTGGAGGCTAAAAGTCCAAATCAGGATCTCAGCAGTGTTGATTCCTTCTGTGAGCCTCTCTCTTAGTTTCTGGTGTCTGCCAGCAATCATTGGAGTTCCTTTGCTTATAGATGACTTCTCACAAGTTGCCTGTCTTTCCCTGTGTATATCTCTGTCTCTTTTCTGCTCTCTTTATAACTCAGAAGTGATTACATTTAAGGCCCACTCTACACTGGTATGACTTTATTAACATAACAAAAGAAACCCCCTATTTCCAAATAGGGTCATATTTACTGGTATGGGGTTAGCATTTCATCCTGTGTTTGTGGGAGGGCACAATTCAATTCATAACAATCCGTATAGTCTCATGAATATTTATTTTATACTTTGGGTTATCCAATACTACTTTATTCTGTTGCTCAAATTGTTTCAGCTTTGGTCGTTGAGAGCTCTTTCAGTTGGCTCTTGCATCCTTTGACATATCCCCATCAATGTGTGGTGTTTTGTTTTTGCTTTTTGTTTGTTTGTGCATTTATTTGTTTGTTTGAGCACTTCCTTCCTCTCTGGCACTAGAAGATGCTCTAGGCTCTTCTTCTATATTTCCTGCTCCAGTCCTAGAATCCCCCAATTTTCCAAGGAACTATGGTGACTTTTATTGGAGAATGGTATCAGAAATCAAGATCTAGGAACTAGGTTTGTTTGTTGTTACTAGGGTACTTGCTGCCTCTTTTTGTAAATAAAATTTTATTGGAACACAGTCACACTCATTTGTTTATGCATTGTGCATGTGATTAATTACTTTTGTATGTGGCCTTTCTATCCATGGTCTTGTAACTCCCACCCAGGCAATTGGGCAGAACTGTGTGATAGGGTAATTGAGGTCCACCAAGTGGATTGGTCAGTTTTGCCTTAAAAGAGAGTCAATTCGCAAACAGAGAGGAGGATCCTACCACCACCAAGGAAGAAAGGCCAGGAGCGGAGAGCACATCCTTTGTACATAGGATCCCTGAGTTGAGGAGCTCCTGGAAGCAGGAGACTGACATAGAGAAAGCAAGCTGTAAACCTGAAGATGGTGAGACACAGTGACAAGAGAGACCTAACAGCAGAGACCCGGCAGCAGGAGATGGCACGGTGTCTTCCTGGCCCGGAGAGAGAGAAAGCTGAGTGCTTTTGGGGAGAAGCCTAGGGCCAGGGAGAGGTGTGCCTGCAAGTACGGTGGGGAAGAGGCTGTCCCAATGGAAGAACTGTATCTTGAGTGTTCCTGAACCTGAATTGTAATTGTTACTCCCCTAATAAACCCCATAATCATGAGTATGGTCTGTGAGCTCTGTGTGGCCATTGCAAAGAATTATGGAACCCAGCAGAGAAGTAGAGAGTACTGTGTGAGGCATAGTTGGTGTTAGAATTGGTAAAGATGATGGAGAGAGGATGCATGTCTGACCTCTGCCTCATAGGAATCAGCCTTGGGCTGTTGATCTTGATTCTCCTTCCCCCCATGAAGTTGGAGGAGGTCAGACTCCACCCTCATGCCTTTTTTACACATTGTCTTTGTTTTTGCGTTGTCTGTGGCTGCTTATGTGCTATAACAGCAGAGTTGCACAATTGTGACAGAGATCATATGGCCAGCAAAACCTGTAGTATACACTACTTGACCCTGAACGGAAAAGTTTGCCAATCCCTAGGATGGAGAAAAAAGAGTAAATTAAAGCTCTAACTACACATATAGGCTATAATAATTTCCTCCAGTAGGGAGACTATATCTGGAATAGAAGCGGCATCCAAGTCATCACCTGATTCACAATAATCCACTGTCACACTCTAAGATTTACGCATCTTCTGCTCCAGTCAAAGAAGAAAGTTACATGGGGATATAAAACTATTATATGCTCCCAAGGTTTAATTTTGGCACTAATCTCTGCAATTCCCCATGAATGTTAGATTGGTTTTATTAACTGTTTGGGTAGGACCAAGTGGAAGCCCTAGACTATCTCTCTCTCCTGATAAATACCTTCCATTTAAACTTGTGTTCTCCCCCTCTTGACCTAATACCCCAGAATCCATTCCCCAATCATATTCCACAGATTTTTTTTTCTGAGTACAAAATAGAAAAAAATACTTTCCTTTCATACTTGATTTTGCAATTCATCTTCCAAGAGCTCCAGAGGAGAATCCATTCCTTGCTTTTTTCAGTGTCTAGAGACTTCCAGCATTCCTTGGTTTGGGGCCACATCACTCCAATCTCTGCTTCCATAGTCACATCTCCTACTCCCCATTCTGATCACCTGACTCCCTCTTGTGGCCCTGGTGGTTACTTCAGGCCCACCTGGATAATCCAAGATAATCTCTCCATCTCAGAATCCCATCTGCAAAGTCCCTGCCTCCCAACCTTCCCACATCTGCTTCGAAATTAGCATTTCCCTTGTTCTCTACTCCTAGGTCAGGTGACTGGCTTTGTGGCAGATGCCCTTTGCAGGTGATCACACTGTCCTGGTCAGGGTTCTCTAGAAAAGCAAAACCAGTAAAGTGTATATATATATATAGAGAGAGAGAGAGTTATATCAAGGAAATGGCTCATGCAGTTGTAGAGGCTGTAACATCCCAAGTCCTTGGGTCAGGATAGAGGTTTCTCCTGATTCATGTAGCTGCAGGGGTTGGCAAGCCCAAGATCCACAAGTCGGAGAGCAGGGCTATTGCTCACAGGCTGTGAAGACTGACGAATCCCAAGATCAGAAGGCAAAACTGCAGGTAAGCTGCTGGCTCAAGTCCCAAGAACCAGAGTCAGAAGGACAGCAGCCAGAGCAAGCAAAAGCCACCAAGCCCTACCAGAAAGTCTGCCCACACTCAATGCAGGCTACAAGCCCAAGGAAACTCCTCTTCATGACTGGCTACTCACAGCAGATCTCATCATGAGAGTGATCACATATCAAATCTCAACAGGGAAGTGACTACAACATCACACGACTGCCAAAACACTGAGAATCATGGCTCAGCCAGTTGGTACAAAATCTTAACCATCAAACACACTTTCAGGGATGCTGTGCTTTCTGGCTGTCCAGACTGCCCAGCATCATCATGGGAGGTAGTGTTTGGAGATTTCAAGAGCCCTCACAATGTTACTGGAACCTACCTCTCCTTGGCTCCAGTCATCTCACCACACAGCAGTGGTGTTTGAATGTTTGGCCAGAAAATGGAACTGAGCTTCACTGAAATCTGACAGGGCCAAAAACCACCAAGGGAACACACAAAGTAGCTTTTGGGGACAAGTTACCCCAAGGAAGGGGGGAGACACCCACACAAGGAGCCTCTGAAACCCTTAGTGGGAAGAAAAAACAGTATCGCTTGCTACGGGTTCAGTGATATGATCAAAGTTAATGAGTGTCTTAGTCATCTAGTGCTGCTATAACAGAAATACCACAAGTGGATGGCTTTAACAAACAGAAGTTTATTCTCTCACAGTCTAGTAGGCTACAAGTCCAAAGTCAAGGCATCAGCTCCAGGAGAAGGCTTTTCTCTCTGTCTGCTCTGAGGGAAGGTCCTTGTCATCAGTCTTCCCTTGGTCTTGGAGCTTCTCTGCACAGGAACCTCAGGTCCAAAGGACGTGCTCTGCTCTCAGCACTGTTCTTTTGGTGGTATGAAGTTCCCATGTGTCTCTGCTCACTTCTCTCTTTTATATCTCAAAATAGATTGGCTTAAGACACTATCCAATCTTGCATGCCTCATCAGTATAACTGCTGCTAATCCATCTTATTACATCATAGTGATAGAGTTTACAACACATAAGGAGATCACATCAGATTACAAAACGGTACACCATCATACAATACTGGGAATCATGACCCAGGCAAGTTGACAGATATTTTGGGGGGACACAATTCAATCCATGACAATGGGTAATCAAATATTACGAAATAAGAGACTAGTTGCCTTTTCTTGTTAGGCAATTCACTAAAATGTCTCTATATTGAGTTTTTTAAATAAAAATTTCCCTCAAGTGAATGAGGCATTATGTCATTTTTAGTGAGTAAATGTGGCATTTCCTCCATCTTAATGAAACAATTATTTTTGTTCAACTGAGTGATTTTATTAATTAAAAGGAACAACAGGGGAGCAGCAGCATACCCCAGAATCTTAGGAAAGTCATAGAATTCAGAGCCAGGAAGGTCAAGACCAAAACCCAATCTGGTACCCTCAGCTTACATAGAAGTCTCCATCTGGGAGTTAAAGAGCTGGGTTCTGGTACCATCTGAGCCATTAAACAGCTATGTGTCCCTGGGCAAGTCATTTAAGATTTCTTTGACTCAGTTTATTGGTTTGTACAAACAATGGACTTCCAGTTCCATGATTATTAAAATTAAATTTACTATGCTGGTAACTGTTTATATATATATAAGCTAATAATAATGTGCTCCAGCAGAGTGTGGTTTTCTTTCTATTCTGGACAACAAAATAGGGGAACTGGCTGGAATTCTCTCTGTTATTGAGAAAAACATAGTTTTCTTTAAAAAGCTGTAAACACCCTGAAAGAGGGTTTTGGGGCTGATTTATTTTCTGTCTCCCATGGTGTCTTTCACCTAGTAGATCCTAGAAAAGAGTGAAAGGCTATAAGCTTTCATGGTCACATGTTCCAATGTAATTTAAAGAAAAGCATTCTGCTCTGAAACACTATTGGGGGAAAATTCTACTGTAATGTCGGCTTCCAGGGAAGTGAGTGTTAATTGTGCTGCCCAATACCAAATTATTAATGCTTACCAACCCACAAGAGCTTGGCTGCTAACCAAAAGGTCAGCAGTTCAAATCCACCAGCCACCGTTTGGAAACCCTATGCGGCAGTTCCCCTCTGTCCTGTAGGGTCACTATGAGTGAGAATCAACTTGACAGCAATGAGTTTGGTTTGGTTTTTGACCAATTCACAAATACACACAAGCCTGCACACGCACGTATGGTTCACATATAGTTTTGGAAAAAAGCGTTTGGGGTTTTCCACCACATCATGCTATTCAGTTGGTGCATTCCATTGTTAATTGGCACTTGAGAGTAGTAGTTCCCAAAGCTACTTCTCCAGCAACGTGTTGACACACCAGTTAAAATGGATGATGTAAACATAGCCATTCAGAATATCCTGGACATCCTACTTAATGATTGGAACCCACGAAATGTCCAAGACTTGACAGATACTACAATTTCTCAAGACAGTCATAGCTGAGCAAGTTTATGAATGGTCGATTTTGACTCTGCCTAAATCTCAGCTACACAACCAATTGACCAGTTGCGATATTCTCTTGAGTTCTGTGCTTCATGGGACATTTTTAGAGAAAAACTGCGTTTCCCACTCCTATTTTCTGACTTCTGTCAAGCAGGTTCACCCATTCATTCTTCCAGGAGACATAGCTTCCTGTATTGGAGGCAACATAAGGAGACCATGGCGCTCACTCTTCACAACACTTGTGACTTGTTTTTCTCCCCGAATGACTCAAGAAGAAATTTTAAGATTCAATCTGAGTCTCAGTAATTCAATTTGTAGAAAGGAGCAGGCAAGGCTTTAATTCTATCATAATTAGTTTTGTGTGTGAATATATTAACTAATTGTTTCATTGGGATAGATATTAGGTAAATAGGATGGGGAGCATGGTGGATAAGGACTAGGAAAGGATCTTCTTGAAGGTTGATGGCTGTTCCCCTGTGCAGACCCAGAGTGTACTCACTAAGGCAGGCAATTTGGGGTAACTTGATCACTGGCCTGCATGCTGATACGTGAAAGTACATCCACGCACAAGATTTCTGTCTCCTTAAGAGAGTAAGGACTGGTTTTGCTTGCCTTACCCACACACATCTTTATAAAAATATAACCTTTTCACTCACTTTCTGGGCTCCACAAAGAAAAAAGCCAGATTTCTCCTGTTAGTAATTAACTCAGCTTTTGTAGTACTCAGACTGGGCTGCGATTGCTTTTCATGTGAGCAGCATGGCCTTGTACTTTTTGTGCCAAAAACTTGGCTAGTGCTTTCAGCAACAACTGTGAAGCAGGTAAAAAATATACTAGTTCTTCTGTTTCTGACCCTTGAACAGAAGGGTAGAAGATTTCCTGTGGTCATAGCAAGCATGTCTGTATTACATAATCTCATCTTTTTGAAAAAACGATTTGTTATCAACTCAAGAAATAGCTATAGCTTCTCTAGTTTATGAATAGCGTTGACCATTATTTCCTCAAGAAAAATCACCCAGGCCTTTCCTGAAATGTTAGCATTGTGCTAACAGAGAAATCGGCTAAAAAAGGAATGTGTATGTGTGTGGTGTGGGCAGGGAGGGAGACCCCGGCTATTATAAATCTGGTGAGCCTGCTTTTGAATGCCTTTCATGCTGGCTTTAGTCTTCCCTTTGGGCATTTTTTCAGTCACTTTTGGCCTTTGTTTATTTTGAGGGGGGCGGGGAAAAATCCATATGAGCAGAGAGGCATATAGTTACCTACAAATTGAATTAGTGTGTTCTCTTTCCATGTTATACAACAGTGCTGCTCCTATATTGGCTAGTAGAGATGGGAACCCCTCAAAGTGATTTTTAAATGAAAGGCTAAGTTACAAAACTTGTACTTATAATTTTAAAGACAAAATTTTAAAGACTTGTTTTTTAAAGACGAACAAACACTGGTGGGAAAATGTCTAAATACGTAGGCAGCCTTAAACTAACCCTCCAGATATTGGGAAGAGAATAATTATTAAGGCAGGGGTGGGTACAGACACCCCCACCCCAAAATCCTGAGGACAGCAAGTGGCCCAAACCAAAACCAAACCTGTTGCCATCGAGTCAATTTGGACTCATACAGACCCAATAGAACAGGGTAGAACTGCCTGCCCCACAGGGCTTCCAAGGAGGGCTGATGGATTCGAACGGTCAGCCTTTTGATTAGCAGCCATAGCTCTTAACCCACTGCACTACCAGGGCTCCGCAAGTGGCCCAGACCAACCTAAATCTAGGTCATGTGACTTTTAGGAATGCTGGGTAAAGTACACCACAAGAAATGCTCTTCCTCTTGGAGAAATACTTATGTTAACAGCTGGATTATGAGCCTAGGCCAAGGGGGCCTGCTTGTTGGTGGTGAAAAGCTTACAATGAAGGAGTAGGTGGACCAACACCCAGGAGGAGGAGCCCCTGGCTTTAGGCATGAGGGTAAGATAGCTCTACTCTACTGATGCCCCTCACTTGTCCTTGTGGGTGTTATAATTATGAGTCAGGCCCTGAGCTGGATTTTTCACATAGATTATTTTAAATAATCCTTAGACATAAAGTATTATTATTATTCTCCTGAGAAAATTGAAGCTCACAGAGCTAAAGTAACTTATTCAGATGCATGAAGAGATACCAAAAACAAAACAGTTGCCGTTGAGTCAATTCCAACTCAGAGTAACCCCACGTATACAGAGTAGATCTACTCCATAGGGTTTTCAATGGCTGCAATCTTTTGGAAATAGGTCACCTTCTGCCAGGCCTTTCTTCTGAGGCACTTCTGGGTGGGTTCGAACTGCCAACCTTTACAGTTAGTAGCCAAGCGCTTAACCATTTGCGTTTCTTGTTGTTGTTAGTTGCCGTTGAGTTGATTCCAACTCCTAGCGACACCATGTGACAGAGTAGGGCTGCCTCATAGGGTTTTCTTGGTTGTAATCTTTATGGGAGCAGATCGCCAGCTCTTTATCCCATGGAGCCACTGGGTGGGTTTGAATTGCTGACCTTTCAGTTAGCAACTGAGTGCTTAACTGTTGTGCTACCAAGGTAGCCTAGTACAATTCAATCTGGTACAATTCAATCCTTGCTGTGATTTGCTTCCTTTTACCTTTGTTTACCTCTTGCAGTTAGTGTCTGATTTTCTTATTTACCTCTAACTTCCTTATTCTTCCATCCTTTACTTCTCTGTTGCCTTTTTGTTAAAACTTCCACCCTGGGGGATGGGACTGGGGGGGAGGGAAAGGGGCTAGTTTCCTCTTATTTGCATACCTATGTCACTTTCCCATATACAAGTTCATTTGAATCTTAAATCACCCCCAAGCAGAATATTTCAATGCCAGGATCTGTCACCAGATAAGAACTTTGTCTACAGAATTGAATTCAGAAATGGTTATCCAAATTTATTAAGTTACCCTAAGCCTCGTTTGCGTAGATAACTTTGATGGAAAAGGCTCTCTGCTACTCTTCACCCCTACCTCTCTCAACCCACTGATACGTCCTCATAAAGCATCCTACTCAATTATTCCTTGGACATCCAAAGGGCCACTTCAGTCCAGATGAAACATACAAGGAAGAGAACATTTTCCAGACAGTTCTTTAACATACACACAGAGGAATATGAGGAAAAGGCAGTCTCTGACTTTGCTGTTGGGTATGTAGAATGGAGTTACCTGTCTAACTAGCAATTTGGTGGTATGTTTCAACAATCTGAACAGTGAACAGAATTCTGCTTCTAGAAATTTATCCTAAGTCAATAATCATAGACATTGTGCAAAGATTTGTATGTACAGAAACATTCATCACAGAACTGGATTATAATAGTGAAAAACTGGAAACAATCTAAGTATCAGTGATAGGAGCTTGGCCAAGTAAATGATGATACAGCCATACATTATAGTAGTATGCAGTCATAAAAAAGGGTTTTATAAAGAATATTTAATGATTTGAAGAAATGACCATGAAATATTATTAAGCAAATAAAGAATATTTCAAAAAAGTATATAGATTTAATTGTACTGTTCAACATGGTAGCCACTAGCCACATGTGGCTCTTTAAATTTTCATTAAAATTAAAATTTTATTCCTCTGTCACACAAGCCACATTTCACATACTCAGTAGCTATCATACTGGACAGTGCAGATGTAGAATGTTTCCATGATCACAGAAAGTTCTCTCGGAGGGTACTGTCTTGGTTACATAGTGCTGCCACAATAAAATACCACAAAGTGGGCAGCTTTAAATAATAGAAACGTATTTTCTTATAGTTCTGGAGGCTGGAAGTCCAAATCAGGGTCTTGGCCATGTCGGTTCCTTCTAGGAGCTTCTGAGAGAGCGTCTGTTCCATGCCTTTCCCCTGGGTTTCTGGCGGGTGGCTACACCATTCTTGACATCCCTTTGCTGTTTGTAGATGCATCTACCTCCATCGTCACATGGAGTCTATCTTCCCCTGTGTGTCTCTGGTTTCTGTGGTTGTTCTCCCCTTTTATAAGACATCATTCAAGGATTAGGATTAGGACCCACCCTACTCTGGTACAATTTAACTGAGAATATCTTCAGAGAAAGACTCCTTTTTCCCTAACAAGTTCACATTCACAAGTACATGAGTTAGGACTTCAACATATCTTTTTGGGGGACACGTTTCAATCCATAAAAAGCACTAATACAGAATACGATTTCATTTTTTCGGATGTAAGTACAGGTAGTTCCCGATTTACGACGGGATTCCATTCAGACAACTCCATTGTAAGTTCGTTCTGACATTAAGTTGAATACCTTGGGTTTTTTTTTTTCATTATTGCCTTTTATTATCTATATTTGTCTTTGGGGGTTGGAAACATTACATATAAACTTACAGACATATTTTAATACATACATATATTAAAAAATGCAAATCATAAAAAAAAATGGACAGTGCAGTTCATCATAACTCGAATATGTTGTAACTCAGGGACTACCTGTATACACATAGAAAAAATATAGGAAGGAAATATGCCTAATAATAATTATGATGATCTTTGGTTGGTAGGATTAGATGAGGGATTGACAAACTATTTCTGTAAAGGGCTATATAGTAAATATTTTAGGCTTTGTGGGCTTTGTGTGGCTCTGTCACGACTACTCAACTCGGCCATTGTAGCTGGAAGCAGCCATTGACAGTATGGAAACCAATGGGCATAACTGTGTTCCAACAAAATTGGTTATACAAAAATAGGTGGTGGACCGAATTTGGCTTGCAGGCCATAATTTGCTGACTTCTGGATTAGATAATTGAGTGAGTTATTATTTTTTCCTGTTCATTTATTCATATTTAAATTAAAAATATATATATAATTTGTATATCTTCTATTTAAAAATTAAACTCACTGGAAAATTATATATATATGAAAAGTCTGGGTACAGATAATACATGGAATTATTGCCAAGTAATGATGAGCTATTATTTAGACCCCCTTGCACCAGTGATTCCACATGACTCCTACCTACCCCGGCCACAGAGTCTGCCATGTGACTCTCACTTCCCGTCTCCTACTACACAAACAGCACCTGCACCTGTGCTTCCCGCCATGTCACTCCTCCTAATTTATTTGTTTAACTTATTCATAGGACAGGTGCTTGTCTCTGAGCTCGCAGAGATGGAAAGTAGGTTTTAGAAAATAGTGCCTTGGAAAAGACACTGTCTCCACCGCTGCCTCACATGTTGCCAATGGAGTGTCCTGCACAGGAATCTTTTCAGGACACGTTTCTTGGTGGTGACCTTGCCAACCTAACCCATTAACCCATTGCCGTCTAGTTGATTCTGACTCATAGCGACCCTGTATAACTGCCCCTAGGGTTTCTAAGGAGTGACTGGTGGATTTGAACTGCCGACCTTTTGCTAAGCAGCCATAGCTCACCGTAGCTCTTAAACACTGCACCACCAGGGTTCAGTAATGTCTGATGGAGACTCCAATGGCTCTCTAAAAAATAGAGAGCTTAAATGGGTGCTTTGATTAGCAGCATTTCATGAGCATGCCCTCTACACAGGCTGAATGATATCATGGATTCAACTGTATCCCCCTCAAAATATGGGTTGAAATCTTGACATCTGTACCTGTAAGTATGACCTTGTTTAGAAATAGGAGTTTTCTCTTGTTATGTTAATGAAGCCATACCAGTGTAGGGTGGATCCTAAACCTAATCACTTCTGAGTTCTAAAAAGGGTAGAACATACACAGAGATATACACGGGGGGAAGAGGAAGATAGAAAATGGAAACAGATGCATCTACTAGCCCAGGAAGGCCAACAATAGCTGGCAGCTACTAGAAGCTGAAACAGAAAAGGAAGGACCTCCCTCTAGAGTCACATCCTGAATGTGGGCTTCTAGCCTCCTTAACTGTGAGAAAATAAATTTCTGTTCTTTAACACCACCCACTTGTGGTATTCGTGTTATGGCAGCACTAGGTAACTAAGACACCGTAAAAGGAGGACTGGATGGAGAGTCAGGCCTCTGACTGTACTGTCTATCTGGCCTGAATCCTCCCTGCAGAATGAGAGGTTTGCATGCATTTTGTGGTCTTTCAAATTGTGCTTCTTGAGTCCTGGGGGGAAGAGTGGGGAGACCTAAATTTTGAGGTCGAGACACTTACTCTGCTTTACCCAGGGCAGTTCTCTAGATAAACTTACTCTCTGTATTCATTTCTGAGTTATATTTTGACCAAGAAATGGGCTATATTACTGCAGCTCCTGCTGGGTAAAAAAAGATCATGAAAAACACTGGCTAAATCAGTTGTCACAGACTGGTCAGCCATGGGCTATGGCCATATCTTGTTAGTTCAAATGAGGTTTTGAATTTTTTGAAATTTGAAGCCAATATTTCAAAATCAGAAGATTTCACATTAAAATTTTAAAAAAACCAAATAAACAAAAATCTATGTTTCTGGCTTCTCTTGAAAAAAATCAGAAAAGGTAACAACATTTATTTCACAATCCTTCATGAAGACAATTAGCTCGTGCTGATAGCAGCTGTGCCTTAGACAGGACTTGCCCTCTCTGTACATCCAGTCCCCACCATCCCTCTTGTATCACTCCTGGCCTTCTTCATTCATTCCTACTATCTGCGTAGGTCCCTGCAGGCGTCTGAGTTTAAGACCCTGAGACTAGATGATTGCAAAGGCCTTTTTCTGTTCTCACAGTCTATTGGTCTTCTATTACATTTATGGCAATTGGTACTAAGATTAAAGCTAAAATCCTTTCTTACAGTTGCCCTGAGTTTATGAACATCTTAGCCACGAATGTCTGCTCAAGTTAAGTGCTGGTGTCAGGAGCTGTTTTCCTCATCAATAAAGAAGTGTATGAAGTCCCCAGCCAAGCAAACAGGCTTTCTTCCAATAAGTGTCATGTGGGCTACATGAGAGTCACTAGGGTTGTCCACCATATCTTTCATTCCTTCCCGACTTCTGGGCACAGGGTAAGAATGTACTTTCTGGCCCCCTTGAAGTGGTTCTGGCCAATGAGTTGTGGACAGAAGTGGTGTGTCACTTTTGGACCTTAGCATTTCATATGATCTGAAGCCCTGAGCTCTCTTCTCCCCCTAGAACAGAGATTGGCAAAAATCAAGATGGTGGCTGTACCATCAGCAGCCTTGATTCCTAAGTGACTGATGAGCTGAGATCTTTGCAAACTCATGATAGACATCTATTGTGAGCAAGAAATAAAACTGTGGGAGGCACGGTCAAGATGGCGGAGTAGTCAGATGGCTTCCTATGTCCCTCTTACAACAAAGACCTGAAAAAACAATTGATTGTATATGAATATCTAGGAGCCCTGAACAAGGCAAAGTTAAGGAATCGGACTGAGTGGTGGGGGAGAGAGAGACAGTTTGGAAATAGCAAGGAGTTCCCTGACCTGACCTGGGGAGAGCCGCAGCTCTTCAGCCCAGACCGGCTCGCAGTGCACAGTGAGGTGGTCATACAGCTCCACTCGCTCACTCACTTGGGAGGCAGTTTCCACATCGAGAGAGATCCGGTAGCAGAGACTCTGCTTGGACACTCCAAACTAGTGAAAAGCAGCACCCAAGTGGCTAAAGATAAGTACATGCGTGTGGCCTTTTGCGAGGATTAAAAAAAAAAAAAAAACCCCGTTTGGGAAATACCTCTCCTATTTAAATCCTCCTTCCCCCTCTGCAGAGGGTCCGGCCAGCTCCAGCAGTCTCTGTGTCCCCTGGGCTGGAAGTAGATCCCATAAGTTGCCCTGACTCATTCTCCTGGACTTGGAGAGGAAACAAATTAACAAACAGGAAAAAATAAGCTACCGGCTCCCCTAAGCCAGGAATTCAGGGTTGGCACAGCTCTTTTGCCTAGGCACAGACATAAGGGGTCCGCAAACTGAGTGCCTTCCACCCCTGTATAGCCTTGTGTGGATCCATCTCAACAGCGTAAGCCCTCACTACCACAATTCAACAGGGTAAACACCTGAAGTCTAACTTCAACTCATTTCAGCTGTGAACTGGCAGACTTGTGACACTTGACACTGCTCTGCCCTTTAAGCAGGCCCCTTACCTGTCCACATCAAGGGCTTGAGGACTGGTGGCTTCACTCACTCCACCTAGCCACCTGCTACAGGGTTCCAAGTATAAGTGGTGCCCCCAGTCCTTACACCCAACAGAGTAGGGAGCTCATAGTCCAGCTGCAAAACTCATCTATCTACTCGCTCTAGGGAACAGGGACACACTTTCCTTTCAGAAACTCAGGGGCAGCCATCAGCCCCCTGCCTTGCTCAGCATGTGATGCCCTACTGCAGCCAGATACCTGTGCCTACACCAATCACCCAAGTTCCTCTAAGAATGTAAGCGAGAGCCTGCACCACAAACTAGGTGATCAACTGCCTGGACACCTGAGCTGAAACCATACAGGAAAATTTAATGGCTCCTGGGCACACATACTTAGTGACAGAACTAACTACCTGGTGACAGGACGTTAGAGCTTCAAAGGCACCAGTAATCAAACTACTGCACACAAGCTGCCTATTTGGGCATATCAAAACAAAACAAAACAAGAAGCTAGGACACATTAAACAAATATAAAATAAAATTATAATAACTTACAGATGGCTTGGAGACAACAGTCAATATAAAATCACATAAAGAGGCAGTCCATGATGGCTTCAGCAAGTTCCCAAAATAAAGAATCAGTAACTTTTCTGGAGTAAGAGAACTTCTTGGAATTACCAGAGGCAGAATACAAAAGATTAATATACAGAACTCTTCAAGAAATTAGAAAGGAAATTTTACAAAATGCAGAGAAAGTCAAAGAACACAGACAAAGCAGTAGCGGAACTTAAAAAAGTTATTCAAGAGCATAATGATGAATTTAATAAGCTGTAAGAATCCACAGAGAGACAGCAATCAGAAATCCAGAAGATTAACAATAAAATTTTGGAATTAGACAAAATAGAAAGTCATAGGAGCAGAATTGAGGCAGTAAAAGTCAGAATTAGTGACATTGAAGATAAAGTACTTGACACCAACTTATTTGAGGAAAACTCGGATAAAAGAATTAAAAAGAATGAAGAAACTCTAAGAGTTATGTGGGACTCTATCAAGAGAAATAACTTAACGACTGATTGGAGTACCAGAATGGGGTGGGGAGGGGGGGGTGATAACAGAAAATACAGAGAGAATTGTTGAAGATTTGTTGACAGAAAACTTTCTGATATCATGAAAGATGACAAGATATCTATCTAAGATGCTCATCGAACCCCACATAAGGTAGATCCCAAAAGAAAGTCACCAAGACATACTATAATCAAACTTGCCAAAAGCAAAGACAGAGAATTTTAAGAGCGGCTAGGGATAAACGAAAAGTCATCTACAAAGGAAAGTCAGTAAGAATAAGCTCAGACTAGTCAGCAGAAACCATGCAGACAAGAAGGCAATGGGATGACATATATAAAGCCTTGAAGGAAAAAAACTACCAGCGAAGAATTATATATCCAGCAAAACTGTCTCTCAAATATGATGGTGAAATTAGGGCATTTCCAGATAAGCAGAAGTTAAGGGAATTTGCAAAAACCAAAACAAAATTACAAGAAATACTAAAGGGAGTCCTCCGGCTAGAAAATCAGTAACATCAGATAACAACCCAAGACTAGAACACAGGACAGAGCAACCAGATATCAACACAGATAGGGAAGTTACAAAAGTAAATCAAAGATAAAATACTGAAAACAGGGAAACAGATGTCAATATGTAAAAGATGACAACATTAAAACAAGAAAGGGACTTAAAAAATGTAGACATAGATTTTTCATATGGAGACAAAGTCAAGGCGATATAAAGAAAAAAAAGACTAGTATAAACTTAGAAAAATAGGGGTAAATATTAAAGTAACCACAAAGGAAACTAACAATCCTACCAGTGAAAATAAAAAACTAGAAAAATACAAAGACTCAGCAAACACAAAATCAACAACAATGAAAAAGATGAAAGAAAAATACACAAAGAAAAATGATTCAGCACAGAAAATTAAGGGGAACAAAGAAACTGTGAACATCACACAAAAAAAGACATCAAAATGACAGCACTACACTCATACCTATCAATAATTATGCTGAATGTAAACAGACAAAATGCACCAAAAAAGAGACACAGAGGGGCAGATTGGATAAAAAAAACATGCTCTGTCTATATGCTGCCTACAAGAGACACACCTTAGACTTAAAAACACAAACAAGCTAAAACTCAAAGGAAAAAAATATATCAAGCAAACAACATTCAAAAAAGAGCAGGAGTGGCAATAGTAATCTCTGACAAAATAGACTTTAAAGTAAAATCTACCACAGAGGATAAGGAAGGACACTATATAATGATTAAAGGGTCAATACACCAGGAGGACATAACTATAATAAATATTTATGCACCCATTGACAGGGATCCAAAATACATAAAACAAACTCTAACAGCACTGAAAAGAGAGATAGACAGCTCCACAATAGTAGTAGAAGACTTCAACATGCCACTTCCGGTGAAAGACAGAACATCCAGAAAGAAGCTAAACAAAGACACGGAAGAACTAAAAGCTAGAATCAACCAACTTTATCTCATGGACATATACCAAACACTCCACCCAACAGCAGCCAAGTATACTTTCTTTTCCAAAGCACATGGAACATTCTTCAGAATAGACCATATATTAGGCCATAAAGCAAGCCTTAACAAAATCTAAAACATCAAAATATTACAAAGCATCTTTTCTGACCTTAAAGC
>NW_004443995.1:12223587-12225032 GCF_000243295.1 Trichechus manatus latirostris
GGACAAATTTCTAGAAACTCACTACCTACCTAAACTAACACAAACAGAGGTAGAACAACTAAATAAACCCATAACAAAAGAAGAGATTGAAAAAGTAATTTAAAAAACTTCCAAAAAAAAAAAGCCCTGCCCCGAATGACTTCACTGGAGAATTCTACCAAACTTTCAGAGAAGAGTTAACACCACGTCTACTAAAGGTATTTCAGAGCATAGAAAAGGATAGAATACTCCCAAACTCATTCTATGAAGCTAGCATAAATAACCCTGATACCAAAACCAGAAAAAGACACCACAAAAAAGAAAATTGCAGACCCATATCCCTCATGAACATTGACGCAAAAATCCTCAAGAAAATTCTAGACAATAGAATTCAACAAAACATTAAAAAAAAAAAAATTCACCATGATCAAGTGGGATTTATACCAAGTATGCAGGGATGGTTCAACATTAGAAAAACAATCAACGTAATCCATCATATAAGTAAAACAAAAGACAAGAACCACATGATATTATCAATCGATGCAGAAAAGGCATTTGACAAAGTCCAGCACACATTCATGATAAAAACTCTCAGCAAAATAGGAATAGAAGGGAAATTCCTCAATATAATTAAGGGCATTTATACAAAGCCAACAGCCAACATCATCCTAAATGGAGAGACTTTGAAAGCATTCCCCTTGAGAACGGGAACCAGACAAAGATGCTGTCTATCACCACTCTTATTCAACATTGTGCTGGAGGTCCTAGCCAGAGCAATTAGGCCAAAAAAAGAAATAAAGTGCATCCAAATTGGGAGGGAAGAAGTTGAAGTATCTCTATTTGCAGATGATATGATCTTATACACAGAAAACCCCAAAGAATCCACAACAAAACTACTGGAACTAATAGAAGATTTCAGCAAAGTTTCAGGATATAAGATAAACATACAAAACTCTGTTGGATTCCTTTACACCAACAAAGAGAACCTTGAAGAGGAAATTACCAAATCAATACCATTTACAATAGCTCCCAAGAAGATAAAATACTTAGGAATAAATCTAACCAGAGACGTAAAAGATCTATACAATGAAAACTACAAGACTCTACTGCAAGACACCAAAAGAGACCTACATAAGTGGAAAAACATACCCTGCTTATGGATAGGTAGACTCAAAATAGTGAAAATGTCAATTCTACCCAAAGCGATCTACAGATACAATGCAATCCCGATCCAAATTCCACCAGCATTTTTTAATGAGATGGAGAAACAAACCACCAACTTCATATGGAAAGGGAAGAGGCCCCGAATAAATAAAGCATTACTCAAGAAGAACAAAGTAGGAGGCCTCACACTACCTGATTTTAGAACCTATTATACCGCCATGGTAGTCAAAACAGCCAGGTATTGGTACAACAACAGATACATAGACCAATGGAACAGAATTGAGAATCCAGACATAAATTCA
>NW_004443995.1:12225132-12232642 GCF_000243295.1 Trichechus manatus latirostris
GGAGCTCCTAAAAATCAAACGCTTATACTTATCAAAAGACTTCACCAAAAGACAACCTACAGACTGGGAAAAAAATTTTGGCTACGACAAATCCAATCAGCATCTAATCTCTAAAATCTACAAGATACTGCAAAGCCTCAACAACAAAAAGACAAATAACCCAATTAAAAAATGGGCAAAGGATATGAACAGGCACTTCGCAAAAAAAGATATTCAGACGGCTAACAGATACATGAAGAAATGCTCACAATCATTAGCCATTAGAGAAATGCAGATCAAAACTACAATGAGATATCATCTCACCCCAACAAAGCTAGCACTAATCGAAAAAACACAAAATAATAAATGCTGGAGAGGTTGTGGAGAGACTGGAACACTTATACACTGCTCGTGGAAGTGTAAAAGGGTACAACCACTTTGGAAATCGATTTTGCACCTCTTTGAAAAGCTAGAAATAGAAGTACTGTACAATCCAGCTATCCTGCTCCTTGGAATATATCCTAGAGAAATAAGAGCCGTCACACGAATAGATATACGCACACCCATGTTCATTGCAGCACTGTTCACAATAGTAAAAAGATGGAAACAACCTAGGTGCCCATCAACGGACGAATGGATAAACAAATTATGGTACATCCACACAATGGAATACTGCACAACGATAAAGAACAATGATGAAGCCGTGAAACATAACAAGGAGGAAGCTGGAGGTCATTACGCTGAGTGAATTTAGTCAGTCACAGAAGGACAAATATTGTATAAGACCACTATTATAAGAACTCAAGAAAATGTTTAAACACAGAAGAAAACACTCTTTGATGGTTATAAGGGTGGGGAGGGAGGGTGAGGGTTATTTACTAACTAGATAGTAGATAAGAATTATCTTAGATGAAGGGAAGGACAGCAGTCACTACAAGGGAAGTCAGCACAGCTGGATTAAACCAAAGCTAACAAGTTTCCTGAATACAATAAAACACTTTGAGAGACACAACAGAGTAGCAGGGGTAGGGGTCTGGGGATCATGCTTCAGAGGACATCTAGGTCAATTGGCATAACAAAACTTATTAAGAAAGTGTTCTTCAATCTACTTTGGTGAGTGGCGTCTGGGGTCATAAAAGCTTGCAAACGGCCATCTAAGATGCATCAATTGTTTCCAACCACCTTGAGTAAAGGAAAATGAAGAACACCAAAGACACAAGGAAAGTATTAGCCCAAGAGATAGAAAGGGCCACATAAAGCAGAGACTTCATCAGCCTGAAACCAGAAGGACTAGATGGTGCCCAGCTACTGCCAATGACCACCCTGACAGGGAACACAGCAGAGAGTCCTGGATGGAGCAGGAAAAAGGTGGGGTGCAGAACTCAAATTCTAGTAAGAACACCAGACTTGATGGTCTGACGGAGACTGGAGGTACCCCAGAAGGCATGGCCCCTGGATTCTCTATCAGTCCACTACTAAAAGAATTTCTGAGTCCAACTCTCAGACAGCGATTGGACTGGACTGTGGGACACAAAGTGATACTCATTAGGAGTGTGCCTCTTAGCTCAAGTAGATACAAGAGACTAAACGGGCAGCTTCTGTCCAGAGGTGAGATGGGAAGGCAGAGAGGGTTAGTAGTTGGTTGAATGGACATGGGGAATCAGGGATGGAAAAGAGGAGTATGCTTTCGCAGTATGAGGAGAGCAATTAGGATCACATAACAATCTATGTATAAATTTTTGCATGGGAGAGTAATTTGAAATGTAAACTTCATTTAAGCTACAACAACAAAAATAAAAAAATTAAAATTAAAAAAAAAGTAATAAAACTGTGTTGTTCTAAGCCATGGAGGTTTAGGGGTTGTTTGTTACTGCAGCATGACCTAGTCTATCCTGACCACTTAGGTTTCTTGACTGAAAAATGCCAATTTCAAGCCCCCAGGTTCTACTCTCCAGACTCCATTTTAAACTAGCCAAACATACCTCTTCTTTCTTTTAAGTCCCTCCCCTTGAATCTAAGCATTAAGTTAGAATATTGTTAAGCAATACCTGCCATCATTTCCTCATTTCTTGGCATTGCTCTACACTTGAACTTTACTACCCTTTCCCCCACCCTTGTTATATAATAGATTGGAGGTCACACGTGTTTTCTACATTGAATAATTCATCTCCACAGAATCTCAGCATTTCAGTTAGAACATTTATTTCTTTCATTTTAATATTTTATCATTTTTGTCCAAAATGTATGACCTTAACTGGCTGCCATGCATTTCATTTCTTCTTGCCTTAAATATTTTAGAAGTTTAAAAGTACATACATTACTCACAGAGCATATAACGAAAAATGCTCAGTTTTAGTTCTGTATTATTTAATTATAACTGGGTGTCATTAAAATGATGATTTTTTCCCCTTCTGATTTCTTTCTACTTTGGCTCCAGTGTTTATCGTCCTTGGAATATTTTAATGTTTGGCATTTGGCCACTGCTGGAAGGTAGACTGTATGTCGTTGACACCACTGGGCCTCTGCCCACATTTGGCTACCAAGGCTTTCCAGAATTGGGACTTTGGCTGGGGGCTCAGAAACCATGGTGATGAAGCCAAGGCTAAGGAAAGTTTGAACACTGAAGATCATGTTTCCTTCATTTGCTCCAATTGCAGAGAGTGTTTTAAAGAATATTTTTTTTAAGTAATTTTAAAATTTATTATTTTTAAATACACTATCTTTTTAGCGCAGTTTTCAGGTATACAGAAAAATTATGCAGAAAGTTTGGAGTTCTCATATACTCTTTACCTCCCTGCACATTGTTTTTCCTATTTTTAACATCTTGCATTGGTGTGGTACATTCGTTACAGCTGAGGAGCTAATACTGATACGTTATTCACTGAAGTCCACAGTTTACATTAGGTTTCACTTTTTGTGTCATACAGTTCTATAGGTTTTGACAAATACACAATGTCGTGTGTCCACCATTACAGTGCTATGCAGAATTGTTTCACTGTGTTAAAATGTCCTGTGCTTCATAATAGGTCAGTTTTTTTTTTCAGTAATAATAAGAGCCAACATGTATTCCATATTTAACCCTATGACTGGCAATATTCTAAGGGCTTTATGTTAATTATCACTACCACCTACGAGGTTGGTCCTATTAATTCTCCATTTCACAGGTAAGAAAACAGAGGAAATAATTTATCTGTTACTCAGTTTACCTAACCCCCCAAGGGACAGGAGGTCCTGGTTAACATGAAGTTTGCATATAGATACTGAGGGGTGAGTTCTGGGAGGGAGCCTCTGTAATCTTTAGTAATCTCTATGTTAATTGATTTCATTGTACAGCAGTTTAATTCTATGCTCTGTTAGGGTAAGTATGGTAAGGTTTGGTGAATCTGCTGCTCTCTAGCCAGGTGCCTGTTGTCAGCTTTAAATGACTACATTAAATAAATTTTATAATGTCCAGCATCTTACTTTCTCGTAGCTACTGCTTCTATATTTTCCCCTATGTTTAAACAAACCAAAGGATTTACCCACACCAATCCTATTACACCTTTAGTAACTGTATAGAAGATTTGTTGGACCTGCCCTTCTGCACCACAGTTGAGCAACTGGCCCTGCCCATCAGACAAGGACGTGAAAAGTATCATGCCCACAGACGAGTAAACAATGAGGAATGCACAGCCCACCAGCTCAGACATAACCAAATAAAAAAAAAAGAAGGATGAAACAAACAAATCTACAATCAATAAATGAAGAAAATAACTACTGAATGTCCCAAAGACAGCAGACAATATCAAAACATATTAAAAAAAGAAAAAAAAAAAGGACGGGGTGGTTCCAGTACGCCTCCAAAATAAAACACCAGATGACTTTCCAGTAGAAGAAAAGGCACTAGAACTACGTGATAGGAAACTCAAATCTCTGATATTCAGAGCTCTCCAAGAGTTGAAGCAAAAAGCAGACAAAAATGAGGAAAAAATAGACAAATTCATGGAAAATACAGACAAAAGAATAGAAGAATTCAGGAAAATATTACAGGAACAAAATGTCAAAATAAATTCACAATTAGAAATCGTACAAAAACAACAATTAGAAATCCAAAAGATAAACAACAAGATTTCAGAAAACGACAGTGTTATAGAAGGGCTGAGGAGCAAGTTTGAAATGATGGAAGATAGGATCAGCAAAACTGAAGACAAACACTTGGATACAACTTTGCAGAAAAATCAGATAAAACAACAAAGAAAAATGAAGAAACCCTGAGAATTATGTGGGATACAATCGAAAGGAAAAATTTTCTAGTGAACTGAGTTCCAGAACAGGGGGAGAAAACAGAAAACAGAGAGGATCATTGAAGAATTGCTGACAGAAAACTTCCCTAATATCATGAAAGATAAAAAGCTGACCATCCAAGGAGCTCAACAAACCCCATATAGGATAGACCCCAAAAGAAAATCACCAAGGTATATCATAATCACACTCGCTAAAACCAAAGACAAAGAAAGAATCCTGGGAGCAGCATGAGAAAAAGAAAAGTCACATACAGAGGAGAAACAATAAGACTAAGCTCTGATTATTCAGCAGAAACCATGCAGGCAAGAAGGCAATAGGATGTCATGTATAAAACCTTGAAAGAAAAAATTGTCAACCAAGAATAATATATCCTGCAAAACTCCCATTCAAATATGATGGTGAAATTAAGACATTTCCAGATAAACAGAAATTAAGGGAATATGTAAAAACCAAACCAAATCTAGAAGAATTATTAAAGAGAATCCTTCGGTTTGAGAACAAACAATGTCAGACAACAGCCTGAATCTAGGACACAAGATTATACCAGCCAGATACCAACCTAGGAAATGAACTTACAAGGATTATCCAAAACCAAAAGAATTACAACAGCGAACCAGAGAGGTTAATCTGTAAACTACAACAACATCAGAACCATAAAAGAAGGAAAACATGGTGTAGGTATAGAACTTCTAATGGAGAGAAAGGCAAGACGATATCAAGTAATAACAGACTGATTCAAACCTAGGAAGATAAAGGTAAATTTCAAGGTAACCACAAAGAAAGTTAACAAACCTACTCATGAAAATAAAGAAAAACATGAAGTCTCAGTAAAAACAAAAACAAAAGAAAAAAAATCCACAAGCAAAAGGAATTCAGCACAGGAGAGTAAGAGGAACAAAGAAAACGTCAGCACTACAAAAGAAAAAGAAAAAAGAGCACTACAAAATGACAGCAATAAACTCCCACCTATCAATAATCGCACTGAATGTAAATGCTTACATGCACCCATAAGAGACAGAGAGTGACAGAATGGATTAAAAAACAGTATCTATCAATATGTTGTCTGCAAGAGACACACCTTAGAAACAAAGATGTAAATTTACTAAAACTCAAAGGATGGAAAAAAACATATCAAGCAAACAGCTACCACAAAACAGCAGGAGTGGCAATACTAATCTCAGATAAAACAGACTTTAAAACAAAATCCACCATAAAAGACAGAAAAGGGCATTATATAATGATTAAAGGGATGATCCATCATAAACGTTTCCAGACCCAATGACAGGGCTCCAAAATACGTAAACTCTAACAGCACTGAAAAGAGAAATTGACAGTTCCACAATATTCGTAGGAGACTTCACTACACCACTCTCAGTAAAAGACAGAATATCTAGAAAGAAACTCAATAAAGCTACAGAAGAGATAAAGGGCACAATCAGCTGACTTGACCTCATAGACATATATAGAATACTCCGCCCAATAGCTGCCAAGTACACATTCTTTTCCAATGCACATGGAATGTTCTCCAGGATAGACCATATCTTAGGTCACAGAGCAACCTTCAACAAAATCCAAAACATTGAGATAATACAAAGTATCTTCTCTGACCACAACGTCATCAAGATAGAAATTAACAACAGGAAGAGCAAGGAAAAGAAATCAATTACATGGAAACTAAATAACACCCTGCTTACAAACCACTGGGTAATAGAATAAATCAGATATGGAATAAAGAAATTCCTAGAATCAAACAAGAATGAAAACACATCATACCAAAACCTTTGGGACACAGCACAGGCAGTGCTCAGAGGCCAATTTATAACAATAGATGCACACATCAAACAAGAAGAAAGGGATAGAATCAAAACATTAGCTACACAACTCAAACAAATAGAAAGAGAACAGCAAAAAAAGCCCACAGTCACCAGAATAAAGGAAATAATAAAGATCAGAGCAGACATAAATGAAGTAGAGAATAGAAAAACAATAGAAAGAATCAACAAAACCAAAAGTTGATTCTTTGAAAGGATCAACAAAATCAACAAACAACTGGCCAAACTGACAAAAGAAAAACAAGAGAAGATGCATATAACCCAAATAAGAAATGAAATGGGAGACATTACAACAGACCAAACTGAAATAAAAAGGTTCATAATAGAGTATTATGAAAAACTATACTCCAACAAATTTGAAAACCTAGAGGAAATAGACAAATTTCCAGAAACACACTACCTACCCAAAGTAACACAAAATGATGTCGAAAATCTGAACAGGCCCATATCAAGAGAAGAGATTAAAAAGGTAATTAAAAAAAAAAAAAACTCCCAACAAAAAAAGCCCTGGCCCAGATGGCTTCACTGGAGAATTCTACAAAACATACAGAGAAGAGCTTACACTAGTATTACTCTAACTATTTCAGAACATAGAAAAGGAAGGAATACTTCCAAATTCATTCTATGAAGCCAGCATAACTCTGATACCAAAACCAGGTAAAGACACCACAAAAAAAGAAAATTACAGACCAATGTCTCTTATGAATATAGATGCAAAAATTCTCAACAAAATTCTAGCCAATAGAATTCAGCATCATATCAAAAAAATAATACTCCATGACCAAGTAAGATTCATACCAGGTGTGCAAGGATGGTTCAACATTAGAAAATCAATCAATGTAATCCACCACATAAATAAAAGGAATGAAAAGAATCACATGATCATCTCAACCGACACAGAAAAGGCATTCGACAAAGTCCAACACCCATTCCTGATAAAAACTCTCAATAAAATAGGTATAGAATGGAAATTTCTCAACATAATAAAGGGCATCTGCAAAACCAATGGCCAACATCATTCTTAATGGAGAGAGGCAGAAAACATTCCCCTTGAGAACAGGAACAAGACAAGGATGCCCTTTATCACCATTCCTATTTAACATTGTGCTCAAAGTCCTATCTAGAGCAATAAGACAAGAAAAAGAAATAAAGGGCATCCAGACTGGTAAAGAAGAAGTTAATCTGTCCCTACTTGTGGATGATATGATACTATACATAGAAAACCCAAAAGACTCCACCAGAAAACTACTGAAACTAATAGAAAGGTTCAGCAGAGTAGCGAGGATACAAGATAAACATACAAAAATCAGTTGGATTCCTATACACCAATAAAGGGAACGATGAAAAGGAAAGGAGAAAAACAGTACCATTTATAATAGGCCCTAAAAAAATAGAATACTTAGGAATAAATCTAA
>NW_004443995.1:12232742-12298433 GCF_000243295.1 Trichechus manatus latirostris
TGAAGAAGAAGAATAAAGTAGGAGGCCTCACACTACCTGACCTCAGAACCTACTATACAGCTACGGTAGTCAAAACAGCCTGGTACTGGTACAACGACAGACACATTGACCAATGGGACAGAATTGAGAACCCAGATGTAAATCCATCCACCTACAGTCACCTGATCTTTGACAAATGCCAAAAGTCCATCAAATGGGAAAAGACAGTCTTTTTAACAAATGGTGTTGGCAAAACTGGGTGTCTATCTGCAAAAAAATGAAACAAGACCTGTACCTCACACCATACACAAAAACTAATTCAAAATGGATCAAAGACCTAAATATTAAGCCAAAATCTATAAAGTTCATAGAAGAAAAAATAGGATCAACACTAGAGGCCCTAATACATGGCATTGACAGGATACAAACCATAACCAACAACACACAAACTCCGGAAAATAATCTAGATAACTGGGATCTTCTACAAATTAAACACTTACGCTCATCAAAAGACTACCAAAAGACTAAAAAGAGAACCTACAGCCTGGGAAAAAAATTTTGACTATTACAAATCAGACAAGGGTCTAATCTCTAAAATCCACAGGAAAATCCAACCCCTCTACAACAAAAAAGACAAATAATCCAATCAAAAAATGGGCAAAGGAAACGAACAGACGCTTCACCAAAGAAGACATTCAAGCGGCCAACAGACACACAAGGAAATGCTTGCAATCACTAGCCATTAGAGAAATGCAAATCAAAACCACAGTGAGACTCCATCTCACCCCCGCATTACTGGCATGAATCAAAGAAACAGAGATAACAAATGCTGGAGAGAATGCAGGGAGATCGGAACTCTTATGCACTGCTGGTGGGAATGCAAAATGATACAAACATTTTGGAAAATGATATGGAGCTTCCTTAGAAAGCTAGAAATAGAAATACCATATGATGCAGCAATCCCACTCTTAGGAATATATCCTAGAGAAATAAGAGCCTTCACACGAATAGACATATGCACACCCATGTTCATTGCAGCATTGTTCACAATCGCAAAAAGATGGAAACAACCTAGATGCCCATCAACAGATGAATGGATAAACTATGGTACATACACAGAATGGAGTATTTACAGAACAACAAAGAACAATGATGAATCTGTGAAGTATCTCATAATGTGGATGAATTTGGAGGGCATTATGCTGAGTGAAATAAGTCAATCACAAAAGGACAAATATTGTATGAGACCACTACTGTAAAAACTCATGAAAAGGTTTATACACAAAAAGAAACAGTCTTTGATGGTTACAAGGAAGGGTAGGGGTGGGGATGGAAAAACACTAAATAGACAATAGATAAGTGGTAACTTTGGTGAAGGGTAAGACAGTACACAATGCTAGGGAAGCCAGCACAACTCGTACAATGCAAGGTCATGGAAGCCCCATAGACACATCCAAACTCCCTGAGGGACTGAATTGCTGGGCTGAGGGCTGTGGGGACCATGGTCTTGAGGAAAACTAGCTCATTTGGCATAACATATTTTATTAAAAAAATGTTCCACATTCTACTTTGGTGAGTAGCATCTGGAGTCTTAAAATCTTGTGAGTGGCCATCTAAGATACTCCACTGGTCTCACTCCTTCGGAAGCAAGGAAGAATGAAGAAAACTAAAGATACAAGGGGAAGATTAGTCCTAAGGACCAATGGGCCACAACTTCCATAGCCTCCACCAGACTGAGTCTAGTACAACTAGATGGTGCCTGGCTACCACCACTGACTGCTCTGACACGGATCACAATAGAGGGTCCCAGACAGAGCTGGAGAAAAATGTAGAAAAAAATTCTAACTCACAAAAAAAGACCAGACTTACTGACCTGACAGAGAGTGGAGAAACCCCAAAAGTATGGCCCCCAGACACCCTTTTAGCTCAGTAATAAAGTCACTCCCAAGATCCACACTTTAGCCAAAGATTAGAAAGGCCCATAAAACAAAACGAGACTAAAGGGGCACACCAGCCTAGGGGCAAGGACTGAAGGCAGGAGGGAACAAGAAAGCTGATAATAGGGAACCCAAGGTCGAGAAGGGAGAATGTTGACATGTCATGGGGTTTTTAACAAATATCATAAAACAGTATGTGTACTAACTGTTTAATGAGAACCTAGTTTGTTCTGTAAACCTTCATCTAAGGTACCATAATAAAAAGTAAAAAATAAAAAACTCCCTTGAATATGGGATATTCTCATACCAGTTTCAACGGAAATAACATTTCCTCCATATCATACTCGCTAACCAATTTTTTTTTAACTAAATTATCACCTGAGGCCATACCTAGGCATTGCACATGTTTGCCCTTTGTTAATTTTAAGAACATGTCTGAGGTAGGAATATTATAGCTAGAACTTAAAGTCTAATAATCTAGAGATAATTAAGCGTCAATACTCAGTTAAGAATAGCTTTGTAGAGACCGAAAAGAGGACACTTAAACCACTGGAGATGCAAAGTTACAGATTAACACAATGTTACACTTTTGTGCCAAGGGAGAAAGATGTGGCAGTCTTCTTCCGTAAAGAAAACAGCCTTGGAAACCCTATGGGGCAGTTCTACTCTGTCCTATAGGGTCGCTATGAGTCGGAATTAACTCGACAGCAACTTTTGTGCATCAACAAGCATTCTGACTTAGAACGCAATTGGAGTAGATGTTCCTTTCAACATGCCACAGACATCTCTCACTATTTAATGCTCCAGCTTACAAAGAATCAGTAGATAATTTCCTGAAGCTATGTTTCCTCTATTTCTTGACCTTGTCAATCTGTTATCTCCGTTTCTACTTTATTCCAAGATTGTTAGATTGTTTCCTTTTCCCGCCATTTCTAATACTTAAGCCATAGCAGCTGACTTCCTTTATCTCCATCTAAGGCCCATGAAAAGCCATTCATCCATAAATCAAGTGCAATCTGCTCATTCTTGATGTTATGGCATAGTATGAATCCTGCTATAGCTCTGTGTAGTCCAATAACTGGACTGCAGCACGGCCATTCAGTCATTCTTGTTCTCTGTTGGCTGGTTTAAAAATTGGCAAGGCTGTACTGATTGAGGAGATTGAAGGCAATGAGCTGAATCGACTGGTTTTACTGCACTATAGTGTGAGTCAAATATCTAGACATGGGCTGTACCTTCTCTTCGTTCTTTATAGCCTTCCTTGACATCTGTATATAAAACTAACTCCTATCCTTTCTTGACTTCATGCTTCTCTCCTCACTACTTCCTTAAAAATGCTCTACCAAATCCTAATACAATCTTTTATATCATTGCTTAAAAAAACCTACTGCCATCGAGTCGATTCCGACTCATAGCAACCCTCTAGGACAGAATAGAACTTCCCCATAGAGTTTCCAAGGAGTAATTCGTGGACTCGAGCCCCCGACCTTTTGGTTAGCAGCCGAACTTTTAAACACTTCACCACCAGGGCTCCTATCATTCTTAGATCCCTTAAAACACACTTTTTATGAAGTGAAGACACTAATCGAAAGGAAGATTGCAAAAAATATGATTTCAAGTTAGTACTGTTTTTCTGAACTAGATAGTAAAACGTTAAGTATATTGTTGGGACCTCACATATACATAATGATGTCAAATCATATTATTTTAATGCTCTATTTTTGAAGTGTTTATTTCCCTCACATTTTCATTTTGGCAGTGCCAGTCTTAGCATTGACAATTTGACCATGAACCATAGTTGCTGTTTCATCATTTAGTAATCCCAACCAGCTACTGAATCTGACCCTGGTTTGTGTTCAATTATCTTCCTAAATGTTGACTGTTCTTCTGAATCCATTGTTCTCAAGGTATCTCACACTTGCCACACCAGCTGTTTGAGAGTAAAATACCTGGTGAATATACCCACACTATTTTCAGTTCTCATAATACCTACCCTTGTGCAAAATGTTTATATAAGAGTAATCTAATTTTAAGAAAACCTTTAAAGAGCAACCAAGCTTAGTTACTCTACAGCGCCATCTAGTGACAGTGAATGTGGCACCAAGCCTCTCAAGCTTTTATCATAAACCCACAGGAGACAGTGTTTCCCTGAAGGTTTTTTGGCCCTAAACCACAGATCTTCTAAATTTTTACAAGTTCCCACTATTCTTAATAAATAGAGTATATCTGACTGTAGTTAATGAAGGTAAACTTAGCCTAGTACCAAAGGATACATTTTTTTTAATTTCAAAAATTTATTCAAATTTTTCGTTCCTACCATCCTTTATCTCTCAAATTGGGCATCGTTTCTTTCAGCTATTTCTTAATTTTCACATCAGATCATATATATCACTTGTGAGTGTTTGCTATGTGTTATACACTGACCTAAGTGCTTTAATGTGTATTAACTCAATTTATTTTCATAATAACTCAATGAAACAGTTGCTATTAGTATCCACATCTTACATTTGCGAAAAAACAAGACACAAAGAGAGCCTAAAGTTACACATCTAGTACACACTTATCTCTCTGAGTAAGTGTTCCTTTTATTTTACTATTTCCCCTTTGTAAAGCTTATTTCCAGGGAGTAATAAAGATTGTTAGGAAGGCTCCTAAGTTTTTTCAATAATTCATAAAATCAAATACTATTGGCCTAAAAAGTTAAATGATGTTACCTCTCTCAGATCAGTTGGAGAGAATCAGTGCTACCTCTATAGGCAGAAAGGAGGCTATAGTGAGAGATTGTTTGTAACTTGAAACTGAGGTCATCTCTGGCTGGGAAAGTACCACATTTTTACACAAATAACGCTCACCTCCTACATTTGTTTGCCAACTGAGGCCTCCCACCATGAGGTAGTTTCATAAGTGCTGCTATGCCAAATTTTTTTACATGTTGCTGTAAAAAAATCAGCATGGCATGCTTACGAAAATACCTTATGGGGGGAGGGCATGGTTGGCAAACAAAAGTAGAAGATGCATGTTATTTGTGTAAAAATACAGTAGTCAGAAACAATAGAAGATGGAAAGTAAGCTGCCTGTAGCTGTCACACAAAGATTGCAACATATGACTGAAGGCATGAGAAGACACCCAAGATTAATCTAAGTAATAAGAGTATTCTGTGAGGGAGGTAGGACATGAAAGTGATAAAACCCTAAAGTAAATAAAACCACGCTGATTGTATTATACCCTGCCCAAACAGTAAGAAGATGATCATCACAGAACTGAGAAAACAGGCTGAGAATTGGATGGTGTTTTTCCAAAACTGTTCAGTGGTTATGAGTCTGGAACCCATAGACATTCTCCTTGAACAGAGAGGTATGGCCTGTTTTGGGACAGGGAGAGTTACTGGATTTTCCATGTCTTGAATGACATATTTGACAAGACTGTCTACTGTCCTTTGAACTAAGTTCATGCTGACAGACTAAACAAGTGTGCCAGTTAAGAGCTTATTGCCTCTCAGCTCCATATCCACCCTTCATTGCCTACTCTACAATAATTGAGCTGGACACTGTAAATTATTTCTCCTTTGCCATCTGTAATGATGTTATGATTTATCAGTAGACAGTGCAGGAGGGACACTAGAGGATGAAGGCATTTATCTTCGTGGTTCTAGTCTGCTCCCTTCTCCAGATTCCATCTGCATGCCTGGCTTCTCCACTACAAGTCTCCAGAATATGTGGCAGCCAACAGCACCCAGCTGCCAGCAGCTTCCTCTGGCATCAACTTGAGAGACTTTGCAGTAAGTTCAAGATATGGCACATCCCTATGGATGGCTTCCCTGGCACCCCAGAGGTTAGATTGCCAGCAGGTTCTGCTAGCAAGGCATCTCAGTGACTTGTCAGCATCCAGTGGGCCACAGCTGCGATCTCCCCAACAGGGTCTATTTCATCTTTGGGTGCTCCATCTCAGCCCTGTGGGTAGTGGCTGCTCCTTATACCTGCTACTCCTGTATTCCTGAGAGTTATTTATATTTCCTACTAGCCAACCCCTTGTTACTGCAATACTCTGACATAGTTAATGATTCTTTATATTAAACTTTCCCTGTTGAAATTACTGTGTAGTTTTTCTCTCTCAGAGAGACCCTAGCTGATAGAGCAAACATCTTTTGAAATTTACTCAACTTCCCAGCTACCAAGATTCTTTAAAAGAGCAGTAACTTGAATGTGGGGCACAAACAATCTGTTCGTCCTAGAGTGACGCTGAGAGGTCTTAGTTTCCTAGGACTAGGGTAACAACCTACCATAAAGCAGGTTGCTTTAAAGAACAGATACTTACTTTCTCGGTTCTTGCAGCTAGGAGTCTGAATTAAGGGCATTGGCACTACATTGTCTTAGTCATTTAGTGCTGCTATAACAGAAATACCACAAGTGGATGGCTTTAACAAAGAGAAGTTTAATCTCTCACGGTCCAGTAGGTTACAAGTTCAAATTCAGGGCGTCAGCTCCAGGGAAATGCTTTCTCTGTCGACTCTGGAGGAAGGTCCGTGTCATCAATCTTCCCTTGGTCTGGGATCTTCTCTGCATAGGAACCTCAGGTCCAAAGGACGCACTCTACTCCCAGCACTGCTTTCTTGGTGGTATGAGGTTCCCATGTCTCTCTGCTCGCTTCTGTCTTTTATATCTCAAAAGAGATTGGCTTAAGACACTACCTAATCTTGTAGACCTCATCAATATAACTGCCGCTAACCCATCTTATTACATCATAGTGATAGAGTTTGCGACACATAGGGAAATCGCATCAGATGATAAAATGGTAGACAACCATACAATAGTGGGAATCATGACCTAGTCAAGTTGACAGATATTTTGGGGGGACTCAATTCAATCCATGACAACCATGCTCTATCTCCTCTAGGGGAAAATTCTTCCTTGTCCTTTTCAGCTTCTGGTAGCCGCCAGGCGTTTCTTGGTGTTCTTTGGCTTTTACATGCATTTCCACATGGGTGTGTGTCTTCCCCCTGTGTGACTGTCTCCATGTCTGTTCTTCCTTTTTATAAAGCACTGCTCAGAAGGGATTAGGACCCACTGTACACTGATATGACCTCCTTAACTGATAGTATCTGCAAAGAAAAACTCTATTTCTCTAAACAAGGTCACAGTCACAGATACAAAGGTTAGGACTTTAACATATATTTTTTGGAGATCAATTCAATCCATAACAACACTACAATTACCCCCCCCCCAAAAAAAAATCAAACCCTTTGCCATTGCCTTGATTCCAACTCATAGCAACCCGATAGGACAGAGTAGAACTGCCCCATAGGGTTTCCAAGGAGTAGCTGGTGGATATGAACTGCTAACTTTGGTTGGCAGCCAGGCTCTTAAGCACTGTGCCACCAGGGCTCCAATACTATAATCAGGAAGTTGGAATTTTAGTTTAGACATCAATCCCTTGTGAGTTTGGTTATTTGCTGTTCCTCTGAGTTTAATCAAATCTAGATGTCCTATCAGAACCAATTCTGCGTCTGAAAATCTGAGTACAGACTTGGGACAATGGTGACCTCATCACAACACTGCCACTGAGTCAGACTTGTGTTGACAGCCATCTGGCTTCTTACCATAACACCGCTGCTTCAGCTCTCAAAATTGTAATGCTTAATGATATTTCGATACTTCAAGGAAGATGTGAATTCCAAAATGGAAAAATGTAATGATCCAGGAAAGAACCTCATATTCTGGTTCATTTGCTCTGTGGTCAATAGAAGAGGTTAGGATAATATGGTGGTTACAGACAATGAACTTGACCTACTAATGGGTCACAAGCCAGTAGCCGTCAATGTGCCATGAAAACAAGCTGTGGACCTCCTGGAACATTATATAGGTTAGAATTATCTTTCTGCACAAGGCAGAAATACAATCATAATACTCAACCCTCAAAGACTTACCAAATCTGGGATCTTAAAGCACAAGAAATAAAATGTGGATCAAAAAGATGCTTCGACTTTAAATGTGCAGTGTAAACTTGTTCTTAATCTGTTGTTGCTCCTTTCAACTGAAAGAGTTCAAAATAGACCTTGACCATATTAGGTCAAGAACTTGATCTCCAAATAACATTTTTAAACAACTCCCTTGCATTGCTTACATCAAAGGCATTCTATTCGGATTTGGAACAAAGTATTTGGGATAGTATATTGTCTTACTGTAATTATAGAATTTAATCACACACAAATACAGTACTAAAAGAGAACAATATCAATCCGCGGAAAGGGATGATTTCTTTCTCTTTGTATTCCTTATGTATCACCCATCACTGCTAATAGAATCAAAGAATCCTGAAGTTAAAAAGGACCCATGAAGTTACCTTTGATTTCATACGTAAATAGGACTCTTGGGGGTTCACCCACTTTGCATTTCCAGTCAAAACTATGAAACCTAAGTTACTCTTCAAAATTGTCCCATACTTATTTTTCTTCTCTGTGCACTTGGTAACTCATTCTTAGAGCTGCAAATTGCTGCATAAACTGCACTCCTCAGAGATGCCCACTAATGAAAAGACAGACTTCTTCATTAAATACATGTCTTCACCCCAATACTGACTAGTGTTGCCTTAGCTTACTTTTATAAATACAGTAAACTACCCAGAATAAAGGCAGTAGTGGTTCAGTGGCAGAATTCTCACCCTCCATGTGGGAGACCAGGGTTCCATTCCTGACCAATGCACCTCAAGTGCAGCCACCACCCATCTGTTGGTGGAGGCTTGCATGCTGCTATGGTGCTGAACAGGCTTCAGGGGAGATTCCAGACTAAGATAGACTAGGAAGAAAGGCCTGGCGACCTACTTCTGAAAATCAGCCAATGAAAATTCTACAGATCACAGCAGTCTGATCCTGTTGTGCATGGGGTCACCATGAGTCAAGGGCCAACTCAATGGCAGCTAATAATAATAACCAACTACCCAGCATCCAGACAGCAATGAAGGTTCAGTGGTAGACTTCTTGCCTTCTGTGTGAGAGACCTGGGCTCATTTCTTGGTCAGTACACCTCCAGTGCAGCCACCACCTGTCTGTCAGTGGAGGCTTGCATGTTGCTATGATGCTGAACAGGTTTCAGCAGAGCTTCCAGACTAAGACAGACTAGGAAGAAAGGCCTGGTGCTCTACTTCCAAAAATCAGCCGATGAAACCTCTGTGAATCACAATGTTCTGATCTCATTGTGCATGCGATCGCCTGAGTCAGAGTCCACTCAATGGCAGCTTACAACAGCAACAACCCAATATACATCAGTGTCTGATTGATCTACTTTCTAAATTAGATTTTGCTGTTCATCACACCTGTTTGCTACTCAGTTTCAATCTTCTGGGTAACTGCTGCAAATGGGTAACCTTATTCATTGTGCTGGTTCTTATTAGTTTCATTCTCTTTATTGCCATGCTCTTGGGAGAGATCGCAATGACTACTCCTCTATATTATCTAAGCTAAGGACTTTGATTCTCCACAATCTGTCACTTATTTGTGTAGGGAGGTGAAAATCAGTTCCATTTATAGAATTGGATCATGGGACATTTTCAGAGACTAGGATCTCTTCTGTGCCATTAGGAGCCCATTCTGTTCCTTACTTTGACACCTTTCAGGACCACTGCATGCATACACAGCTGTCTATGTGAATGATGCTCTCTGGAGTTGTGCAGTGCACAACCTACACCATAGTCCTTGGTGATCTAGCCTCCTTCCCACCTATTCTCTCTAACTTTTCCTCTTCTACAAAATAAGTTTAGTTATGAGAAGTTTTGAGCCTCGGCCTAGACACATACAACATAGAAGTGAAGGCAATCAATTTGGTTAGCTTAATTTTCAGTTGATATTTTCTAAGCTGCCCAAAGTAGCAAGCAGTAACCTTTTAATTGTTCAGCCACTTTTGTTTGTTCACCTTTGCTGCTGCTGCTATTTTAACTTTCACATTTTTCTTTACCAAATCCTCTAGCTTGGAAAAAGAAGAAAAAGGGGAAGACACTTGGATCCATTATTTTTTCTGCCAGTTCGAACAGCAATTGAAAAAAAAAATTCAAACTACTGATTTGGATTAAGTTTCTGGATTTGCCTGACCTCTCTGGCATCTCCTTAGCAAAGATAATTGAAAGCTGACCAATAAAACTGTCCTCATTATATTGATATGAAAGCTGATATAAAAATGAATGTGTACACCATGAGAATTCAAGTAGCAAGCACTTTTCTTAACATGAAACATTTAACTGATTTCCAGTTTCACTGTAATGTAATACTTCTGAGCCCATAAGTCAGAGGATGCTTCATGCTTACATGAAATTAAACAGCTTTCCCATCTTCAAGAAGCTCAGCGTCTGGTCTAAACATTTGTGAATTATTGCTTGTTTATTGCTCATGCGTGCATGCAAGCATACACATTTAAACAGCTGACAGAAAGTAGAGAGTTAAAGGGGAAAAGGCCAGGATAAGGCAAATACAGAGTATGTTGTCTCAGTCATACCTGACCCCCTTGCTCTTCTTCCTCCACCCCACCCCACCCATGGCCTTTTTCTAATTTGCACGAAATCTTGGAGTTTCAATTGACATTACCAAATAGTATTACCTACTACCAGTTTCTGTGGAGTCGCTTCCAACTCACGTGTCTCAGCGTAGAGCAGTGCTCCATAGAGTTCTCAATGGCTGATTTTTCAGAAGTAAGTCACCAGGCCTTTCTTCTGAGTAGCCTCTGGGTAGACTCCAACTTCCAACATTTTGTTTAGCAGCAGAGTGCCTCAGCGTTTGCACCATCCAGGGACTCCTTACCATACAGTACTTGGTGCAAAAAAGGAAACTGGCATTTGTGTGCTGTGCACCACATCAGCAAGAGGTAGGTATAAATAAAATTTAAAAAAAAAGAAGCTTAGTGAGATTAAGTAACTTGTCCAAGGACAGACACCTAGCAAATAATGAAATAATGGGAACTAAATTGGGACCTAACTTTCAGGCTCATTCTGTTTTTAAATATGCTTATTTGTTGGTTTGTTTCATTATGAAAATTACAAACAAAGAATAGATAATAATACAGCAAATTTCCATGTACCCACTATCCAGATTTCATAAATGTTATAATTTTGCCATCTTTACCTCGGATATTTTTAGTTTAAGAATAAAATATTACAGACACAGTTGAAGTCACTTATCTCATTCCCACTAAATCAACCTAAAACCAACCACTAGTATGCATACTTCTCAACCATATGTTTTCATGTTTTATATATGAATGCATCTATTTTTCTTATGAAAATATACTTATTGTAGCTTGATTTTTATACTCACAATTATATTTATCATATTTAATCATGCCGATAGATCCACAGCACATAGCTCTAGTTTGCTCATTTTAAGTCTTTATTATTTTATTGTTTGATTATTCCACAATTTATTTATTCATTTCCTAATGATGGCTATTCAGCTCGGTTTCTTTTTTTAAAATTTTGCTATTATAAATAATGCTGTAAAGAATATTCTTTCTACATATCCCCCTGTGCACAAAGAGTTTCTCTAGGAAGTGGTTCTAGGAGGGGAATTTCTGGGTCTTAGGGAACGTGCACCTTCAGATTTTTTATACTGCCAAGCTGTTTTCCAAAGTGCTGACTCTCCCCCCTGCACCAGCAATGAATGACAGTTCTCACGACCTTCAAACCTCACTAGCACTTGGCCTGCCCATAACCTTGACACTGTGCCATGCCAAAGGCTCTGATTCTTTGAATTACATCCCCAGCTGAAGACATGCAGGAATTTTACTGCATAATGATGTGTTGCAATTTTAGCTAAACTGTAAGTATGAGCTCTGTTTTGAGGGATTTGTGTTTCCAGCCTTTTATATACACCAATTTTTCACAGCTTAACTCCTACAAAACAAACAACAAACCACAGACTTAATTATTTAGCTACCAGATAGATGTATCTCTTTTTTTTCTTTTTATTGTACTTTAGATGAAAGTTTACCGAGCAAATTAGTTTCTCATCAAACAGTTAATACACATATGGTTTTGTGACATTGGTTGCTAACCCCATGACATGTTAACACTCTCCCCTTCTCAACCTTGGGTTCCCTATTACTAACTTTCCTGTCCTCCCGCAGCCCCCCAACCCTACACCCTGGCTTCTCATCCTTGCCCCTGGCACACCAGCCCATTTAGTCTCATTTTGTTTTATGGGCCTGTCTAATCTTTGGCTAAAGGGTGAACCTCAGGAGCGACTTCAGTACTGAGTTAAAAGGGTGTGGGGGGGCCATACTGTCAGGGTTTCTCCGGTCTCTGTCAGGCCGGTAAGTCTGGTCTTTGTAAGTTAGAATTTTGTTCTATATTTTCCTCTCTTTCTAGGACCCTCTATACTGATCTCGGTCAGAACAGTGGGTGGTGGTAGCCAGGCACCATCTAGTTGTGCTGGACTCAGTTTGGTGGAGGCTGTGGTAGTCGTGGTCCATTAGTCCTTTGGACTAATCTTTCCCTTGTGTCTTTGGTTTTCTTCAATCTCCCTTGCTCCAGATTGGATGGGATCAGTGGAGTATCTTAGTTGGCCATTCATAAGCTTTTAAGATCCCATACACTACTCACCAGAGTAGGATGCAGAACATTTTCTTTATAAACTATTTTATGCCAATTGAGCTAGATGTCCCCCAACATCATGGTTTCCAGCCCTCATCCCAGTAATTCCGTCCCTCAGGGAGTCTGGATGTGTCTATGGAACTTCCATGACTTTGCCTTGGACAAGTTGTGCTGGCTTCCCCAGTATCGTATACTGTCTTACCCTTCACCAAAGTTACCACTTATCTATTGTCTAATTAGTGTTTTTTCCTCCCCACCCCTCCTCTCCCTCGTAACCATCAAAGATTGTTTCTTTCTGTTTGTAAACGATTTCACAAGTTTTTATAATAGCGGTCTCATACAGTATTTGTCCTTTTGTGATTGACTTATTTCACTCCGCATAATGTCCTCCAGATTCATCCATGTTGTGAGATGTTTCCCAGGTTCATCACTGTTCTTTATTGTTGCATAGTATTCCATTGTGTGTATGTACTATAGTTTGTTTATTCATTGATTTGTTGATAGGCATCTACGTTGTTTCCATCTTTTTGCTATTGTGAATAATGCTGCAATGAACATGGATGTGCATGTCTATTCATGTGATGGCTCTTTTTTCTCTAAGACATATTCCTAGGAGTGGGATTGCGGGATCGTATGGTATTTCTATTTCTAGCTATCTAAGGAAGCCCCATATCATTTTTCAAAATGGTTGTATCATTTTACCTTCCTACCAGCAATGCATAAGAGTTTCAAGCTCCCCGCAGCCTCTCCAACATTTGTTATTTTCTGTGTTTTTTTAATTCATGCCAGTAATGTTGAGGTGAGATGGTATCACATTGTGGTTTTGATTTGCATTTCTCTAATGGCTAGTGATAAAAAGCATTTCCTCATGTGTCTGTTAGCCGCCTGAATGTCTTCTTTGGTGAAGTGTCTGTTCATATCCTTTGCCCATTTTTTAATTGGGTTATTTGACTCTTTGTTGTAGTGGTGTTGGAGTTTCCTATAGATTTTAGAGATTAGACCTTTGTCAGATTTCATCATAGCCAAATTTTTTTTCCCAGTCTGTAGGCTCTCTTTTCACTCTTTTGGTGGAGTCTTTTGATGAGCATAAATGTTTAATTTTAGAAGATACCAGTTATCTAGCTTATCTTCTGGTGTTTGTGTATTGTTAGTTATGGTTTGTATCCTATTTATGCCATATATTAGTGCTCTAGCATTGACTCTATTTTTTCTTCTATGAACATTATAGTTTTGGGTTCTATATTTAGGTCTTTGATCCATTTTAAATTAGTTTTTGTGTATGCTGTGAGGTATGGGTCCTGTTTCATTTTTTTACAGATGGACATCCAGTTTTGCCAGCAGCTTTTGTTAAAAAGACCGTCTTTTCTCCACTTAATGAAAGTTAGGCCTTTGTCGAAGATCAGGTGACGGTAGATGAATGGATTTACCTCTGGGTTCGCAATTCTGTTCCATTGGTCAATGTATCTGTAGTTGTACCAGTACCAGGCTGTTTTGACTACCATAGCTGTATAATAGGTTCTAAGGTCGGGTAGCACGAGTCCTCCTACTTTATTCTTCTTCTTCAATAGTGTTTTACTCATCTGGGGCCTCTTCCTTTTCCATATAAAGTTAATGATTAGGTTTTCCATCTCATTAAAGAATGCCATCGGTATTTGGATCAGGATGGCAGTGTACTTGTAGATTGCTTTGGGTAGAACTGACATTTTCATAATGTTGAGTCTACCTATCCATGAGCATGGTGTGTTTTTTCATTTATATAGGTCTCGTTTGGTTTCTTGCAGTAGTGTTTTGTAATTTTCTTTGTATAGGTACTTTACGTCCCTGGTTAGACTTATTCCTAAGTATTTTTATTTTTTTTAGGGGCTATTATAAATGGTATTTCTGATTTCCTTTTCCTAATTCTCTTTATCGGTATAGGGATCCAACTTATTTTTGTATGTTTGTCTTGTCTCATGCTACTCTGCTGAATCTTTCTATTAGTTCCAGTGGCTTTCTTGTGGAGTTCTTTGGGTTCTCTATGTATATAGTATATTACCCACAAATAGGGATAGTTTTACTTCTTCCTTACCAATTTGGATGCCCTTTATTTATTTATTTTTTTCTTGCCTTACTGCTCTAGCTAGGACTTCCAGCACAATGTTAAATAGGAGTGATGATAAAGGGCATCCTTGTCTTGTTCCTGTTCTCAAGGGGAATAGTTTCAGCTTCTCTCCATTAAGAATGATGTTGGCTGTTGGTTTTGTATAGATGCCCTTCATTATGTTGAGGAATTTCCCTTCTATATCTATTTTATTGAGAGTTTTTATCAGGAATTGGTGTTGGAATTTATTGAATGCCTTTTCTGCATCAGTTGAGATGATCGTGTGATTCTTTTGTTTTTATATATATGGTAGATTACACTGATTGATTTTCTAATGTTGAACCAAAGTTGCATACCTTGGTCATGGTGTATTATTGTTTTTGATATGATGTTAAATTCTATTGGCTAGAATTTTGTTGAGAATTTTTGCGTCTATATTCATGAAAGATATTGGTTTATAATTTTTTTTTTTGTGGTGCCTTTGCCTGGTTTTGGTATCAGTGTTTTGCTGGCTTCGTAGAATGAATTTGGACATATACCTTCCTTTTCTATGTTCTGAAATAGTTTGAGTAGTACTGGTATAAACTCTTCTCTGAATGTTTGGTGGAATTCTCCAGTGAAGCCATCTGGGCCAGGGCTTTTTTTGTTGTTGGGAGTTTTTTTTTATTACCTTTGCAATCTCTTCTCTTGTTATGGGTCTGTTCAGAGTTTTAACCTCAGTTTGTGTTAGTTTAGGTAGGTAGTGTATTTCTAGAAATCTGTCCATTTCCTCTAGGTTTTCAAATTTGTTGGAGTATAGTTTTTCATAATATTCTGTAATGATTCTCTTTATTTCAGTTGGATCTGTTGTTATGTCCCCTCATTTCATTTATTTGGGTTATTTGTGTCCTCTCCTATTTTTCTATTGTAAATCTGGCCAATGTTTTGTTGATTTTTGTTGAACCTTTCAAAGAATCAACTTTTGGTTTTGTTGGTACTTTCTATGGTTTTTCTATTCTCTACTTCATTTATTTCTGCTCTACTCTTGAGGTCTATATTTATCTATGGGGTCAAGTTGGTTGATTGTAACCTTTAGATCTTCTGTATCTTTGCTGAGTTTCTTTCTAGATGTTCTGTCCTTAATTGAGAGTGGTGTGTTGAAGTCTCCTATTATTACTGTGGAACTGTCTATTTCTCTTTTCAGTGCTGTGACAGTTTATGTATTTTGGAGCCCTTTAATTAGGTGCATAGATGTATGTTATCATTATATCCTCATGGTGGATTTTCCCTTTAATCATTATATAATGTCCTTCCTTATCTTTTATGATGGATTTTGTTTTAAAGTCTATTTTATCTAAGATTAGTATTGCCACTCCTGCTCTTTTTTGGTTGCTGTTTGCTTGATGTATTTTTTTTTTCCATTCTTTGATTTTAATATATTTATGTCTTTATTTCAAAGGTGTTTCTCTTGTAGACAGCATACTGATGGGTCCTGTTTTTTTATCCTTTATGTCCCTCTCTGTTTATGGATTCTTTTAAACCATTTACATTTAACGTGATTATTGATATGTGTGTTTATTGCTGTCATTTTGTGGTGCTTTTTTTTGTGATGCTGACATTTTCTTTGTTCTTCTTACTCTGTGCTAAATTCCTTTTGTTTGTGGATTTTTTTGTTTGTTTATTTCTTTTGTTTTAGTAGTTTTTGTGTTTACTGAGTCTTTATGTTTTTCTTCATTATTTTGATGCATAGGTTTGTTAACTTTCTTTGTGGTTACCCTGAAATTTACTGCTATCTTCCTAAATTTAAACCAGTCTTTTATTACTTGACATCACTTGACTTCCTCTCCATTTTAAAGTTCTATATCTATACTGTTTATTCCCTCTTACATTGTTCTGATGTTGTTGTCATTTACAGATTGACCTCTCTGGTTCCCTGCTGTAAATGTTTTGTTTTGTTTTATCCTTGAATGTTCATTACCTAGGTTGGTATCTGGCTAATTTTGTCTTGTGTCCTAGATTCAGGCTGTTGTCTAATGTTGTTGGTTCTCTAATCGAAGACTCCCTTTAAAAATTCTTGTAAGTTTGGTTTGGTTTTTACGTATTCCCTTAATTTCTGTTTATCTGGAAATGTCCTAATTTTGGCATCTTATCTAAGTGAGAGTTTTGCAGGATATATTATTCTTGGCTGGCAATTTTTTTATTTCAAGGTTTTGTATATGTCAACTTATTTCTTTCCTGCCTGCATGGTTTCTGCCTAGTAATCAGAGCTTAGTCTTATTGTTTCCCCTTTGTGACTTTTTGTTTTTCTCAAGCCACTCTTGGGATTCTTTCTTTGTCTTTGGTCTTAGCAAATGTGATTATGATATGTCTTTGTGATTTTCTTTTGGAGTTTATCCTATATGGAGTTCTGGCAGCAAATCTTCAACAATCTCTGTGTTTTCCATTTCCTCTTAGAAATCTGATCACATGCACCTTTTTGCTTTTGATTATATCCCACATCATTCTCAGGGTTTCTTCATTTTCCTTCATTCTTTCCTCTGATTTTTCCTCCAACAAAGTGGTATCCAAGGGTTTGTCTTCAATTTTGCTGATCCTTTTTTGCATTGTTTCAAATTTGTTCTTAAAACCTTCTCTTGCACTGTCCATTTCTGAAATCTTGTTGTTTATCCTTTGGATTTCTAATTCCTATTTTTGTATGATTTCTAGTTGTTTCTTTATTTTGATATTTTGTTCCCATACTATTTTCCTGAATTCTTCCATTGCTTTGTCTGTGTTTTCCCTGATTTTGTCTGTATTTTCCATGATTTTGGCTATTTTTTCCTTATTTTTGTCTGCATTTTCCTTCATCACTTGGAGAACCCTGAATATTAGAGTTTTGAATCCCTATCAGGTAGTTCCAGTGGCTTTTCTTCTACCAGAAGATCATCTGGTGTTTTATTTTGGTCACTTTCTGGAGCCATACTGTCTCGTTTTTTATATGTTTTGATACTGTCTACTGTCTGGGACATTCAGGAATTATTTTCTTCATTTACTGATTGCATATTTGTTTGTATCGTCCTGTTTTTGTTTTATTTGGTTATATCTGGGCAGTTGGGTTGGGAGTGTTTTGTTGCTTGCTTGCCTGTGGGCAGGATACTTCTCACCATCTTGTCCAGGTAGGTGAGGCTGGTCACTCAGCTATGGTGCAGCAGGGCAGGTCCAGCGGGGATGGAGGGGCAGGGATGGGTAGTTTTCAGCACAAACTGGGGCCAACAGGGCACTGCTGGGTCACAGTGCAGGACAGGGCCCGAGGGACCGCAACATTTCTGCTTGGGGGCACAGCACTTGGTGCACAGTGCAGATAGGCAGGAGGGAAGGGAAAGGATGTGATGTGCAGATCTAAGTGGGTGGGTGAGAGAAGAGAAAGAAGAAAGGGAAAACTTCCAAAAAAAAAATGAAGGAAAAAAGTAAATAAAATGGTGGTGCATAGGATTCAGCAGGTGGGGGCAGGGTCACCCATCAAGGCTGTGTGCCAGTGGCTCCCTAGCTGAGCAGTGTGGCTTGGCCTGTCCAGAAGGGGCGTGGCCGGAGCATGGGGCTAGGTGGGTGGGAGAAAGGAAAGGAAAGAGGGAAAAGAGAGAGAAGAAACCAACCAACCAATCAACAAACAAAATATAATAAAAACAACAAAAATAAATAAATAAATATGGTGTAGGGGAGCCAACTGTTGGGGGCAGGGTGCAATTGGGGTGTCATCAAGCTTTTGTGTCTCTTGCCCAGTGGCACAGCATGACCTGTCAGGAAGGGGCAGAGGCAGTGCAGGTTCTAGGTGGAAGGGAGAAGGAAAAGGAAGAAGGGGAACAATAAAGAAAAAAATATATATGATCCTGAGGAAGCTGGCCTGTAGGGGTGATACAAACCTGGGGAGGCCGTGTGCTGGTGCTCCCACCCCCAGCCAAGTGGTGCAGCAAAGCCTGTCAAGAAGAGCCAGGGATGGCACATGGGGTCTGGTGGATGAGAGAAAGGAAAAGAAGGAAGGGATATAGAGAGAAGAAACAAAGAAAAAAATACAGCACCAAAGGAGCCAGCCATCGGGACAGCCTGGATCTGGGGAGGCCATGCGCCAGTGGCTCTCTAGCCCACTGGTGCAACACTGCACTTTAATGGGGGGGTAGGGGAAGCTCAAAGGGCTAGGTGTGCTGGTGAAAGGAAAGGAAAGAAGGGAGAGAGAGAAAAGAAACTGAGAAAAAAAAAGAAAATAATAATAATAATAAAATTACTAATGGTGCTGAAGGAGACTGCTAGCAGGGGCAATGCAGCCCAGCCCATCAAGAAGGGAAGGGGACAGCATATGGGGCTAGCCGGGCAGAAGAAAAGAAAGCAAAGAAGGAGAGAGATAGAAGCAACAAAAAAAAAAGCCCAAAAAAACCCCAAAAACAAAAAACAAACAAAAACGGTGCTGAAGGGGCCAGCCTGTGGGGGCGGGGCAGACCGAGGCATCAGTGAGCTGGTGTCTCTCTGGCAGAGCAACCATGGCCCGTTGGAAAGTGTTGGAGGCCACATACAGGGAAGAAGGGTGAGGGTGGGAAAGCATGTATCCCTGGTTACCAGGTGATCTGTCTCCTGTTGAGAGCTCCGTGAAGTTGCCTTCCCATCCTCCCTGTCTGCATTTCTTGGTGGCTGTAGCCCAAGATGGCAAATTCGTGCTGTGTTAGATGGTAGGGGATCTCCACTCCGTAGCCCCCCTCGTTCTCTGTTCTGTCAGTTTCTTATTACATTTGGTGCTTGATCGAGTTCTTTATTCCTTCATTTGATGCTTAAGGTTCCAGGACTGATGTCTGTATTTGTTTTACTTAGTTTTTCGGGTCTTGGCAGCAGAGGGATGCCATAGTGTTTCTGTCTATAGCACCATGTTGTCTCTGCTTCACCTCAGATGTACATCTTAAGAATTTTTCATGATATATTTTTAACTGGGAATGTTTTAAATTGCTGATTAGTTCTGTTTGTCATCTAATTAACTTCTCTTTTCAAGCTGTACGGCTATTCTTCCCCACCCCACCCCCCACAGTCTTTATCAGTCATGGTCTACAAAAGCAACTTTTATATATTTTCTCTAGAGAAAAAGCAGATTCTCTAATACTCATTAATTTTAAAATACTCAAAATGATCAGTGAGAAACCTCCCTAAAATCTGAAGATGGATTTATAACTGGCTGTCTGTTCTAATACATTATTCTTCAAAACAGAACTTTTCCTAGAGGCTCTCCTTCTTGTTGTCAGGCTGAGATGATATACTGTACAAATCTACCAGATCCTTTCTGTGGTGGCATTTCCAGCCAGCTCATGTGGAATTCTCATCTCTGCCTTTACAATTGCCCTGTAGTTCACTGCACATTAAAAGCTTTTAATCAAGGGGCCAAAACCCATGAAGGCTAGATTTCAGAAGAGGTTTCATTGATACCGTCTCCTGGAATCTCTGATATCTAAACCAACATAGCCATAGATCATTACAAGAGCTCAAGTCAATTAACCTTTCCTGACACTCCAGCCTCATTCCTTGAAATGAGTTTTGTGATGCTTTATGGCACAACCTACCACAGTTTGAGAGGTCAAAATGGCAAAATAACCAGTTTGGTCACAAGGATCTACATACCAAGATATTCCAGCTTCTAAAATCCTATTTGGCTTCTACCTAGACTAAGATTAAAAAAAAAGATGTTGCAAGAAAACAGAGCAGGTTAATCTTTATTTAGTTAAAATTATAACAGAACAGGGTAAACTATGATGACAGGTCTTATCGTTACCTGCTTCTGCAATGATAGAAGCTTGCAAATCCTCTCATTAGGTTGACTCAGGCACACATTAGCTTATTAGGCCAGCCGTTCCCTCAGTGTGCTCAATAGATTCCTGGGGGTCCCTGAGAATGTTTCTGGGGGACTACGAGGTCAAAAATATTTTCATAATAATACTAAGACTTTGTGTGCCTTTTTCACTGCATATGCATTTACGGCGCAAAAGCAATGGTAGGGGCCATTGCAAGTGCCTTAGTACAAATCAAGGCACTGACTGCTTATGGTCATTGCATTCTTCACTGTCACACACTCACATAACAAAACATGCCAGTGTCACTTAAGAATGTCTTTGATGAAGCAGTAAAAATTATTAATTTCATTAACTCTAAACACTTGACTACAGTGTGAAGCAATGGGAAAGTAAGCATAAAGCATTTCTGCTACAGATCAAAGTACAATACATACCTTAAGAAAAAGCACTAGTGTGATTGTTTAAATGCAGCTGAACTGTTTTTTTCGTAGAATATCATTGTTACCTGAAAAGAAGATTCAAACTATACTTTTTCTTACTGGAGTACTGGGCAGACTTTTTTTTCAGTCAATGCAGTGATACTGTCAAGTAAAGGAAAACAACTGAGAATTTTTGTTGCCAATGATAAAATTTGAGCTTTCACACAAAAATTTGAGTTTTGGAAAACCTATATTTGCTGCCATAAGCTTTACAGCTCAACAATACTTAAAGATTTTTTTGTTTGTTGTGCTATTAATGAATGTGGTTTTGATACCGTACAATGAAGTGTGTCACCATTTTGAAGATCTGTATAACCCAGATCATTTTCCAAATGATCGATGTTACAAAATCACACATGGGTAAAAGAGTCATTAAAATGCAAGATAGACCAATCAATTTTAATTCAATGCAACAGGTGATATTTATTGATATGGTTTCAGACTACACATTGCAACTAACCTTTAAGAAACTATATCTTGTCAAGTTTTGATGTTGTATCAAAGAAGAATATCCATAATTATCTGGAAAGGCTATTAAAATACTCTTCTCTTTTCCAACTACATACTTGAGGGAAGCTGAATTTTCTTTATATTTCAACCCAAAGAACTAACAACAACAGATTAAATGAAGAAGCATATATGAGAATCCAAGTGTCTTCTATTAAGCCAGAGATTATAAAAGATTTGTAAAAATGTAAAACAATGCCTCTCTTCTCACTATTTCTATTCTGTTTGGAAAAATAAAGCTATTTTTCTTTAAAATTGTATTTATGTTAATAAGTAATAGGATCTGTCATTTTATTTTTAAATAAATAAATAGTTTTTAAAGTTCTACTTTAATTTCTAACAGGAAAAAGTATCAATAGATATACCAGTACCAGTTACCGTCAAATAGTTCCAATTCATGGCAACTCCATGTGTGTCAGAGTAGAACTGAGCTTCTTAGGGTTTTCAATGGCTGATTTTTTGGAAATAGATTGCCAGGACTTTCTTCTCAGTGCTTCTGGGTAGACCCCAATCTCTAAACTTTAGGTAACAAATGAGTGTATTAATGGTTTGCACCACCCAGGGACTCCATACACGTAAACTAAAACTCTTTGGTGTCCTCAATAATTTTTGAGAGTGTGAAGAAGCCCTGAGACCAAAAAGTTTGAGAATCTCTCTGTAAAGCCATTAGAGATCCATGCAGTTAATGGCAGATCTGAAGTGTTGCATAAAATCTCACTTCCTGTGATGGTTAATGTTATATGTCAACTTGTCTAGGCCATGATTCTCAGTGGTGTGGCAGATATTATGTAATCATCTTCCATTTTGTGAATTGATGTAAGCAGCCAATCAGCTGAAAGCAGAGTTTTCTTGGTGTGGCCTGCATCCAATATATATGGACATTCTGGCAAAGCTCACTCTCCTTCAGTCCTGCATCTGACTCATCATTCTCTGACCTCCGGTTCTTGGGATGTGAGCCAGCAGCCTGCTGCCTGACTTGCAGATTTTGGGATTTGCCAGCTCCTGCAACCCTGTGAGCCAGCAGCATTCCTCCTGACCTGCCATTTTTGGGTTCATCAACTCCTGCAACCATGTGCGTCAGGAGAAGCCTCCAGCCTGACTCCTGACCCATGGATTTGGGACTTGCAAGTCTCCACAACTGCACGAGCCATTCCCTTGAAATAGTTCTCTCTATATATATTTATGGCACCCTGGTGGCACCATGGTTGAGAGCTCAGGCTGCTAACCAAAAGGTTAGCAGTTTGAATCCACCAGCCACTCCTTGGAAACCCTCTGTCCTGTAGAGTCACTATGAGTTGGAATTGGCTGGATGGCAACAGGTTTGGGTATATATATTTATGTATATGCTTCACTGATTTTGCTCCTCTGGAGAACCCAGCCTAAGACATCTCCCATAGGTACAGTTCCACACTGTGTCAAGGTTCTTGGTGGCAAACAACAGAAATTAACTCTGGCTACTTCAGAAGAAAAAAAAAATTTTTTACTGGAAAAATACTTGCTAGTTCATAGAATCAGAGGTGAACAGGGGCCAAGATCCAGTCTCAGCCACAGAAACAGTCTTTATGTAATGCCTCTTTCCTGGCATTGTGATCACTGGACCATGATGCTGCTGGCACTAGTGCCTACACACTCATTTCCATCCCGTTGGCCTTTCCACTGCACCACGACCACCTTGAATACTCTCTGATCTTCTGCACCAGCCGTCAGCAGGCAGCTCCAGCAGTCATACTCTTGGGAGAAACCTCTGAATGGCTGAGCCTCAATCACATGTCCTTACTCCAGTTGCCAGGCAGCTGGCAGAGGAATATTCTGCTTCCTTCATGTTCCAAAGTGGGAGGAGAAGGCCTGTCTTCCACCTTTTCTTGGATACCCCCAAAATAGGCAGAAGGTTTGAAATAATAATAAACCAAAAAAAACCCAAACCCATTGCTGTCGAGTCAATTCTGACTCATAGTGACCCTATAGGACAGAGTAGAACTGCTCCATAGGGTTTCCAAGAAGCACTTGGTGGATTCGAACTGCTGACCTTTTGGTTAGCAGCCGTAGCTCTTAACCACTGCGCTACCAGGGTTTCCTGAAATAATAATGGGCAGCCAAAAATGATACATGTCCAAATCTTAATTTGTGAAATACAGAAGAAAGGATGAATTAAAGGGTATGGCTTCTGTATTTATCAATCCTCTGTGACACAGAATGTGAAAAAAGATGAATAGCCATCTTCAGTGCTTTCCCATGATGTCATTAGATGTTATACATAACATACTCTGTGGTTTACTCTTTCTCCCTGAGGGAATGGTATTGAGTTGATTGACATTCCTAGTTTCTTTGTGCTAATGTAGATTTCTTTCATTTATTTGTTTAATTTGTAAGATTATCCTCCTTGCTAATACAATACAATCAAGTTATTTGTTATACTAGTTGAAATATTTCAAATGAGGCCACTCCATGAAACTAAATGAGCAATTTAAGAGAAGCTTTGAAAAGCATTCTTTTTTGCCAGGTTGTCACAGCCAAAGCAAAGCTCTATTCTCTCTAGACTTCCGGGTAAGGATTGTTTCCTGAGTTATGTGAGTCATTGTTTCAAATCTTTTCCTTTGCTTTGGTTGGGAAGTCCTGGCTTGCCGCAATTTTCCCAACATGGTGGGTACATCACAAAGGATTAGGATTAATGAGAAGAAAAAAAATGATTTGCCAAGAGACTCACCTCAGTGTAGAGAACTTTCTAGCACTGCACTGTCCAATGTAATCACCACTAGCCACATGTGGCTACTGAGCACTTAAAATGTGGCTATGCCACACTGAAATGATAATATTTATAATATGTTAGGTTAAATAAAGTAGATTATTAATATTAATTTCACCTATTTCTTCTTACTTTTTTGTAATGTGGCTACTAGAGAATTTTAAATTACATATATGTTGTGTGCCATCGAGTTGATTCTAACTCATAGAGACCCTATAGGGCAGAGTAGAACTGCCTCATAGGGTTTCCAAGGAGCAGCTGGTGGATTTGAACCACCAACCTTTTGGTTAGCAGCCTGAGCTCTTAACCACTATGCCACCAGGGTCCCTTATATATATAGCTCACGTTATATTTATTTTGGCTAGTGCTAGTGGTCTAGGAGCCCTGGGGGTACAATGGTTAAGTGCTTGGCTGCTAACTAAAAGGTTATCGGTTAGAACCTACCCAGCAGCTCCACAGGAGAAAGACCTGGCCATCTGCTCCCATGAAGATTACAGCCTAGAAAATCCTATGGGGTAATTCTACTCTGAGTTGAAAATCAACTTGATGGCACCTAAAAACAACAAGTGCTGGTCTAACATAACTCTTTAAAGTACATGACTTAAAGGCTGCCACCTCCAAGCAGTTGCAATCGCATGGTCTTGTGTACAGACAATGATGCCTTCACATCACTGAAGTCTTTGGGATGTGGTTGGTATAAAAGCGAGGGTGGATATAGGCCAGTTGAGAAACAGCCAGACAAAATTGCCAAGGAACACAGAAGAGTCAAATCAGGCACCCAAGGGATAGCAAATGTATACCCGTGGCTGTCCTAATAGACAATCACTCTGTAGTCATTAGTCAAAACATCCATCTTCATAACTTGCAAGTAGGAACAACCTTGAGAAGAGCCACATTTATTTGTTCATTTTCTTGTCTTCATCCCTTCGTCTGTAATGTGAAGATTTACTCTTTTCACCTAAAATACTTTTTTGTAATTGTACATTAGATGAAGTTTTACAGAACAAACTAGCTTCTCATTAAACAGTCAGCACACATATTGTTTTATGACATTTGTTGCCAACCCCACGACATGTCAACACTCTCCTTTCTCGACCCTGGGTTCCCTATTACCAGCTTTCCTGCCCCTCCTGCCTTCTAGTCCTTGCCCCTGGGCTGGTGTCTTCACCTAAAATTCTTAAACAAATTTTCTTAATTCTTAAATGGATTGGCTTGTTATGCTTATAGGTATGCCTTTACTGGTTTAGAGTGTTAAATGAAATTATTTTGGACCATGAAGATGACAGCTCCAATGGATAAGCTTGAAAAATTTTTAAGACAGATTTCTATAGATGGCTGTTACAACCCTTAACTTAGCTCTGTTCTCACGAGATCTCCAAATGTGGCAACTTCCTTGGGTAGTGTTATGGACTGAATTGTGTCCTCTCAAAATATGTGTTGGAATCCTAACCCCTGTACCTGTGAATGTGATTCCATTTGAGAATAGAGTTTTCTTTGTTACGTTGAGGCCATATCAGTGTAGGGTGTATCCTAAACCTAATCACTTCTGAGTGATATAAAGAGCAGCCTGGACACAGAGACAAGGAGCACAAACAGAGGGAAGATGGATGCCACGTGGTGATCACCAAGGAACCGAGGAACGCCTGGCCACAGAAGCTGAGACAGGGATTTTCCCGCGGAGCTGACAGACAGAGGGCCTTCTGTAGAAGTGGTGCCCTGAATTTGGACTTAGAGCCTCCTAAACTGTGAGAAAATATTTCTGTTCTTTAAAGTCACCTGCTTGTGGTATTTCTGTTGCAGCAGCACTAGGTAACTAAGACGGGTAGACTCAAGAACAAGGAGCTGGTTAGTGAACTCTAAAATGATACAGGCATAAGGCACGCCCATTGCCTTCATATGCAGGTTGGCATGGAGAGGATGATGTGTTCTTTCCAATTTTAAAATCTACTAGAGTACAATTCATAAAGCATTCTAGGAATTTCTAATATATGCTAGGCTATTTATCTTTATAATGCTTGTGTTTTGTTATTAATGCATCATAGTTTTCATTTTACTAAACCTTACAAAAAAAGAAACATTTTCACACTAAGATCAAGCAGAGTGTTGGAGGAGAAGATTAGGCAAAGACTGAAAATCTAGGTTCTAGCTCCAACTCTAGAAAAATGATATAGCTTCTCTGTGATTTATATTCCTTATTCTGTTAAATGAGGAGACTGAATTATGTACTTTCAGGTCCTTCTCTCCTGCTGCTAATATTTGATGAGCCTCTGAGGGAATTCAGGAGACCATTTTTGAAAGTCTGCATCGTACAGTCCATCCAGTAATTGAAAACCTTAATAAGAAAATTAAAAAAAACATTAAGAACTGCAGAATACGACAGATTTGTGTTTTAATCCAGGTTCTACTATATGCTAATTTTGACTCAACTTCCTTATCAGTAAAATGAATATAACAATCCCATCTAATAGCATTGCTGTAAAAATTAAATTATATATTTAAAGCAGTTAATAGTGTCTCATTCAAAGTGTTCAATAAATGTTAATTTTATTATTAAAAAAAAAGAAAACCTTAGACAAACTGACTTTTGAAGTCTTTTTTTAGTTCAATGATAATTTAGGCCTTTTCTACTCAGAAAAATCAAACATATGCCATAAAATGCCATTTTTCACACTCACATATATGACAGAGAATGTCTTCTTGTCACTGTTGTTGGGTTCCATTGAGTAGATTCTGACATATAGTGACCCCATGTGACAGATTAGAACTGCTCCATAGGGCTTTCTAGGCTGTAATCTTTACCAGAGCAGATCACCAAGTCTTTCTCCCTCGGAGTAAGTTCAAATGGCCAAACTTTTGGTTAACAGCAGAGCAATTAACCTTTGTGCCACCAGGGCTCCTTAGAGGGTGTCTTAAGGCCTTATAATCGTTAGGGTCGGTACCACATGGTTCAGCTGCACAGATAAAACTTGTTGATCTGAAATAACCACATTTTTCACATCAAGACAATTAACCTGTGGTTGTACAGAAGGATCCAAGGTCACACCACAGCAGAATTCCAGACCCAGAGTCCTCTTGAGATGAAACCCCTCGGGGCTGGACTCAGCAAAGTGTTTCCCAGGAGTAGTTGATAAGCCTAGTTGGAAGAAGATTCTGAATCATCAATTTTAAGCCCATGGTGGTCATGTCAAAAGCCCAGTTTGGAAGCAAACACTGAGAGCAGTGCAGGAAGAACTCTGCAGTGGTGTTGGAGACAGGGGTGGGGCGTGGTGGGTGGATGAAGCGTTGGGAATGAATCTCTTGGCTTAAAAATTCAGGGATACATAAATATTCTCTTTTTTTCTGTTTAAGGAGACCTGGTGGCACAACAGTTAAGCGCTTGGCTGCTAACCGAAAGGTTGGCAGTTCGAACCCACCTAGCAGTCCCGCAGGAGAAAGAGCTGGCGATCTGCTCTGGTTAAGATTACACCCTAGAAAACCCTATGGGGCAGTTCTACTCTGTCACATGGGGTTGCCATGAGTCATAATCAACTTGACAGCACCTAACGACAACTCTTTTGTTTATTAACATGGAAATTTAGAATAACCTTGTTTAACATCTTTTCTCAAATGTCCTGAAATTTAATGATTCTAGAAAGAGCTGAAATTTGTGACTAAAAGGTGCAAAAAAGTGTAGAGTGTCACTACTGAGGTTTTTCCTCTTTATGTAGGTATAGAATATTTTGACTAAAATTGCCAAGAAGCAGGATATCTTAATCCACTAATTTATCTTAACCCTCTTCTTTTAAGTACAGTAAGCAGCCATGATAAGCAGTTCTTTGGGGGAAACTTGAAAATCCTGTATTGACTAGAACCTAGGTGCCACAGAATGAATTTAGGAGGTAGTGTCGGCACTACCTATAAATGCCTAGGAATTGTAGTTTTATGTCAAAGGCTTTATATTATTTGAACATTGCCTTGAATTTTATTTTTTGCCTTAACTAATGAAGGTGAAGAAAAGTTGAGAATTTATTTCTTTGATGGACTAAGCAGCTCTGTAGGTAAAGGAAGAACAATGTCAAAGTGAGCATTTCGTAGTGCTATTTCACAGCGTTATAAAAGCATTTGCCTTTACACAACACTCAGAGGAAAACTAGAGACACATGAATTATGCAACTCTGCTGGAAAACAAATGCAAAACTGGCAAAAAAAAATTAAACGTAGAAGTTGATATTAATAGCTTAATGTCAAGCTAAGATTTTTTTTTTCCCAATAAGGTGCTGCAGTGATAAAATATTTTTAAGTAGTCTCATTAACATCACATAATAACTAGCAGCTTTGAAGATAGACTGGAGACCATATTAATAAAAATGAGAAGATGCTATGGTGCTGGAAGGATCACAAATGCAGAAGGAATTGAATTAAAATTCATAAAATAATGACAAATTGGAGCAAAGGATGAGATCAATAAAATGAGTTTAATAATGATAAATATAGAGCAGCGATCAGAAGACAGTAATGATTCAATGTACAAATTAAGTAGAGAGAAAGGGCTAGGGAGTAATACAGCAAAGAAAGATATGATCTTATGTGGGTGATTATTTAAAAAGACTCTATCAAAATGAATTGGGAATCGCAGCCTACATGAGCTCTTCGTTTGCTTGAGGCTTACTAGTTCATGCATACAACCCCTTAGTTCAGATTCAGATTCTGTTCAGACTTCTCCAACAGGAGAAAGTGTCAGGGGAAAGGTAGGGGGGAGTCAGTCCTGGAAAGGAAGCATGGGAGAGGGAGCTAGTAATAGAGAATGACTTCGTTGTTGTTAGTTGCCTTAGGTCAGCTTGGACTCATGGCGACCCCATGTACAACAGAACAAAATGTTGTTCTGGTCCTGCACCATCTTCACCATCATTGGTATGCTCAAGTTCATTGTTTCGACTACTGTGTATTTTGAGTGTCTTCCAACCTAGGAGCTCATCTTCCAACATTTTATCAGACAATATTCTGCTGTGATCTATAGATTTTCATTGACTAATTTTCAGAAGTAGATCACCAGGCCTTTCTTCCTTGTCTTAGTCTGGAAGCTCTGTTGAAACCTGTCCACAGTGGGGGAACCTGCTGGTATTTGAAATACCAGTGGCATAGCTTCCAGCATCATAGCAACACACAAGCCACCATAGCACGACAAACTGACAGATGAGTGGTGGACAGGATGACTGGTTGTGAAGAAAAGTAAAAAATAGAGGCACCCATGAGCTTACAAGTAGTGAGGGTATAGCGAGCCGCCACCTAAGATGCATCAATTGGTCCCAACCCACCTGGAGTAAAGGAGAATGAAGAACAACAAAGACACGGGGAAAGTATTAGCCCAAGAGACAGAAAGGGCCCCGTAAACCAGAGACTCCATCATCCTGAGACCAGAAGAACTAGATGGTGCCTGGCTATCACCAATGACTGCCCTGACAGAGAACACAACAGACAGGCCCTGACGGAGCAGGAGAAGAGTGGGGTGCAGACCTCAAATTCTAGTAAAAAGACTAGACTTAATGGTTTGACTGAGACTGGAGAGACCCCGGAAGACACGGCCCCTGGACTCTGTGTTGGCCCAGAGCTGACCATTCCCAAGGCCAACTCTTCAGGCAAAGATTAGACTGGACTATGAGACATAAAATGATACTCGTGAGGAGTGTGCTTCTTAGCTTAAGCAGATACATGAGACTAAATGCGCAGCTCCTGTCCAGAGGCGAGATGAGAAGGCAGAGAGGGTCAGGAGCTGGTTAAATGGACACGGGAAATCTGGGGTGGAAAGGAGGAGTGTGCCTGTCACAGTACAGGGAGAGCAACTAGCGTCACACAGCAATGTGTGTATAAATTTTTGTGTGAGAAACTGACTTGAACTGTAAACTTTCACTTAAAGCACAATTAAAAAAAAAAAAGTAGTAAGCACCTGTGGGATGGTAATGTCAGACGAGGTGGGTCTGAGGCAACCTGTCTCACTGTGTCCTTATGGAAGCTACCACGCTGGCCTTCCAGGGCATGGATCAGCAGTTTGCAGAGGAAATCTAATATGTTAAGTTATCTGTGTGACATTCTGAATGAAGACTTTCTGATGAAATTGCTTTGTCCCAGCTTGAGTCCATTAATAATCAACTAATTGTGAGAACTTTCCTTTCATCCTCTCTGTTTATTTAACTCAGTGATTCCCAAACATGCCTTTATCTTATTCCTGAGCCACCGACTCACCCGTTAAAACCCACTGCCGTAGATTCGATTCCAACTCATAACAACCCTACAGTGTAGAACTGCCCCATATTCTGTAATCAGATCACCACATCTTTCTCCTGCGGAGCGGCTAGTGGGTTCAAACCACCAACCTTTCTAGTTTAGCAGCCAAGAGCTTTAACCACTGTGCGATCAGGGCTCCAGAATGTTTGGGTATTGGACCCGTGCATTTTTTATTTTTTTTTAACCTGCCCAGATGATTCAGATGAGGCCAGGTTTGGCAACTACTGATTTAACTGATATTTATAGGTTTCATCTGTAATTTTTCGAAATGTAATGTGTGAGGCTGCTAAAGTGTTGAATTGGATTCATATTTGTTATCTTTTTCCTAAATATTGTGGAATTAAAAAAAAAAACTCCCTCTTGCTATATTAAAAGTCCATGTGAGTATTTAAATAAGTGATTTGAATTAATTGAAGTATCAATATAGACACTATCTATTAATTTGCTGATTGATGAACATAAGCAGTGATGATAAACAGCTGAAATGTGGAGCAAAATTTATCACTTACATCAATCACATTTAATAACTGTTGACTTCAATCATTTCACTCGGCATGAAATGGATCTCAGAATTTACTGCTCCTTTCTGGAGCAGTGAGATGCTGAATACTCCAGGGCCTTAAGGAAGCGTAATAAATATATTTTTCCTAGGCTGATCTTCTTACAGCTAGTTTCACTTAAAGGCTGTCATGAAACTGCAGTCAAACATTGGCTTTGAGTTACCAAGAACTGATAGAAAGAAGTCTGTGACAATGATATGTAAAAGCTAGGGCAAATCACTTTGGTTTACATGGAATTTCATTTCCCTTTCCACAGAATGAAGGTAATAGCAGTTGGTAACCCTCTCCTTGCAAGTCAAATTAATAGGGTAATAGCTATAAACTCACCTGGGCTATGCTGAGCCAAGAGCTCATAGGAAAAAAAAAAAAAGCCACACTAAATAAGTTGCATATTTTAAAAAAGAGAGAACGTGAGAGTGTCCAAACTCATCTCTATTTATTGATAGATAAATACATAGATGCTGTTGAGTTGACTCCAACTCGTGGTGACCTTATGTACAACGGAATGAAGCATTGCCCAGTCTGGCATCATCCCCACCATGGCCAGCATCATATTAATTGAGTAACTACCATATGCCACACACTGTATAAGCATTATCACATAATATTTAGTTTGCTGAAATATTTTATTAAGAAAAACGTTGTATTTAGGTATTTGGGTATTTTAAAATGGAAACCAAATTCTTCAGGAGACCAGATGTCATTTTATGTAAGTTTCTGTGAAAAAATGTCTATAGGGATCACGCTAGGTTGGACATGACATAATCTTGAAGTTCTTGGAGACACAAAGTTTTCATATGAGATAAAAACCTTATGCAATGCCGTACTGCTTTGAATGAATGTCATTGTCTTGCTGGGAAGGGGGACCAAGCTAAATTAAAGAATCCTAATTCAGTATTAGGAAAAGTGTGTTCAGAAGGAAGTGGGTATAAGAAACATTGAGTGAGTCCACTCACAGAAATAAAAAGAGGAGCAGAAGCTTCCCTTGCCTTCCCTTGACATCCCAGGCTAGCATGAAGGAGAAGAGACAAACATTATCTAATATACACAACACAGAAGTAAATTATGTTTAAAAGCAGAAGTGCTATGGAGAAAATAAAATAAAAAACAAAGCAGATAAGAGACATCAGATTTGTGTGGAGGGAAAAAACACAAATTTAAATAGGGTGGTCAGTTTGAGCTCCAACAAGAAGGTGACATTTGAGCAAAGACTGAAGGACGTGGGAGAGTTATCCATGTGAATATCTGGAGAAGAGCGTTCCAGGCGGAGGGAACAACTAGCATGAAGACCCTCAGGTGGGAGCATGTCTGGAGTGAATGAGGAATAGCAAGGAGGCCAGTGTGATTAGAGCAGAGTAAATGAAGGGGAATGTAATAGGAAATACTATCAGAGAAATAACAGGGGCTAGATCATGTAGGACTTTGGAGGCCACTGAAAAAATTTTGAGCAGAGGAGAAACATTCAATTGACATTTTAGAAGAATTCTTTTTGTTTCTGTGATGAGAACAGACTGTAGAGAGAAAAAGGGAAAAGAACAGAGAGACCAGTTAGGACACTATTGCAAGCAAGAGATGATGGTGGCATGGACCACAATGACTGTGGTGCAGAGGTGGAGAATTGTTGGAATCTGCATATATTTTGAAGGTAGAGCCAACAGAACTTCCTGAGTGACAGCAGGTGGAGTGCAAGAGCAAGAGAAAAAGAAAATGATGGCCCCAAGTGTTTGTCCTGATCAAATGGAAGCGTGGAATTGCCGTCAACTGGGATAGGGGAAGGCTATGGGTACAGCAGGGTCCCTGGTTAATGCATTCATCTGTTAACTAAAAGGATGGAGGTTCGAGTCCATTCAGAGGCACCTTAGAAGAAAGGCCTGGTGATCTATCCAGATAATCAGCCACTGAAAACCCTATAGACCAAGTTCTACTCTGACACAAGTGGGGCTGCCATGAGTCAGAATTAAGCTGACAGCAAACAGCAATTAGATGACTGCTAGGGCAGATTTGGAGATGAGGAATATCAGAAGTTGAGTTTGGGGCTGTCTTAGTCATCTAGTGCTGCTCTAACAGGAATACCACTAGTTGATGGTTTTAACAGACAGAAGTTTATTTCCTTACAGTAAAGTAAGCTAAAAGTCCAAATTCAGGGTATCAGCTCCAGGGGAAGGCTTTCTCTGTCGGCCTTATCATCAATGTTCCCCCAGACTAGGAGCTTCTCTGCGAGGGGAAGCCTGGGTCCAAAGGGCGTGCTCTGCTCCCAGAGCTTCTTTCTTGGTGGTATGAGGTCCCCCCATTCTCTGCTTTCTTCCCTTTCCTTTTATCTCTTGTAAGGTAAAAGATGGTGCAGGCCACACCCTAGGGAAACTCCCTTTACATTGGATCAGGGATGTGACCTGGGTAAGGGTGGTGTTACAATCCCACCCTAATCCTCTTTAACATAAAATTACAATCACAAAATGGAGGCCAACCACACAATTCTGGGAATCATGGCCCAGCCACATTGATAAACACATTTTTGGGGGGACATAATTCAGACCATGACAGGGGCATATTGAGTATGAAATATTTACTGGTCATCCAGGTGGAGATGTAGATAGACAGTTATACATGCCTGGAGTTCAGGAGAAAGGAATGGACTGGAGATATAATTTTAGGGTCACTGGCCCATGTATTAGGATTGCCAGATAAAATACAATATACCCAATGAAATTTGAATTTCAGATAACCAATGAATATTTTTTTCTCAAAGCATATCCCAAATATTGTATGAGATATGCAATTAATTATTATAATTATTGTCAATAATTTGTACTAATAATTATCTATTAACAATTTATATAATTAATATTGTGTGTCCTGTGCAATATTTAGGGCACACTTGTATCTAAAAATAATTTTCTTATCTGAAATTCAAATTTCACTGGCCGTCTTATATTTATATTTGTGAAATCTCACAATCTTAACATAGATAGCATTTAAAGAATGAGTCTGGATGTGGTCACCAAAGTAGTGAGTGAGATGAAGAATAGGAAAGGATCAATTCCTAAGCCCTAGAGGACTCCAACATTAGAGTCAGGAGGAAGAAAAGGAACGAACAAAGGAAACCGAAATGGAGCTGCCAGGAAGTTAGGTAGGAGGAAACCCCAGAAAATGTGATGCCTTGGAAGACGAATGAAGAAACTAATATAAAAAAAGGAAGGAATAATCCATGCTGTCCAATGTCGCTGATTGGTCAAGTAAGACGTAAGACGGGGACTGAGAAATGACCATTGGATTTGGCAATATGGAGATGATGAGAGAACTGACAAGAGCAGTTTCAATGACTGTGGGCACAAAACTGATTAGCATGGCTTGAAGAAAGAATGGGAGGAGAAGACTTGGAGCCAGTGAACACAGACAACTCTTCTGAGAAGTTTTGCTGAAAAGAAGAGAGAAATGAGGCGGTAGCTGGTAGAGAATGAGATCAAGAGAAGGCTTTTAAAAAAAAAAAAAGAAAAGAAGATGAGACAAATACCCTGTTTGAGCTCCCTATTGTTCTCCAGACCAGTGGTTCTCAAACCTCAGGGTGTGTCAGAATCACATGGAGGTCTTGTTAAAATAAAAGTTGCTGGGCTCCATTCCCAGAGTTTCTGATTTAGTAGGTCTGGGTGAGACCTGAGAATTTGTATTTCAAACAAGTTTCCAGGAGATGTTAATGCTGTTGGTCCAGGAACAGCATTTTAAGAACTGTCTAGACTGTGCCCTGCACATAATATGAATTCAAAACATCTGCTAACAACAGTAAAGCAAGGCATGGTCAATGCCAAGATTCTCAGAAATGATGAACTTCTACTTAGTGAGTCTCTCTTCTCTGACATCTGGCTCAGGATTTGTCCCTAAGTGTGAATGAGAAGTATAAACATTTCTCTAAAAAATATAATAATAAATTAAGTGTATAAATAAATAAACACCAATATTATTCAACATGATTTGGAAAGTTTAGCTAAACAGAAAAGAAAATAAAAGAATTGGTATACATATTATAAAACTACAGGTAAAATTATATTTATTTGCACATGATATAATTATGAACAAAGAAAATCTAGCATTCTAATAAAACAAATATTACTATAATTAAAATAATCCGATAAAGTATCTAGAATCACAATAAATACATAAAAATCATTGGCCTTTCTCAGTACTAGTAATAACTAGTCAAGGACAGAAATAAATTTTTTAAAATTCCATTTATTGTAACACATAAAAACATTACATATATTTAAGGATACATACATAGGTAATAAAAGTTTAAATGCACAGGAATCATACACTCTGACTTCAGGATAGTGGTTATATTTCTAGTGAGAGTAAAGATGGAAGAATGTCATCACATTGTTATTTCTTTATATCTTAAATATTTCAAAATGTTAAAGTCTAGTAATTATGAGAGGAGGATATATGTTGCCTTGACTATTATTTTCTATACTTGTCTCCATACTTGAAATACGTGATAAGATAATTTTAAATTCACAGTATCTTTTTAAAATGATTATCAAAACAATAATAATGGCTAAGAATGTTTTTAAAAGAAAGTATATGATCAAGGTAAAGAAAACTGTAAAACCTTGTTCAAAGATAGAAAATAAGATCTAAACAACTGGAGAGACATACCATTGTCCAGAAGGGATAGAATTAACATCAATTCTTACGAAATTTGATATATAAATATAATGCAACTCCTATTGGAAAAACATTGAGATATTTTACAAAACTAGATTAAATCAATTTAAAGTTCATATGAATAAATGAATGAATGCGTGTCCAAGAATAGGCAAGAAAACTGTAAAAATAAAGAACAGAGATGGAGAATTGTCTTATCAAATATTAACATTTATTATAAAGTTGCTGTAAGCAAAACAACATTGACAGGAAAATAGAAAAAAATTATCAATGAATCAGAAATTGATTCCAAAATAAATGCAAGTGTATTTGAGAACTTAAAATATGGAAAGAGTGGTAGTTCAATTCAGTGGGAAAAGGTTGACTTATTTTTTAAATGGTGCTATAAACTGGCCATCAATCTGGAAAAAAACAAAGCTGAACCCTCTAGCTCGCATCATACGCATAAACAAGGTTCTGATGGCTGTTGAGTCAGTTCCGAAACCCTAGCAACTTCAATCTTTTCTCCATTTATCATAATGTTGCTAACTGGTCCAGTTGTGAGGATTTTTGTTTGCTTTATGTTGAGGTGTAATCCATACTGAAAGCTGTAGTCTTTGATCTTCATCAGTAAGTGCTTCAAGTGTTCTTCACTTTCAGCAAGCAAGGTTGTGTCATCTTCATGTCGCAGGTCGTTAATGAGTCTTCCTCCAATCCTGATGCCCTGTTCTTCTTCACATAGTCCAGCTTCTTGGATTATTTGCTCAGCGTACAGATTGAATAAGCACGGTGAAAGGATACAACCCTGACACACCTTTCCTGACTTTAAACCACGCAGTAACCCCTTGCTCTGTTTCAACAACTGTCTCTTGGTCTATGTACAAGTTCCACATAAGCACAATTAAGTATTCTGGAATTCCCATGCTTCGTAATGTTAGACATAATTTGTTATGATCCACACAGTCGAATGCCTTTGCATAGTCAATAAAACACAGGTAAACATCTATCTAGTATTCTCTGCTTTCAGATCCATCTGACATCCTCAATGATGTCCCTCATTCCACATGCTCTTCTGAATCTGGCTTGGACTTCTGGCAGTTCCCTGTTGATGCAAACACTAGTCAAAAATGACTGCCCTGAGCATTATGCTCTTTTAAGAACTATCTATATGGGATCAAATTGACAACAGCAACTCCAAAGTTTAGATAGGAAACTTAAGGGGCAGTGAGTTTATGTTAATGAAGGAGGAACAACTCAGAAAAGGAGGGTGAAAATGGTTGCACAACTTGAAGAATGTAATCAATGTCACTAAATTGTATATGTAGAAACTGTTGAATTGGTGTATGTTTTACTGTGTATATTCTCAACAACAATAAAATTTAGAAGAAGAAAAACCGCTTTAAACCATTTAAGCATAATAACGCAGGCCCCTTCAAAGCCATAATGTTTTTTAAATACATAATTGTGATTTTCTTTTTAATCAATGGAAATTTGAAATTTTATTAACATGTTATGGAGTAGAAAAATTCATTTGTATGTTTTAGAGTAAAGAGTTGTTGAAATTAACATAACTTGATGAGTTCTAAAATAATTTAAAACCTGTTTGGGGATCTTCTGGAAATTGCTTGAACAAATGCATAATGAGTGCACCCACTTTGTGGTATGGTGTTTTGCTAAAATATAAATGGTTATATTTCTGTAAGTTGAAACTTTCCCCCAATCTTAATAATTTAGGTGTTTGTGTGTTAATATGTGGAGAAATCTCATTTTTTCTTCTTCTTACTTTTAATAACAAAACCAGAACCCTGACTGAAGGAAAGATCTGTTTTTTGGGGTGAATACCTGTTTAGAAGGAACCCCTAGGTGATGAAAATGGTTACCACACTTGGCTGCTAATGAAAGGTTGGAGGTTTGAGTCTACCCAGAAGCACCTCAGAAGAAATGCCTGGTGATCTGCTTCAGAAAAATCAACCATTGAAAACCCTATGGAGCACAGTTCTACTCTGGCACACAAGAGGTTGCCATGAGTTGGGGTAGACTTGACAGCAACTGTTTCTTTTTCTTTTTGTTTTGTTTTGTTTTGTTTTTCATCTGCTTAGAAGCTGGACTTCTAGTGGGATCAGGCATAAGGAAGAGTGGTTGTCAGTACAGTCTTCCCTATGGGAAGCAGGTGCCATGATAGACTTAGAAGCCCAAAAGATGTATTGGGAGAAGTGCCTGTGAAAGATACAGGACAGAGAGAGCAGGAGTAGGCTGGGAAAGCCCTCAGACTGTGATGCTAGTTTAAACCCAAACCCATTGCCCTCGAGTCGATTTCGACTTATAGTGACCCTATAGGATGGAGTAGAACTGCACCATAGGATTTCCAAGGCTGTAATCTTTATGGAAGCAGACTGCCACATCTTTCTCCCAAGGAGCAGCTGGTGGGTTTAAACAGCAGACCTTTAGGTTAGCAGCCGAGCACTTTAACCACTGCACCACCAGGGCTCCTTGATGCCAGTCTAACACCTATGAAGGAAAGGAGGAAGAAAGGTGGGTTGGTTAAGAGAAGTCTCAGGCTGTGGTACAGCCCTCAGAATGTCTCAGTCAGCTCAGTGGGGAACCACAGAGCAAAGATTGCCTGTAAGAGGAGCCCCGCATTGGGCAGAAACAACTAGGCTCTAGTGCCCCTACCATGTCCCGTCATTCCAGAGGGCATGGTTTCAGTGCATGTGAACAATGCATAGAACCCAGAAGGAGCTACAGCTGGAGACTGTCAGCTGACTACACTCTTTGCAACAGGCTGTGTCTTGAAGGGAGATTTAAGCAGCACAAACCCATGATTCCTGTGTTCACCCCATATACCCCACACATCCATTTCTCCATACATGGTCAGGAAGCAGCTCCTCCACCGTTACCATGGGCTTTGCTTCCTGAGGAGAAATCCAGAAGACGGAGGTTAGTCCTCATCACTGCAGTTGATCTTAGAGTTGCAACTGGTACTCATTGTCTCTCTCCTCCACTATCAATTCTCAATTCCCTTCACCTTCAGCTATTACCTCTGCAGATCTTGGAGGTTTAACTGATGATGGGACCCAAACCACAATCCTGCAGAGTATGAGCCCTAGATAATCATACCTTTCTCTGGACATGGTTGCTGTACATGTCCTTTCACAGTTACAATTGGGCAAGTGAGTACTAAGAGGCACCCAAGTGGATCACCTTAGTTCCACACACATTATTCCCTGTGCCCATTGTGTAAAAATGTTCCTGCCCCCTCTTACTGGTCAGGATAATTACCTCTGCCAAGATGGTGCTTCTCTTCTCGCTTGCTGGTCCCTGGAGAGAAAGAGTCCAAAGTGCTCTGGCAGTACTCTTAACTTGTGTTCAATGGAACACTAGCTGTGGCCCCTAGCAAGAGTACAACCCCTTTGGGGACAAAAGCTCTAACCCTGCAGAGCTCACAGTGGTGGAAACAGGAAGTAAAATGTTCCCTGTGAGCCATTAGAAGTGATGGTAAGTGGGGTCACATGTGTTTCCAACTTTTGGTTCCCAGACCTCTGTAATCTTCCTATTCTGGACACACTCCATAAAGAAGTCTCTGATTCTGTGCATATACTGCATCGTGGAGCTGAAATTGGTCCATTAGAAGGTTGCTCCAGTGCTCTTTGAGGCTGGCTGCTTCTGGATGGTACAGTATGTGGTACAACCAGTTGATCCTATGATCACAGGCTTCCTTTAGTATGAAGCGGGTCTCTTGTTGGATGTTATGCTGTGGAGATTCCATGTCTGTTGATCAAGCATTCTATAAGTACTGGATAAGGCTCTATGGGCAGGAAAGGCAAATCCATACCAGATAGCTGTCTTCCTGTGAGAACAAATCATTTGCCCTTCCAGGATGGAGGGGACCCAAGGTAGTCAACTTACCACCAAGTATCAATTTGGTCTCCTCAGAAAACAGTGCCATAATGCACCCTCAGCTTTGGTCTATGTTGCTAGAAGTTTGGACATGCAGCTGTATCACTATCTAGATCATAGGAGTCCATGCTGTTGGATCCACATGTAGCTATAGTCTTTGCTTTCGTGGCCTCTCCATTCATGCTTTGGTCATGCTAGTTCTGGGATGGTCCATAACGAAGGCTGGCTAACATCAACTGCTTAAGTCACTTGGTCTATTTGTTGATTTAGTGCCTCTTCCACTGTAAACGCTGTCTGGTATGGTTATCACTTTCTCCATGTTTCCAAGAGCCATCCTAGCAGCAAATTTGCCTCATTGCCCTCCAGTCCTTGACAGGGTGTTAAATCCCATGGCCCAAAATAGTGTCCCCAAGTGAGTGAGTTCTTGCCTATCCAGTCTTATATTCTGGCTTCTTTGATCAAACACCCTCAACATCAAATTTTATGAGAAGTTCCCCTTACTCCTGCCAGTACATGCTGGTTAATTCTTCCAGCTCCTTTGAGATATAATCTCTTCATTCCTATCAAGTCCAGCATGACATCAACAGGATTATCTTGAGATTTAACCCAATTTATCCACCTGGAACCAAGAGACGAGGCCCGGACAGTTCCTGAGGGGATACTTGTTTATTGAGGGAGAGAGGCCCTGCAGTGTCCTCCTGCATGGGAGAAGTTGTTGTTATTGTTGTGCATAGTTGCTGGAGAGTCGATTCTGACTCATGGTGACTTAGGGCATAACAGAATGACATGTTGCCCAGTCCCATACCATCTTTATGTTAGTTGGTATGTTTGAGTCCATTGTTTTAGCTATTGTGTCAATCTATCTCATTGAGGGTTTCCCTCATTTTTGCTGACCCTCTGCTTTACCAAACATGATGTCCTTCCCTAGTGATTGGTCTTTCCTGATGATGTGTCCAAAGTAAGTGAGCCAAGGTCTCACCATCCTCACTTCTAAGGAGCATTCTTGTTGTAAATCTAAGACTGATTCGTGGGAGGAATATTAGCTCTTAATATGGAGGGTGGGACACTTCTGCAAGCTGTAGGGGGTCATAGCTTTTGGGAAGCATTCACCCAGTTGTCTCCATTCCATGTTTCAGTGTCCCAGGTTTTCTCAACCAGGTCCCTGGCCTTAGCATAACAGACCTGCTTTGCCTGACCATTCAATTGCCTTTGTGGCTTTGCAACTCTGTTAAGGACTGACCTTACCCTCAGTTATGTCCACTTTCCACAGCAAGTGATAAAGATTTCCTTATATGCTCCCCAAAAGGCCCTCTATCTTTTATTTTATTTTAAGTTAAGTTTATTCAGGTAAATTTTACATACGGTAAAATTCAGATATATAGTTTTACCAGTTTTGACAAATGTATACAGTACTGTAACAATTACCACAATTGAGATGTAGAATATTACCATCACCCCAAAAAGTTTCTTCATGCCCCTTTGTAGTCAACCCCAACCCCAGCCTTTGGCAGCTACTATGCCTTTTACAAAATGTCATCTAAAAGGAATCATCCGTGAGGACTTTTGCATCTGACTTCTTTCACTTAGCATAATGCATTTGAGATTCATTCGTGTTGTTGCAAGTATAAGTAGTTTATTCTTTTTTGTTGTTGAATAGTATTCCATTGAATGGATGCATCATAATTTGTTTACCCATTTCTCATGTTGATGAACATTTGGGTTGTTCCCGTTTGGGGCAATTATGAATCAAGCTGCTATAAACATTCACGTACAGGACTTTACGTAGAGCTGTGCTCTCATTGCTCCGAAGCAAATATCTAGGAGTGGGCTGCTGGGTCATATGATAATGTATATGTTTAAACTTACAGAAAACTGCCAAAATGTTTAACAAAGTAGCTGTATCATTTTGCATTCCCATCAGTGATCTGTGAGAGCTAGTTGTTACGTCTTTCCCAGGACTGCGTTGTATTTTTTATTTTAGTCATTCTAATAGGTATGTAATGATATTTCGTTGTGGCTTTAATCTGCATTTCCTTTCTTTAGTTTTTATTTTATTTCATGTAAATTTCACCAAAGCAATTCATGTATTTAGTTTTTTTTAAGTCAGTTACTATAAAGGTTTAATTTTTTTTAAAAAAAGGAAACTCCTCTCTCTATCCTAATTTCTGCTCTCCAGAGGCAACCATTTTCAAATCTTTTAGCTATTTCTTCCAGTATTTACCTCCATAATCACAAAAAAAAAAAAGGATTCTATTGCTGTTTCTTTATTTTTAAATGTTTAGCCATAATGTATTAGCTTCCTAATATGGACGTTGAGACTGTAGCTGTTTTCCTATGCACACTCCCTCACACACAACACTTCTTACCTCTTCCCTCTGTTTTCTATGTTCTTTCTTCCTTGAACTCCTGTTAGTTAAATGACAGATACCTTGGTTTGATTTGCTAATTTACTTAACCCTCCAATTTTTTCAACTCTTTGTTTTCTGATTACTTTCTCGAAGACTTACTTTCAGCCTTTTTTATTGAATCTATTATTTCTGTTATAGTATTTTTTATTTGCCAAGAGCTATTTCTTATTCTCTAAATGTTCCTTTCTCATTTAACATCATGTTCTTGTTTCATGGATGCAATATTTTGTCTTAGAATTCTGAAATCATTAATAATAAGTGTTCTTTTCACTGAATTGTCTTTGTTTCTTCCAAGTTACTCTTGCTCGTTTGTTTTAATATCATATTTAATGTTAGAGAATGTCTTCACATGTCCAGTGATACTTGACAATATGATTTATATTTAAGAGTGAGACACTAAAAGTGCTGATTGAAAGTTCTGTGTGTATTTGCAGTGCTTGTCAGTTGTTATTACTTACTAGAGGGTAATTGGGCAGGGACCGGGTCGTTTCATTATGAGACTTCCAAATGTCAGTATATAAGTCCTTTCTTCAACCAGTTCACCAGAGGGGAATCATCCAATCTCCTGTGTTTGAATACAAATCCAAGTAAGAGAAGGAGCAGGGGAGTCTCATTATTCATTATGCAATATGTTGTTCTTGTTGCTGTTAGGTGTCATCGAATCAGTTCCAACTCATAGCAACCCTATGTACAACAGAATGAAACACTGCCTGGTCTTGTGCCATCCTCACAATCATTGTTACACTTGAGCCCATTGTTGCAGTCACTGTGTCAGCCCATCTCATTGAGGGTCTTCCTCTTTTTCACTGACCATCTACTTTACCAAGCATGATGCCCTTCTCCAGGGACTGGTCCCTGTTCATAACAAGTCCAAAGTATGTGAGACAGAGTCTCTCTATCATTGCTTCTAATGAGCATTCTGGCTATGCAATATGTAGAGTTTACTTCATCTTCCCATGTCAGTCTTACTCCCATCCTCTACCATAGCTGGTATCCTTAAGTCTGAAGACTATCTGGTTCTTTTCTCCAGAGTGTAAATCTCCTGTTGTCTGCTGTGTTGGTGATGGTGTTGGCCCGTGCCTGCACAGAAAAGGACAGGGCTCAGAGGGTCCAACTACAGTCCCTTGCTTTCAGTCCTACCCAGCACCTTGCCTACACAGGTACCAACTACTTCCAATTTCTGAGACTTTCCAGAATTTTACAGTAGTAATTCATTTGTTTGTTTGGTTGGTTTTTTTTTGATGATTTCCACAACAAAGCAAGCTTTCTCTGTTCTGTTGACTCTGTTACCACTCATCCATCTGCCTTCTGTCTTCCAAAATTCTGTTGTTAACTCGTCTGCTGTTGCCTCCTCATCTGTTCTCTTTATCCTTCAGGGTTTTAAAAAATTATTTTTTATTCCTTTTCAGTTTTTTTAGAGAGGTTTCAGGATGGAGGTGTGACAAATGCATAGGTTCAATCACTATGTTTAACAGAGGCTCCCTTCAGATTTTTTCATATGAATTACTGAATAGTAGCCCTGGTAGTGCAGTGGTTAAGAGCTTGGCTGCTAACCAAAAGGTCAGCCGTTGGAACCCACCAGCCACTCCTCACAAGAAAGATGTGGTAGGCTGCTTCCATAAAGATTTACAGCCTTGGGAACCCTGTCGGGGAGTTCTACTCTGTTCTATAGAGTTGCTTTGAGTCAGAATCAACTCGATGGGAACAGGTTTGGTTTTACAGGAGGTGTAACAGATACTCTTTCTTTATAATTTATTTTATTTTATTTTGTTGTTGTTGTTGTTGAGAAGGTACACAGCAGAACATTCACCAGTTCAACAATTCCTACACGTACAATTCAGTGATATTGATTACACTCTTCAAGTTCTGCAACCATTCTCACCCTCCTTTTCCAAATTATTCCTCCCCCATTAACATAAACTCACTGCCCCCTGAGTTTTCTATATAACCTTTCAAGTTTCTGTTGTCAATTTGATCCCATATAGATAGTCCTTAAAAGAGCACAATGCTCAAGGCAGACATTCTTTACTGGTTAAGCTGAACTATTTGGTTTTAAGAAGACTTCATGGGATATTTTTGGTTTAAAGTTTAAAGATGATTTTAGGGTGATAGTTTCAGGGGTTCATCCAGCCTCCATGACTCCATAAAGTCTGGATTCCATAAGAGTTTGAAATTCTGCTCTGCATTTTTCCCATTTTGATCAGGACTCTTCTATAGAATCTTTGATCAAAATGTTCAGTAATGGTAGCCAGGCACCCCCTAGTTCTTCTGGTCTTATGACAAAGGAGGCAGTTATTCATGGAAGCAGTTACCCACACATTCCATTTCTTCCTCCTATCCCTTACTCTCCTTCTTCCTGGTAACAGACACTCTTGATGCCCTGTCCCATATCCCCTTGGCCCACTTCTAAGTTCACCTGCAGCTACAGTGAACATTTCCTCAGCATACTGATAACTTATCATCTCAGGCACCTGCATCTTTCTGCCCTTCTGACTGAAGATTTCTCCCAGTACCGTGAGAATTTGGAACCAGCTGCAGCAATGGAGATTATACCCTGTTCCATTAATTCTGCTATTTTCAGTCTTTTTTAAAGATTGTGGTCTGCCACAGCCTTGAAGTGTAACAGAGGGATATGAGAGGATCAGAGCAAGGAGTCAACAAAGTAGTCATTTGTATCTTCTGCTCAGGTCCTTCTTAATTCTCCTGCAGCTGTAGCAAATATTGCCATATAAACTGACTGCTTCCTGCCTTAAGTGTCCATAACTCTTGCCTTCTTTGCCTCAGGCCCTTCTCAGCCCCCAGGTTGGGTATGCTGGAAGTACTGGCGATTAAATGTCTCTCTAACCCTCTGCCAGTGAGATCCAGGGGTCCTGGATAAATAACTTTCCCCTGCTTCGGTGGATTATTTCTGAGACAAGTTCTACACGATTTCTCAGAAGATCCTCAGTGGAACTGAGCACAATTGCCCAAAGTGGTAACCTGTTCATTGCTGTTGTTGTTGTGGTTAGCTGTCCTCGAGTCTGGCCAGACTCAAAATGACCTTCTGTATAGCAGGATGAGATGTTGCCAGGTCCTGTGTCATCGTTATGGTCATGTACGTTTGCCTTTATTGCCTTGGCTATTGTGTCAATCCATCTCTTCAAGGGTTTCCTTCATTTTCAATGACCCCCTACCAAACACAATATCCTTTTCTAGCAATTGGTTTTTCCTGATGATGTGTCGAAAGCAAGCCAGCTGAAGTCTCACCATCCTGGCTTCTAACCTTGTGGATAGCAATGTTTGTTAATACACACTTTCTTAACTTTTTGCATTTCTTTCTCTCTCTTTCCACACTCCAACCCTTGAGCTTCTTGGGATCATCAAATTAACTACCTGTACTCAACTTCTCTACTTTATCTCAGGGTCTGCATTTTGGAGAATCCAAACGAAGATGGTATAAGTTTTCATTATAGATTCGTCCATCTATACTTATTTGTTATTTGCTACAATTATTTATTTCTACTTCTAAACATTTTGCTGAGAAAAAAATAAAATTTCAGTTTATAGGCATAAGAAATACATGTTTGTAGTAGCAGTAAAAATGTGAAGAATCAAAAAACCAGTTATTTTCACTAGTTTGTAATGAATGAGGAAAAAGAACTTTGGAAAAAATTCAGCAATACATATTCATGCCATAAGAAGAGGAATATTTCAATAACTATAGAAATAGTTAGCAGGACTATCTACTAGCCAGGGATTATTTTGAAAGTGCTGTTATTGGCCACCTACTATGATTAATGAAATCAACATTTTCATAATGCAGAAGAAATAAACAGCATAAGTCGATTTTAATAGGTATACTCTTTTCCCTTAAAAGTTGTCAAGCTGTCTAGGTTACTCAGCCCTTCTTTATCTTTCATTTTACAGAAGAGCCCATGCGTGCACACACACACACACTCACCTGTTTGTATTTTAAATATTTTCTAAGCATAGCTCTGCAGACTCCTGTATTTTCACTTTGGTGATGTGTGCAGTATTTCCTCTGGAATGCAGCTTACAAAAAAATCCACGTCGGGGGCAAGTATACAGTACTTCTTCCTTTAAAACTTCTCCTGCACACATTAGGAAATGCTTCCGAATTGATATTGCTAAACCAAATTTAGAAGGGCTTGCGTATTCACAGAGAGGGAGAAAATGTTTGCAGTGTCCTGACAAAGCCAGAGAGTGGTCAAATTCAGGAATAAGCATGCTTACTCATTTTAAGCAATATATAAATATTTGTTGAATAAATCCTGTTTTGTCTTTACTTTAGATGAAATTCTAGTTTCTGAAACCAAATGATGGCCAGATTCTTTCTTCCCCATAAGCCTACTGAACACCCAAATATCTCCTTAGCGTATTTGCCCCTGCACAGAGGCTTTGTTGAAACTCTGTTGTTTTTGTTTACCTAGTACTGTTTATCCCTTCTTCTCAGAACGGCTCCCTCGCTTTTTGGAGGGAACTGTTCTTTCTCTGTTTTACCCTTGTGGTTCTAGTGTGAACTTCTGATTATAGCACCTGACCTCTCTGTTCCTATCATGGAGGCAGAACCGTGGTTAATCGTGATGTATCTATCGTGGACTGTCTTCAGTGGCTGCTCCAAGAAGCTATGGAGGCTGAAACAAATAGAGCCCTTCTCCAGAATTTTGAAGTAGAGCTAGGGGTGGAGGGAGGGCCCTTTCTTTTCTACTGATTACAACGGGAAGATGTGAGCCTGACACAGCCATGTAACTCCACCACATGGAGAAAGTTGGTCTGAAAGAATAAAGCCAAATTGGAGAGATAAGCGATACAAAGTATCTAATCCTTGGTTCTAGTGTTTGAGGTTCCCAAGCTGCCTTATTCTGCCTTCCACTGCCTTCTGGGGCTTCATGTTCCCCTCTTCCCTCTATTCTAGAAACTCGTCTAGTATCTTTATTTATCCCCTTAATTATCTCATTATTCCCCTCTTGCTCAGGATAAGTCAAGTTGGGTTTCTGGTACTTATAACCAAGAGCTCTGATTAATGTCATGCATTTACTTTTTTGTTGGTTTATCAAATAGTTATAAAATCAACTGCTTAGTTAGGCAAAGGATTCTACAGCTTTTCCTTTTTTATTTCTCAGTAATTAATTTCTAAGGAATATATGGTTCCTTACTGGGATTGTTTTCTCCTCTGATCTCGTTTCCCTAGTCCCCACCTAGCTCAGATATTGAGTGTTCTAACTAAAGCTGCTAAAGGATGCTGGCGTGGCTATGCATCACAGAGTACGTGGGCACCACCACTGGGGTGCCATAATGAATGGATCATCCTAAAATGAAACATCAGGTTACTAAAGCTGAAGTGTTGTCAGTGTTCTCAGCAGTGTCTAAGAAATTCCTAGGACTTCCCTGACCTCTTTGAAAACCAGTTGCCATAAAGTCAATTCCTACTCATAGCAACCCCACAGTTGTCCGAGTGGAACTGTGCTCCATAAGGTTTATGATGGCTCATTTTCTGGAAACAGATCGCCAGAGGCACCTCTGGGTGGACTTGAACCTCAGGTTAGCAGCCAAGCTAGTTAACCGTTAGCACCACTCAAGAACTTGATCTTTTTACCCCGATAATAAAAATAGGGGATCTTGGTAGATAGCTCTTATCTACTACATTGCAAGACTGACAATTCTTAAAATTACTTTTTAATTCAATTCTGGAATCTTTCTTCAATGTTGTTTTTAGAGATTTGCTTTTATGTTTCACTGAGTACGTTTCCTGTTTTTAATCTTTTAGAGCCACTACAAAAATGCAAGAATTCCAGCCATTTTTGGTTTAATTGTCACTTTGTTCAAAATTTAGATTTTAAGGAAGGAACATCTGATTGGCCTAGCTTGGATCACGTGACTACCCTTGGGTAAGAGGAGCACTTATTTTAGTCCCAACAAACCTTATCTATTGGAAAGTGGTAATTCTCCAAGAGAAAGTAGTTGTCGTTGGTAAGGGGAATGGACACTAAGTGGAGAAATAACCACAAATGCCCACTACAGAGAACTTTCAGTGTTTTCAAAAGAGAAAAGCTGAATGCCATTAGCTATTAACTGCTTCCTGAAATATCACATTCATCTGCAATATACAGACAGATGAAACTATTCCTCTTGAACTTCTCACTTTCATTTTTCACCTCACTTAGGCTTAGGAAGGATTCCTAGAATTTTTTGTTTTTCTTCTTTTCACTGCCTCTACAACAGAAAATCTACCACCCATCAGTTTGTCATACTGTAGTGGCTTGCATGTTGCTACGATGCTGGAAGCTATGCCACCAGAATTTCAAACACCAACAGGGTCCCCTATGGTGGACAGGTTTCAGTGGACCTTCAGGACTATGACAGACTAGGAAAAAAGGCTTGATGATCTACTTCTGAAAATTAACCAATGAAAACCCTATGGATCACAACAAAATATTGTCCAGTGTAGTGCTGGAAGATGAGCCCCTAGGTTGGAAGGCACTCAAAATACACAGTGGCTGCAACAATGAACTTGAACTTACCAACGATTGTGAAGATGGCACAGGACCAGGCAACATTTTGTTCTGTTATACGTGGGGTCTCCACAAGTCAGAGCTGACTTGATGGCAACTAACAACAACAACATAACAGCAAAAAACACGTTTTCTTAAAATTTTGAGAAGAAAGCTTTCCTTTAAAATATTACTTTACTGGCTCTATCTATGCTGATATAAAAAAGTATGCCTTATATGTTGTTAAGTGAAAACAAGAAAAGTTGCATAACTATATAAAACCTCATGTTGATAAAATATTTAAAAATGAAAATATATCTGAATACATACCAAAAAAAAGTCTTCATGGATACTCACTAAACTTTTAATTGTGGCATGGTAGGCAGGATAATGGTCCCTCAAAGATGTCCATGTCCTAATCTCCAGAACCTGTGACGATGTTACATTACACGGCAAAAGGAACTTGACAGATGTGATTAAATTAAGAGTCTTGAGATTATCGTGGATTAGCTGGATGCTTTTATTTATTTATTTCTATTGTACTTTAGATGAATGTTTACATAGAACATTAGTTTCTTATTAAACAGTTAATACACATATTGTTTTGTGACATTGGTTGCCAACATCACAACACGTCAACACTCTCCCTTCTCAATCCTGGGTTCCCTATTACCAACTTTCCTCCTGCCTTCTTGTCCTTGCTCCTGGACTGATGTGCCCACTTAGTCTCATTTTGCTTTATGGGCCTGTCTAATCTTTGGTTGAAGGATATATCTCAGGAGTGACTTCATTGCTGAGTTATAGGCGTGTCCGGGGCCATACTCTCGGGGTTTTTCCAGTCTCTGTCAGACCAGGAAGTCTGGTCTTTTTTTGTGAGTTAGAATTTTGTTCGACAATTTTCTCCAGCTCTGTCTGGGACCCTCTATTGTGATCCCTGTCAGAGCAGTGGGTGTGGTAGCAGGGCACCATCTAATTGTGCTGGACTCAGTTTGGTGGCGGCTGTGGTAGTTGTGGTCCATTAGTCCTTTGGACTAATCTTCCCCTTGTGTCTTTGGTTTTCTTCATTCTCCTTTGCTCCAGATGGAATGGGACCAGTGGTTATCTTAGATGGCCACTTACAAGCTTTTAAGACCCCAGACGCTACTCAGCAAAGTAGGATGTAGAACATTTTCTTTATCAACTGTGTTTAGCTGGATAAGTCAGAGTGATGTGATGTGAGAAAGACTTGATCCACCATTGCTAGCTTTGAAGATGGAAGGTGACCATGAGCCAAGGAATGCAGCAGTCTCTAGAAGCTGAAGAAGGCAAGAAAATGGACTCTCCCTTAGAGCCTCCAGAAAGGAACACAGTCCTTTATTCTGGAATGCAGACTTCTAGTCAGATTTCTGATCTCCAGAAATGTAAAATAACAGTTTTGTGTTGTTTTAAGCCACTAAATTTGTAGTGATTCATTATAGTAGCCATAGAAAACCAATGCAAGTGGTTACTCTCGGGGAATGAATTTTGCAGGGGAGGGAAGTGGGAGGAGAGATGAAGGCACATTAATACTTCTGAACTGGGAATTTTTGTAAGAATGTGTTATTTGTATACTAAACACCAATATGTATATTTTATGACATCTTACAAATAGATTGTTTAATAACTCATTTTCAAAAGACTGCTGAATTTGCTGAATTTATAGATTAAAAACTTTCATAGATTAAAAGAAAGCATATAGAGTAAACCTGTATTGGTTAAGAAATGTGTGTGGTGTAGCTGTATATATATATATATATATATACACACACGTGCACATACACATTTATTTATTTAAACAAGATCAGGATTTATTTTCCTCTCATGTAATTTGAAGACCAGACACAGGTTAGAGGCCCTAAGATCCTCAGTTTCTCAGTCTCCTTCCAACTTCTTGTTCTGCTATCTGCATTCTCACGGTTGCCTCATGGCTGCAAGATGGCCACAGGAGCTCCAGCGATGACATCAGTTTTCTGAGCAAGAAGGAAAAATGGGGCAAGGGAGACAAAAGAGCACTTTCCAGTCCAGCCAAGCCAGCACTTTTTAGGGAGCATTCCTTAAATTGGCATTGGCTTGCATCTAGCCACATAGCCACCTCTGTCCACAAGGGAAGCCAGGAAATGCAGATTTTCAGTTGGACACATTACCACCCCCAACAAAATCAAGGTTCTCTTAGTAAGGGAAAGGGAGAAACTGGTTTTGGATAAGTAGCTAGCAGCCTGTATACAGGCACAGCAATCAAATTATAAAGCAGGGGTTTTGTAACTATGTCTTTAAAGATAAACATTATGCCATAATAAACAGTCCTTAACTGTGCAAATCAATACAAATAGACATACCATAAACATTTTATAACTGTTCAAAGTTAACCCATTAAAGAGAGAGAGAGAGAAATAGCCATAAAAACTAAAAACCATCAGTTCCACTGTGAATTGGTTTATAGAACACCAACACAGTGAGTTTAGTTTAAAAAAAAATCACCCAGTTTAAGATGAATTTCAGAAGGGATATAAACTACCTCCATCTTTGAAATTGTATGCATAATGCATGTGTCTGAGCTTTTTTTCTGAATAGATGTTGCTTAGATTCTCAAAGCAACATCTAATCAGAAAAAAAAGCTCAAACACATAAATTAGGACCCCTAGTGGCACAGTGGTTAAGCAATAAGCTGCTAACCGAAAAGTCGGCAGTTTGAACCCACCAGCTGCTCCAAAGGAGACAGATGTGGCAGTCTGGGTCCAGAAAGATTTATATCCTGGTAAACCCTATGGGGTGGTTCTACTTTGTCCTATAGTGTCACTATGAGTCGAAATTGACTCGACAGCAACGGGTTTTTTAGACTCTCAAAGGAGTTGGTGACCCAAAAAAGGTTAATAACTACATGTGTAAGTGTGCCCACTTATAAGATGCCAGACAACTAATTTGACTTAACACAGAGCTGAACTGAGGGTTTTGTTGTCATGCAAATGTCCTCAGGCCAACAGAAATCCAAGAATGTGAGACACTGTCTAAGGCAGTGTGAGGTGTGAATATGCACCTCACCGGGTTCTCAATATGATCCCTGGGGTGTGAGAAGGAAATGTTGCTGTTAGCTGATGTCCAGTAGGTCCCTGACTCATGGCGACCCCTTGCACAAAGGAATGAAACACTGCCTGGTCCTGTGTCATTTCCATGGTCAGTTGAGGAGCAGACCATGGTGATTCATAGGGTTTTCACTGGGTAATATCTGGAAGTAGATGGTCAGGCCTTTCTTCCTAGTCTGTCTTAGTCTGGGAGCTTCACTGAAACCTATTCAGCATCATAGCAACACACAAGCCTCCCCTGACAGATAGGTGGTTTCTGTATGTGAGATGCATTGGCTGGGAATTGAACTCAGGTCTTGTGCAAAGAAGGCAAGAATTCTACCACTGAACCAACAATGCTACCGAAGAAAACATTAGAACATTTTTAAGAAGTATTATCTTAAAAATGAGAGGGAAATATGCATTATATATATTCTATCTATGGATTGACAGTGGTGCCATCCTTAGGTACGCGTGTCAGATGGTCAGTCCCAGCCTACTTTTGGGGACTTTCCTGAAAAAAAGGCAGGGTTTTCACAACCCAGCGGGGAAGGCTGGGCATCCCCACTCCTTCCAGTCCTTTCAATGTATTGCAATAATAGGGCCATTTATTTATGTCAGGTTAAGTGGATTTGTAGATCATATTATCTAATTTTATGTAAATTAACCCTCATAAAATACACAAATGAATTAAAAAGATTACAGGGAAAAAAATCTTTCTGATTAAAGATCCTACTAAAGCAAACAAAATCAAATAAGATAATGGCAGAGCTGACACTTGGTGCCTGAATTTTTTTCAGTTACTTCACTCAGTAAAAACAATGGCAATCTAATTAGAGCTAACAAGCAATTGTTCCCACCAAACTGAAAATATCAAGAAGAGTTACCAGAAATATGGGTTTATATCTCCTATTATGAACAATGAATTTACTGTAGGGGTATATATCACGTTTGTATTGTGTCTTTGAAATGTCTTTTTCAGCTATGACAGCCATGAAAATCAGTGACAAATCAATCTGAACTTAAAAGCAGACCCTTGAAATGCTGTATCACAAAACGTTAAGCTACAATTTTCAAAAATAATGAAGCATACTCGGCCACATTGCACTAATTAAAAATAGCAGTTTTAAGAAAAAAATTTATGCCATGAATAAAAACTAATAAATATTTTAAAATATTATTTTTAATCTAGCTCATCCTTTATAATACCTATTTTAGGGTATGTTAATGTAATAATATATTAATACAGCAATAAATGCATAGAAGAAAAAATAAATATATGTATGTGAGAGTTGCTACTCAAAATTTTACTTACCACAGGCCTGTATAGTCAAAAATGTTTTGAAACTACACCTGAAGATAATGCTGGGAGATATTGATTGAAACCATAAAAAAATTTTGTCCCTGTTAATTTTATATTCCTCCTAGATGATTTAATGCCTTAATCCAATTAAAATGTAATCTCTCTTTCTTCCAAATTCCCACAGCAGCATAACTCAACCCTTTTGTGACTCATGGAACATACAGAATCCCACCCACTTTTTATTGCTCTGGTGTTCTTTGGGAGTAGACTTTTCCAATTGAAAGTATTTGCTTCCCTTCATTTGGGGACTTGTGTAACGGTGAAAGGTGAAACAAATGTTGTTGAAGCAAAATAGCTGGGATATTAGATAAAACCAGAAGCGCCCCATGTACTCAAATGGAAGGTGCCGTGTTATAAAGCCTGCTACTCAAGACCAGTGGGCCAGAAGGGCTCCCACAAATCATGTATTTTCACAGAATATTTCTCAAAATCTGTATTACCTATCAAAAATGTAAACACACTGAATGACTCAGCATGCATTCTACTACTGAAAACACTTGGTATCAACAAAAAACTCAAAGCAGAAAATAATTGGGTCTTGAAAGGGATGATAACTATATAGTAACTTGTACTAATTACACTTAAACATTTTCTTGTTGGATTATAATTACTTGTGTAGATGTATGATCCTCACTATTGCCACACAATATTAAAGCTCACTGAGGGCAGGGTTGGAGTTTGAGTCTCCTCTGCTTAATTATTTATCTCCCAAAGCACTTAGCACCTAAGAGATGTTCAGTAAAAATTTATTTGCAAGTTAAGAGAAAATGAGTATGTGTCTAGAAGGCCTTTAGAACTGATGATGACAGTGGAATATTTCATTATTTGGCAAGTTATTGACGTAAACCACTCATCACTCCGTCTTGCCCAGAGTGTGTGCTCTCTCCATAAGAGGTGATTTTTTTCATCCTTAGATCTTACAGGTCATTGTTTATTCAAAAAGTTGCTCATCTCTGCTGTGAAATAAAACAGTAATAGTTTTAGCTACTATTTGTGGCTTGGAGATGCCTAACTCTTTCTAATGTGTTTCCACCTTATAGTACTGGGTCAAGTTTGACTCTTGCATATGTGTTCCTAGAAACCAAATTTAGTATCATATTTAGATAATTTATATATAAATATAGATATAATTTTAATAACCTACAATGGCAGATAATGTCACTGTTCAAAGCAGTCCTAATAGCTCCATCATTTATAAAATATGCAATAAGTTCTAATTGACTCTCCATTTTTTGAGGGCAGGAACTAGGTGGAATTTTGCCTCTTGTGCTGCCAGGGGATGTCTCATTGGACTTCAGCCATGTTTCTGATTCTCTTTTTTCTAAGTGTCAAAATGATTTTAATATAGTCTTTGCTTGGAACAGGTACATAGGTTCCCTTTGGTTCCTCAGTAATTACTCTGTAGCCCCATATCTAGTAAAAATTTATAATTTTCTTTTTGTTGTTACAAGAAAGTCAATAATAATTTGATAGTAATCTTGGGGGCAATTTCAGGCCTACTAAAAGATAAATTATGAAAATAAGTGGGAGACTGGTCTTGTTAAAGAGGTGTGCTTAGATACAACTATTGGTCTCTACTCCTATGGAGCAAAAGAGAATGAAGGAAATCAAAGGCTCAGAGAAGAAATTAGTCCACAGGACTAGCAGCCCACATAAACCACAGCCTCTTCTAACCTGAGACCAGAAGAACTATATGGTGCTTAGCAACCACTACCAACCATTCTGATCAGGGACACAACAGAAGGCCCTGGGTAGAATGGGAGAAAAAAGTAGAACAAAACTCAAATTTCTCTAAAAGGCGAGACCTACTGGACCTATAGAGACTAGAGGAACTCCTAAGACTATTGCCCTAAAATAACCTTTGAACGTGGAATTTAAGCTATTTCTGTAAGTCGCCTTTCAGCCAAATAATAGATTGGTTTATAAAATAAACAACTTCACCCGTGAGTGATGTGTTCCCTTAAACATTCTATACAAGACCAAACAGTTCAACATTTACCCAAAAGCAAAGATAAGAAGGCAAGGAGGGGAAGGGAAGCTAGATCAATGGAAACAGAAGAAACAGAATGGAAATAATAATATTTACAAAATTACACTGTAAAAATCGTAACCAATGGCACGGAACAATTTGTATAAAAATTGTTAAAGGAGAACCTAATTTGTTGTCTAAACTTTCATCTAAAACACAATAAAATATTTTTTTTAAAAAAAAAGAACTTATGGGATCATAAACATGAATGTAAAGTGTCAGATTATGTCCTTTCTACAATCTATAAGGGAATGATTTCCATTACACAAACATTCCCTCTAAGAAATTTATATTCTAAAGATCCTTAGTTACATTTCTGTTAGATGTTTGGGTATTCTCTTGGATTTTCTGCTTTTGACCAAATACTCCTGGAGGAAAATACGTTGGCTCTGCTCATTGTACATGGTGCTACACAAAAAGCTAATGTCACTTGGTTAGACGCTTGAAGAGCTATACCTACTGAGGAGCAATAGGCCCTGTCATATTTCAGCATTGTGAAAGACAGAGTAAAATGGGAGAAGCTTCAGTTCTTTCTGTTTTTAATTGTCAGACTGGTCCTTCCTTTGCTGTAACTGCTCTAGTATCTCCCTTTCTGCTTTGTCAACCAGAATGATAGGCATCCATTCTGGTCAATTTCTTTCCGGACAATTATGTTATGTAGTAACAGTTAAAACCCATGTGCTTCTAGCCCACCCTCATCCTCCTCCAGGGCTCTTCTTCTTCTGGCCTGTTTGGGGACAGAGAAGCTGCTCCATGTCCACACTGAGACCTTTCAACACTGCACCAATTTCTTTAACCCATCTGTAAACTCAATTCCCTTGGTTGGCAAACACCCCCATCCGCTCATGCCCCCCAAAGGGCACGTGTGACATTCTTTACCAGAGCTCTGGGACAAACCACTTAAAATTAAATATTAGGCATTCCATCCTTAAAAGTCCCTCAGCCATCCCCAACTCTGGAGGATTATTACTGAATGTCCTCATTACTTGGGCCACTATATGCAAGGCCTCATCTGGTCCTCTCACTACTTCTGGGAAGCGCCTCACCCTCCAATTCTATTCATCTTACTTGCAGCCAATTCACCCATCTTCAGTGATAGTCTCTTTTTCAAATTATACAATCATGAGCTCCCAAGGTTGCACCATTAACTATTTTCTTAAAAGTCTCCAGAGAAAAATCATGCCACTTTCTTAGGGGCATAAACTGCTATTTTATTTGTGGTTTTAACTAGCATGTTTTTTTCCTCCCCATCACTTTACTTTACAGGCAGTCCCTGGATTACAAACGAGCTCTGTTCCTAAATCTGTCTTTAAGTTGGATGTGTACGTAATTCGGAACATTTAAGTACAGTTCGTATAACGTCAGTTAGTCAAATGTTTGTGTTAGTATATAGTATACAGTGTAACTGTCTGTGCATAAAAAATTAAAGAAACACTTCCAGATACACTAAAACATCTTTAACATAATAATACAGTAATAATAATGCTTTGATGTGTGCCATAAAGTAGCACCCATTTCTTTTTACAAACTTTTGTATGTACCTCGAATTTTTAATATAATAGGCTTTCTGGTAAGTCAGACATTCGTAACCTGGGGACTGCCTGTATTCCACAACAGCTAAAGCAGTCCTTTATGTCAGGGTCATGATAACCAAAGACAGTCCATGAATACCCTCAAGCTATAGAAGTGCTGTTGCCATAGAAAAGATTTGTAACAATCTAACCTGGGGTCATAGGAGACACAGCAGTGATAAAAGAATTAAAATATTCGTTTTTGCTTCAATAGAAACTGGCTCATTGATTAAAAGAAAAAAAAATATGTTCTTCTCTTATAATTTCTTCACCAATTTGCCAACGCTTGGTAACGACGCATAGCAACTTATTTTCTAAAGAAAAGATAACATGGAAGAAAAATTGAGCTGCTTTGTACAACTATTATACAATTACCTTTCAGTTATAGGCTGCAAGCTTAGAATTGTTTTTCAGAACAAGAAATGAGTTGAGCTGCGCCATCCATTGCCTAACACTGAGAATTCCCACTGTGACCCCTGTTGTTGCTGTTGTTAGCTGCCCCCCGACTCATAGCGGGTCATCGTGCACAATGAAACCAAACAAATGCTGCCGGAGCCACGGGCCATCCTCATGATGGGTTATGAATCAGACCGTTGTGATCCATAGGGTTCATTGGCTGATTTTCAGAAGTAGATCACCAGGCCTTTGTTCCTGGTCTGTCTGAGTCTGGAAGCCCCGTTGAAATCTGTTCAGCATCATAGCAACATGCAAGCTTCCACTGACAGAAGTGGGGGTGCTGTACATGAAGTGCTGTCATGGAAGGAATTGTATCCCCAAAAAAATGTGTGTATCTGTTTGGCTAGGCCGTGATTCCCAGTGTTGTGTGGTTGTCGTCTATTTTGTGATTGTAATTTTACGTTAAAGAGGATTAGGGTGGGATTGTAACACCACCCTTACCCAGATCACATCCCTGATCCAATGTAAAGGGCGTTTCCCTGGGGTGTGGCCTGCACCACCTTTTATCTCTCAGGAGATAAAAGTAAAGGGAAGCAAGCAGAGAGTGGGGACCTCATACCACCAAGAAAGAAGCAGTGGGAGCAGAGCATGTCCTTTGGACCCGAGGTTCCTACGCAGAGAAGCTCCTAGTCCAGGGGAAGACTGAGGATGACGTGGACCTTCCTCCAGAGCTGACAGAGACAGAAAGCCTTCCCCTGGAGCTGACGCCGTGAATTTGGACTTCTAGCCTACTAGACGGTGAGAAAATAAATTTCTCTTTGTGAAAGCCATCCACTTGTGGTATTTCTGTTAGAGCAGCACTAGATGGCTAAGACAGGTGCCTTGGCTGGTAATGGAACCCAGCTCTCCAGCATGGAAAGTGAGAATTCCACCACGGAACCACCGCTGCTTCATCGCTGTGACCCCTAGCACACATAAAGTCACTTGGCTGACACAGAATGCCAATGAGACTGAGATCAAAAATCCTACTCCCATCCTTGCAGGCTGGTTGATTTATACAGAGGCACCATTGCACAGGCACCAGCCCTGACTACAGTCTGCTTTCTGGAAAACATGTGCCTCTTTTCATATGGAAATGATATGAGCTTTGGGCATGTCTAAAAGTCATGTAGCAAAACAAAAATGTCTCTGTGAAATTGGAAAGAACTTTTTATAGTGATTTTAATTTTGAGGTCGCTCTTCAGCAGAAGGTCTTGATGAGTGGGAAAATTTGATCAGCCAGGATCACTGAGTAAGAATGCAGAGTAAATTCATCTTTTAAAGTATCCATCTAGCTTCTCTGTGAAAAGGGCACTGAGCCAACATTGAGTCCCAGTATTCTAAACTTCCAGAAAACAAAGTGAAGGATATTGAACAAAAGAACTAGCTTTTCCTGCCTGGCTCAATCAGTGTCAACACACTACAGTTTTCTATAACGGGAAAAAAAAAATTATGGTAATAAAAAGAATATATCCTCATTGTACAAAATTTGGAAAACTTCAAAAATTATACAGAAGAAAATTTGAGTTATTTATAATCCCACTATGTATTCATTTGCTTATTAGTATAACAAATGTACAAAATCACACACCTTACTATGTGCAGGACATGCTCCAAGACTCACGATCCAGAAATGTTAGCCTCTAATTGATCCCTTTTCAGCCCTTTCCCAATGCACTTATTTTTAAGAATCAAATAGGAATCAGATTATGTACAGGGTTGGATTCTCCTTCTTACTTAATACATTGTAAATCATTTCCCAAGTTATCAAATAATATTCAAATTGCGATTTTAATAGTTGTGTAGTATCAGATCACATGGATTTATGTTAATTTATTAAGCCATTCTTCTACTTGGGAGAAGTTGTCAAGGATTTCATTTTACTTGGACCCACCACAATCAATGCCAATGGAAGCAGCAGTCAAGAAATCAAATGATGCATTACTTTGGCAAATCTGCTGCAAAAGACCTCTTCAAAATGTTAAAAAGCAAAGACATCCCCTTGAAGACTAAGGTGCACCTGACCCAAGCCAGGGTATTTTCATCCGCCTCATATGCACACGAAAGCTGGACAATGATTAAGGTAGACTGAAGAAGAATTGATGTCTTTGAATTATGGTGTTGGTGGAGAATACTGAGTATACCATGGACTGCCAGAAGAATGAACAAATCTATCTTGGAAGAAGTACAGCCAGAATGCTCCTTAGAAGCAAGGATGGCAAGGCTTCATCTCAAGTACTTTGGACATGTTATCGGGGGGCCAGTCCCTGGAGAAGGACATCATGCTTGGTAAAGTAGAGGGTCAGCAAAAGAGGGGAAGACCTTCAACAAGATGGACTGACACAGTGGCTGCAATAGTGGGCTCAAGCATAGCAACAACAGTGAGGATGGCCTAGGCCAGGGCAGCGTTTCGTTCTGTTGTATATAGGGTCACAATGAGTCAGAACCAACTCAACAGCACCTAACAACAAGAACTACTTGGGAACACATGTGATTACCAGTTTTTCATTATTACACATGATGCTGCAATATTGTCCTTGGCCACATATATAATTATCTTCAGAAACTATTACCAGAATCCATATTACTAGATAAAAGGCTTGAGCATTTTAAGGCTCTACATACATAATGCTCAATTGCTTTCTTGAAAGCTTTACTCCCAACACTCTTGTCTGTCACAAGTAAGTTCCCACCCCTCAAAACAATGAGTATTAGCATTAAAAAGAAATAATCTGTGCTGGCTGGTTATTCTTTTCATTTACATTTTGTAAGTGACATGGTAAATCAAAATTTTTTTACAACATAGATTTATCTTCCTCTATAAATTATCTGTGATGCTCTTTGTCCATTTTCCTTTGGAGCTCTTAATATTTTTTCTTAGCATCATAGTCTTAATATTAATCAGGAAATGGTTTTTTATTACCTTCTGAGATCTAGCCCCTTGGATGGATCAGAAGTGGGTGGGCTGGAGAAAGGGCTGGGAGTTAAGAGCAGTGCTTGCTCCCTTAGCCAAAAAAACAAACCCACTGCTGTCAAGTCACTTCTGACTCATAGAGACCCTATAGGACAGGGTAGAACTGCCCCATAGAGTTTCAAAGGAGAGCCTAGTGATTTGAACTGCCAACCTTTTGGTTACAAGCTGTAACACTTAACCACTACACCACCAGGGTTTCCCTTGCTCCCTTAGTACCACCATTAACAAAGTGTGACCTGGAGCAAGTCATTTGGCATCTCTGGCCTTTAGTTCCTTCCTCTGTAAATAGAAAGGGGTTTTATTAAGGTCCCTTCCAGCCCTATGATGACATGATATTGTAAAAAGAATGTTATAGATCCATGGTTTAAAATCATCCTTCATTATAATGATTTGTGATCAGCTCTGGGAAGGTAGTGTTAGTGGATAAACATCAAACCATAAGCTTGTTTCCCCAGTTCTCATCTAGGACTCTACCACCTACCAGCTGTGGGCAAATCACTTTAATTTTCGGTCTTTTAGTTTCCTGATCTGTAAGTGGAAACTTGAATAAAATAAAAAATGAAGGTGTTTGGATTATAATATACTACACACATATACACACACAAATATGTAAATAAACATACACACACATACTGTGAAGTTTCACCTTAAAAGCACTTGGCTTTCATAAATCTAAGACCATAAAAAAGGAAAAAAATTCCTTTTTTTATCCCATTGCATGTACTGTTGTAAAGAGAGTAAGGCCACAGAGAGACTGTAAACAAAATAAAAAAACCTAAGTTTTTGAGCTTCTAAGCATGGATCCCCAAGTAATGCATGCTTACTTAATTTAATTCACACACTTAAAAAAAAAAAACCCCAGTTGCCATGGAGTCAATTCCAACCCATGGCGACCCCATGTGTTACAGAGTAGAACTGAGCTCCTTTAGGATTTTCTTGGCTGTAATCTTTACAGAAGCAGATAGCCAGGTCTTTCTTTAGAGGTGCTGCTAAGTGGGTTTGAACCAGTAACCTTTAGGTTAATAGTTGAGTACAAACCATTTGCGCCACCCAGGGACATACATTAGGGGTATGTGTGTGTATAGTCTGACTCTCTTGCTTTGGACACGTCATAAGGAGGGATCAATCGCTGGAAGAGGACATCATGCTTAGTGAAGTAGAGGGCCATGAGGGCCAGGGAGACCCTCAGTGAGATGAACTGGCACAATAGCCTCAATAGTGGACTCAAACATGCTCAGAGATTGTGAGGATAATGCAGGACCAGGCAATGTTTTGTGGTTTTGTACATAAGGTTGTCATGAGTGAAAGTCAACTTGACAGCAGCTCAAAACAGCAGATACTCAAACACACACACACACACACTCACAGAGTGAGAGAGAGAGAGGTTTCAATATTTATATGTTTTTATATATAAGTATACACACACATACATGTATGTGCATGTTATATGTACCTTCCATGTGCACATGGGCACATAACTGTGTTTAAGATAGTTTCTCAGAGCTTTGTGCAGAAAATGTGATAAAAAAATGTAAACTACTCTTAGCCTCCTTAATTCTTTCTTTTCATTTTTGTCATTTAAAACTTCTAAAGTTGACTGACTCTATTTTTAAAGCTAGTCTAATATATGGTATTACAGTGCAGAGAATTAGTTAATATGGCCTTTCTAGCCATAGTCTTGTAACTCCCACCAAATCACTGGGTGGGAGTATGCAAATGAGGTTCTTGTGGCCCACCAAGGGGATTGGATAGCTTGATAATAATATAAATAAGGTGCATGGCAGCCTTGTGGGGTGGTACCATGCAAATAAGGTGTATGGAACCCTAATGAGGGGATTGGTCAGTTTTGCCATTCCATTAGGCTTAAAATGAGTCATCCCAGAGGCAAGAAGGAAGGATATCACCACCACCAAGAAAGAAGAATGAGGAGTGGAGCGCGTCCTTTGGACCCGGGATCCTGGCACAGAGAAGTTCCCAGAACCAGGAGACCAAGAGAGAGAGAGCTGTAACACTGAAGACAGCAAGAAAGCGGTGGCAGAGAAACAGCAACAGCAGAACCAGGAGACCAGTGGGAGATGGTGCAGTGTGCTTTCTGGCCCACAGAGAGAGAAAGCTGAGTGCCTTCGAGCAGGAAACTTACCGGCAGAGTAGTGTGCCTCCGAGCACTTGATGGAGCCAGGTTTGCTGATCCATGGAGCTAGAGGTGAGTGCCTTCCAGCTGAGGCTTACTGGCAGAGTAGGGTAGCTCGGAGCACTCACTGCAGAGCTAAAAGAGCTTTGTAACATTTGCCAGATCAGGGAAGAGTCCATGGGGCCAGAGAGAGGTGTGCCTCAGGGACCAGCTCAGAAGAGTCTGTCCCAATCTAAGAACTGTTTCCTGAGCATTCCTGAGCCTGAATTGTAACCTGCCACTTCCTTAATAAACCACATAACTGTGAGGATGGTCTGTGAGTTCTGTGTGGCCATTGCAAAGAATTAGAACCCAGCAGAGAAGTAGAGACTGCAGTGGGAGGGATGGGTATTTTGATACTGATTTGCATAAACAACTTGTGTGTCAGCAAATTGTACATGTACACCCTAGGTAAGTATACAACTGTTGTGAGTTCCAAGAGTATGTAATACGGAACAGACACTAGCTTATGATCTAGGGGAGACAAGACATATAAACATGTAATTGTTTAAATGTGTGCATAAGTACAGCTCTGTAATTAAAGAGTGAATATAGGAGAAGTAGGCATTTTACTGGTGGGTTGGTGATGTTTACTTTTTTCTTTCCCATGCCTTCCCAGCATTCTCTCCACACCTTGGGACTTGAATTCTGTAACGCTGGGCAGTCGTTTAGCTTATACATCACATGGTCATGGATTAATGGCCATTAATATAAATACTATTTTGAAACCGACCAGATATAATCTCTTCACAAAGGGGGCCATGTTTTACACTCCGTAAAAGGAACATGGTAGCTGAGCAAGTAATTCTAAAATAAGTTTGGCTTACACAAGGAGCAGATTCAGGGGGTTCTTATGGATATTCTAGGAGAAGAAACACGGATATAGCCATGCCACCATCCCCAATCAAAGGAATCCAGTATGGAATATAATCTGGTTCTAAGACTTACTTTCTTTTTCCTGTTCATTCTGACCCACCTGCAACCTGTCATTGTTTTCTAACCATCACTCGTATATGTTAAACAACATTTCTAAGCACTTTACATGTATTAACTCATAACAATCCTATGACATCATTGTTGTTGTTGTTGTTGTTAGGTGCCGTCGAGTCAGTTCTGACTCATGGCGACCTTAGGTACTACAGAACGAAACACTGTCCAGTCCTGTGCCATGATCACAATCGTTGTTATGCTTGAACCCATCATTGCAGCCACTGTGTCAATCCATCTCATTGAGGGTCTTCCTCTTTTTTGCTGACCCTGTACTTTACCAAGCATGATGTCCTTCTCCAGGGACTGATCCCTCCTGACTACTTGTCCAAATTATGTAAGATGTAGTCTCACCATCCTTCCTTCTAAGGAGCACTCTGGTTGTACTTCTTCCAAGACAGATTTGTTCATTCTTTCAGCAGTCCATGGTGTAGTCAGTATTGTATGGGATCATTACTCTTAGTATTATCTCTAAATTACAGATGTGGAGTCCTGGGGTGTTGCAAACGGTTAACACTCCTGGTTGCTAGCTGAAAGTTTACAGGTTTGAGTCCACCCAGAGGCACCTCAGAAGAAAAGCCTGACAATCTGCTTCTGAGGCATTGGCCGTTGGAAACTCTATGGAGAATAGTTCTACTCTGACACACATAGGGTCACCATGAGTCAGAGTCAACTTGATGGCAACTGCTCCTGGATAGATGCGGAAACTGAGGCATCAAGAGATTAAATAACTCTCCCAGGGCACACAGTTTGTAAGTGACAGCTGGGATTCAGTCCCGTGAAGTTTGGCTTCACGGCCTGCATTCTTAAATTGATTCAGTGGGTCTTAGCCAGTATCAAAAAAAAAAGAAAGAATAGAATAGAAAATAGAATTAATCTACAGAGTAAGGGTAAATATTGTTTTATAAGGTTTTTGTTTCAGTCATATAGGGGTGTGTGTGTGTGTTTGCACATATGTGCATGTGTGTGCACCAGATTGTGTACTTTTACTGTGGGTAGTGGTCTGAAAAGTTTGCAGGCCCTGCTGCCCCCTCAGAGCATTAATGAAGACCTCTGAGCTGTTAATGCACTGTCTCCTTAGCTGGAGGTGAACTCTGCATTTCAAGTAGCAGAGGAGATGAGAATGAAGTGAGGAAAGAAGGAAAGCCTTTGAAAGTTACTTTGTCATTTGAGAACATGAAAATAGGAGAAGAAAGGAAGGGGAAATCTCAGCTTATCTGTGGGAACCCAATGGAAGGGATGGAAGAACAGGAAATGGGAGAGAATGGAAAAGAGAAATCAGCTTTTGCCCTGCTAATCTCCTTGATGACTGGATCTGATGACTGGGGCTAGAATGAGTAGAACTGGGTATCTCTGATTTTAAGTAGCAACAGCATATAACTTCCATCGCATTTCCCTAGCTGTCTCGGCAGCAACCCCACCAGGGCCTCTTTTCACAGCAATTATGAAAGTCATGGTCAGAGGAAGTATTGCTCACTTATTTAGGTTAATAAGCCACCCAAATAAAAGTATTAACCCAGTGGTAAGATTAAATGCTAGGCCCTAAAGGAATAATTTCAGAAAGTGCCCTTTACCCTGTATAAATTAGAAACGATTTCCTCTCTTGGACAAGATAAAGGCAGTGAGATGTGGAAATAAAATAGGATTTTGTAAGACATAGATGTCTTTGATGAGTTCCTTGAAAAACTAATATCTAACAGGGGTTGTTCAAACAGAACCTCCAATCATTTTTTTTCTTATAAAGTTGGATCTTAACTGTGGCTCTGTTCTAAAGAGACTGTAGACCAGGAGTGACATGACAAACACTTGACAGCTACAGGAGAAGATCCCCCTAAAGAACTTAGTACCAAGAATGAAAGAAAATGAGATTGTCCTCCAAGAGATAAAGAAATCAACATATATTGTGTGGAGTAGAGATGTGCAAAGTCATCATGTTGAACATAGTAATCTCATTAAAGACACTAAGGGCTAAAGGAACAATAGTCCATTTGAAGTAGGGTTGGGTAGGGTACTCTGAGAGAAGGAAAAGTAGAGAGCAGAGAAACAAATTCATGCATTTCATATATGTTTCGAAAGTCCACAAAGCACTGTGCTAACAACATGAACAAATCTGACATACCCTTGCCTTCAAGACGTTCTAGGCCAAGCTGACTGCATCCATTTAAGAGTGCAGAGAAAAAAGGCAACTTGGCCAAAGACATGCAATGTTCTAGGCCATGGACAGTGCTTTTACTTTTTGGAGATGAATGCTCTTCCCCTTCCCATACTCTATGTGAGACTCATAGATGAAAGGACCTTCCCCTACCCAACTTGCTGAACACCGTAGGGGACACTTGAAATCTCTTTCTCCACCCTTTTATCCTTTTTTCCCCAAGGGAGGAAGAGGAGGTAATCTGATTTGAGAGAACATATCAATTACTGAGGAGCCCTGGTGGTACAGTGGTTAAGTGCTTGGCTGCTTACCAAAAAGTTCAGTGGTTCAAACCCACCAGCCACTCCACAGGAGAAAGATGTGGCAGCGTTGCTTCCGTAAAGATTACAGCCTTGGTGATATCAAGAAATAAAAGATTTGTTTACACTTAGAAAATTAGGGGTAAATATTAAGGTAACCACAAAGGAAACTAACAAACTTACACATCAAAATAAAAAAAAAACAAACATATAGACTCAGCAAATACAAATTCAACAACAATGAAAAAGATGAAAAGAAAATACATAAAGGAAAATGATTCAGCAGAGAAAATTAAGTGGAACAAAG
>NW_004443995.1:12298806-12300358 GCF_000243295.1 Trichechus manatus latirostris
GTACCCAACAACAGGGCTCCAAAATACATAAAGCAAACTCTAAGACCATTGAAAAGATAGACAGCTCCACAGTAATACTAGGAGACTTCAACACACCACTTTTGGTGAAGGACAGAACATCCAGAAAGAAGTTCAACAAAGACATGGAAGAGCTAAATGCTACAGTCAACCAACTTGATCTCATAGACATATACTGAACACTCCACCCAACAGCAGCCAAGTATACTTTCTTTTCCAACACACATGGAACATTCTCCAGAATAGACCACATACTAGGCCATAAAGCAAGCCTTAACAAAATCCAGAACATCAAAATATTACAAAGCATCTTTTCTGACCATAAAGCCATAAAAGTAGAAATGAACAATCGAAAAAGCAAGGAAAAAATCAAGCACGTGGAAACTGAACAACACCTTGCTCAAAAATTACTGGCTTATAGAAGAAATCAAGGATGGAATAAAGAAATTCACAGAATCAAATGAGAATGAAAATACTTCCTACCAGAACCTTTGGGGCACAGCAAAAGCAGTGCTCAGATGTCAATTTATAGCAATAAATGCACACATCCAAAAATAAGAAAGGGCCAAAATCAAAACATTAACCCTACAACTCCAACAAATAGAAAGAGAGCAACAAAAGAATCCCACTGGCACCAGAAGCAAGGAAATAATAAAAATTAGAGCAGAAATACATGACATAGAGAACAGAAAAACAATTAAAAGAGTTAACAAGACCAAAAGCTCGTTCTTTGAAAAGATTAACAAAATCGATAAACCACTGGCCAAACTGACAAAAGAAAAACAGGAGAGGAAGCAAGTAACCCAACTAAGAAATAAGATGGGTGATATCACAACAGACCCAACTGAAATTAAAAGAATCATAACAGAACACTATGAAAAATTGTCAACAAATTTGAAAACCTAGAGGAAATGAACAAATTTCTAGAAACTCACTACCTACCTAAACTAACACAAACAGAAGTAGAACAACTAATTAACCTATAACAAAAGAAGAGATTGAAGAGATAATTTTAAAACTCCCGACATAAAAAAAAAAAAAAAGCCCCGACCCTGATGGCTTCACTGGAGAATTCCACCAAACTTTCAGAGAAGAGTTAACACCAGTACTACTAAAGGTACTTCAGAGCATAGAAAAGGATGGAATACTCCTAAACTCATTATATGATGCCAGCATAACCCTGATACCAAACCCAGTAAAGACACTACAAAAAAAGAAAATTACAGACCAATAGCCTTCATGAACATAGATGCAAAAAATCCTCAGCAAAATTATAGCCAATAGAATACAATATATATCATTGTATCAATATATCAAAAAAATAATTCACCATGATCAAGTGGGATTCATACCAGGTACACAAGAATGGTTCAACATTAGAAAAACAATCAATGTAATCCATCACTTAAATAAAACAAAAGATAAGAACTATATGATCTTGGGAGACTCCGGCAAGATGGCGGTCTAGGCAGAAGCACCACGCCGTCCCTCCACAACAAAGATCCGAAAAACTAAGCCAAACAGAGAATCAACA
>NW_004443995.1:12309195-12329302 GCF_000243295.1 Trichechus manatus latirostris
GACACTACTGCAAAAGCTAAAAGAGACCTACATAAGTGGAAAAACATACCTTGCTCATGGATAGGAAGACTCAACATTGTGAAAATGTCAGTTCTACCCAAAGCGATCTACAGATACAATGCAATCCTGATCCAAATTCCAACAAAATTTTTTAATGAGATGGAGAAACAAATCACTAACTTCATACCAAAAGGGAAGAGGCCCCGGATAAGTAAAGCATTACTCAAGAAGAAGAACAAAGTGGGAGGCCTCACACTACCTGATTTTAGAACCTATTATACCGCTATGGTAGCCAAAACATCCTGGTACTGGTACAACAACAGATACATAGACCAATGGAACAGAATTGAGAAGCCAGATGTAAATTCATCAACCTATAAGCAGGTGATATTTGATAAAGGCCCAGAGTCCGTTAATTGGGGAAAAGACAGTCTCTTTAACAAACGGTGCTGGCATAACTGGAGATCCATCTGCAAAAAACTGAAACAAGACCCATACCTTACATGCACAAAAACAAACTCAAAATGGATCAAAGACCTAAATATAAAATCAAAAATGGTAAAGATCATGGAAGAAAAAGTAGGGACAACACTAGGAGTCCTAATACATGGCATAAATAGAATACAAAACATAACTAACAATGCACAAACACCACAAGAGAAACTAGATAACAGGGAGCTCCTAAAAATCAAACACTTATGTTTATCAAAAGACTTCACTAAAAGAGTAAAAAGACAACCTACAGACTGGGAAAAAAAATTTTGGCTATGACATGTCTGATCAGGGTCTAATTTCTAAAATCTACAAGCTACTTCAAAACCTCACCACGAAAAGACAAATAATAATTAAATAATGTGCAACGGATATGAACAGACACTTCACCAAAGAAGACATTCAGATGGCTAACAGATACATGAGGAAATGCCCGCGATCATTAGCCATCAGAGAAATGCAAATCAAAGCTACAATGAGATACCATTTTGTTTCAACAAGGCTAGCGCTAATCAAAAAAACAGAAAATAATAAATGTTGAAGAGGTTGTGGAGAGATTGGAACACTTATACACGGCTGGTGGGAATGTAAAATGGTACAACCACTTTGGAAACTGATTTGGTGCTTCCTTAAAAAGCTAGAATAGAAGCACCATACCATCCAGCAATCCCACTCCTTGGAATATATCCTAAAGAAATAAGAGCTGTCACACGAATAGATATATGCACACCCATGTTGATTGCCGCACTGTTCACAATAGCAAAAAGATGGAAGCAGCCTAGGTGCCCATCAACAGATGAATGGATAAACAAATTATGGTATATTCACACAATGGAATACTATACAACGATAAAGAACAGTGATGAACCCACGAAACATCTCAATACATGGATGAATCTGGAAGGCATTACACTGAGTGAAACTAGTCAGTCACAAAAGGACAAATATTGTACGAGATCACTATTATAAGAACTCAAGAAAAGCTTTAAACACAGAAGAAAACATTCTTCAATGGTTACAAGGGTGGGGAGGGAGGGGGTATTCACTAACTAGATAGTAGACAAGAATCATCTTGGATGAAGGGAAGGACAACACACAATACAGGGGAAGTCAGCACAACTGGACTAAACCGAAAGCTAAGAAGTGTCCTGAACACAACCAAACACTTCAAGGGACAGAGTAGCAGGGGCAGGGGTCTGGGGACCATAGTTTCAGGGGACATCTAGGTCAATTGGCATAACAAAGTTTATTAGGAAAATATTCTGCATACAACTTTGGTGAATGGCATCTGGGGTCTTAAAAGCTCTCGACTGGCCACCTAAGATGCATCAAGTTGTCTCAATCCACCTGGAGCAAAGGAGAATGAAGAACACCAAAGACACAAGGAAAATATTAGCCCAAGAGACAGTAAGGGCCACATAAACCAGAGACTCCATCAGCCTGAGACCAGAAGAACTAGATGGTGCCTGGCTACCACTAATGACCGCCCTGACAAGGAGCACGACAGAGGGTCCCTGATGAAGCAGGAGAAAAGTGTGGTGCAGAACTCAAATTCTAGTAAAAAAAAAAAAACAGACTTAATGGTTTGACTTAGACTAGAGGGACCCCAGAAGACAGGGCCCTAGGACTCCGTTAACCCAGGACTGAGACCATTCCCAAAGCCAACTCTTCTGACAAAGAATAGACTGGACTATAAAATACAAAATAATACTCGTGAGGAGGGTGCTTCTTAGCTCAAGTTGAGACTAAATGGGTGGCTCCTGTCCAGAGGCAGGGTGGGAGGTCAGAAAGGGATAGGAGCTGGTTGAATGGACACTGGAAACCAGGGGTAGAAAGGAGGTGTGTGCTGTCACATTGTGGGAATTGCAACTAGGGTCACATAATAATGTGTGTATAAATTTTTGTATGAGAAATTAACTTGAGCTGTAAACTTTTGCCTGAAGCAAAAAAAAAAAAAAAAAGATACAGCGTTGGAGACCCTATGGGGCAGTTCTACTCGGTCCTATAGTGTCTTTACGAGTCAGAATTAACTTAATGGCACCTAACAACAGCAACATTACTGAACTTCATGTGAAGTCTAGCTCTCTTCTCATGCATGGCACGCTTTTTTGCTTTCTTTAATCAGCCTACCTGACACTGGGTGCACCTGAGCCTTAAGTCATCAGTAAGCTACCTTTTGCTTTCTCTCTGCTCCAGCTTTTGAGAGTGTACCTGGGCAGGTAAGCCAGGTTGATGCTGCCTTACCTTCAGTTTGGGTGAGGAATCTGAGGCCAGCACTTTTGCTTCTGGCTCAAGTTAAGTTCTCTAGCTTATAGTACTGGGCATCTGGGGAGATAAGCTAATACTAATACTCTGATCCCTAAATAGCTATCAATTCCCTGGGTCTGTTCTCTTTCTCACTGAGAACCTTACCTGGGTGAAGGATGAAGATTGACAATCCTCTCTTACCTGATAACAATAAACTCTTGCTAGCTAATTCCCATTACCTCTCCTTTGTCACACTAAGTAAGTCAGTAGGCATTCTGGTGTCCACACTCCCACTGTAAGCTTGGATGGTATAACCTGTGTCTGAGAGACGGACCCTCAGTTTGCTGACAAAAGCTGGCATTAGAGCCTGCAGAGATGAAGACCATGGTAAAGTCACCAGTTAATGGCATCCTGTAACATTGTGTGTGGACAACCAGCTTGTCTTTCCTATTAACACTCAAAACTACCAATAGCTGCTGTCCTTTTATATGTAAAATTTCTATAAGATCAACCTTGTATGGTCCTCGAGAGGATGAAGTCATGCAGGGAGTTCACCCAACAGGGTGCCTGATATCTAGTAGACGATAAATGTGGGAATTATTGCTGTTGTTATTTTTCCACCAGCCATTTATTTTTATTTTGGAGATAATTTATACATATCTGTAAAAACAGCATGAGGGCAGTGTCTGACCTCCTCTAACCTCACGAGGGGAAAAGAGAATCAAGATTGACAGCCCAAGGCTGATTCCTATGAGGCAGGATCAGACATGCAACCTCTCTCCGCCATCTTTACCAATTCTGACACCAACCGTCCTCCCAGGGCACTCTCTACTCTGCTGGCTTCAAAAATGCATTGCAATGGCCATACAGAACTCAGGCCATACTCACAATTATGTGGTTTATTAGGGAAGTAACAGATTACAGTTCAGGTTCAGGAACACTCAAGATACAGTTATTCTATCAGGACAGCCTCTTCCTAGCTGTGCTCGCAGGTGCCTCTCCCTGGCCCTAGGCCTCTGCCCAAAGGCACTCAGCTTTCCCTCTCCAAGGGCCGTCTTCTCCTGCCAGGTTTCTGCTGCAGGGTCTCTGTTGCTGGGTCTTTCCTGCCACTGCTTATCACAGTCTTCAGGGTTACAGCTTGTACTCTGTCTCTGTCTGTCTGTCTGTCTGTCTCTCTGTCTCCTGGCTCTAGGAGCTTCTCAGTGCAGGGATCCCGGCTCCAAAGGACGCACTCTCCACTCCTGGCTGTTTTTCCTTGGTGGTGGTGGGATCCTCCTCTCTGCTCTGGAATTGGCTCTCTTTTAAGGCAAAACTGACCAATCCCGTTGGTGGGCTACAATTACCCTGTCACATAGTCCTGCCCAATAACATGGGTGGGAATTACAAGACCATGGCTAGAAAAGCCACACACAACAGTAATTAATAGCACCACAATATCTTAAATTACTCTCAAAAGTACTTGCTCACCACAAAGGAGAATTTCTTTCCCAGTGTATTTAAAAGCAGTGAGGTACCAGTTAGGGCACTATTTCTAAGGGCCTAGAATTCTCTACCCTCTTATAACTCATGCAATTACTTAGTCCAAATGGCTATGTCCAGCCTGACTCTCTAGCTGACCATTCATCTTCCAAATTATACCCAGGTGCCATCTGCTTTAAAGCAGCATGCATTCATGATTTACCTCAATATCTAATTCTAACCCTGTAAAACACAGGTCATGGGTTTAAATCCTGTATGTGAGGCTGTTTATGTTCTCTGTGGATGCACAGGGCAGATATAATCTCAGCTGCCTTTTCATTAACAGTTCAGAGGGCTTCATTAGTGCTCTGAGGGGTTTTGCAACAGAGCCTTCAAACTTTGCTAACTATTACCCTCACTAATCCTCACGACATAAACCCATATAAGCCCTCACAACTGGGCCCATAAACAACATCATGATAAATCGTGAAGAAATTGAAGTTGTCGAGGATTTCATTCTATTTGGGTCAATAATCAACACCCATGAAAGCAGCAGTCAAGAAATTAAACAACATATTGCATTGGGCAGATCTGCAGCAAACGTCTTCTTTAAAATCTTAAAAAGCAAAGATGAATCTTTGATGACTAAGGTGTGCCTGACCCAATCCGTGGTATTTTCAATCACCACAGATGCATGTGAAAGATGTACAATGCAAAAAGAAGACAAAAGAAGAGTTGATGCCTTCGAATTATGTGTTGGTGAAGAATATCAAATATACCATGGACTGCCAGAAGAACAAACAAATCATTCTTGGAGGAAGTACAGCCAGAATGCTCCTTAGAAGTGAGGATTGTGAGACTTTGTCTTGCTTACTTTTGGCATGTTATCAGGAGGGACCAATCCCTGGAGAAGATGTCATGCTTGGTAAAAGTCAGCAAAAAAGAGGAAGATCCTCAATGAGATGGATTGACACAGTGGCTCCAACAATGGGCCCAAACATAGCAGTGATTGTGAAGATGGCGCAGGATCAGGCAACATTTTGTTTTGTTATACATGAGGTCACTACAAGTTGCAGCCAACTTGACAGCACCTAACAACAACTCACATTAAGAAGTACAAACATGTGCACATGCACACACATGCAAACACATACACCTGTATGACTGAAACAAAAGCCTTATAAAGCAATACTAACCTATACTCTCTAGGTTAGTTCTATTTTCTATTCTACTCTATTCTTTTTTTTTAAACTGGCTGAAACCTATTAAATTGATTTAAAAACCCACTAATGGCTCGAGACTGACTATTTTAAAGGACACCATTGGGAGGCCTGAACACAGAGGTCAGATGACCTGGCCTCTTGTGGATTCTTTTTTTTTTTTTTAAACCTTCTTGCAAGTGCTTAGAGTGCCTTAAGCTTATTGTGGGGCTTCATGTTCACTATTATTGTTGTCTGATGTTTTGATTAACAGATAATAAGGTGGCATGCTTTTACTATAGCTTTATATAAAAAGTTATAAAACTCATTTCCTAGGAAAAGTACTTTTCTTATTCAAAACAGAGATTTCTGGGAGGCTAGGTATGTTAAGAAGCCCTGGTGGCACAGTGGTAAAGAGCTTGACTGCTAACCAAAAAGGTCAGCAGTTTGAATCCACCAGCCACTCCTTGGAAACCCTATGGGGCAGTTCTACTCTGTCCTATAGGGTCGCTCTGAGTTGGAATTGACTCGACGACAATGGGTTTGGTTTTGGTTAGGTATGTTGAACATGTCCACAAAATGAGGACAGGAGTTTATTATTATTATTATTATTGTGCTTCACTCTATTAAAGAATCAGTGTAAAAACAGAAATACTGCCCACAAACCCTGGCCCCAAATTGGGATCCATGGGAGAGGAGTGGCAACCCTGCTGTCTGCCCAGCACTCGCTCTCCGCAGATCCTCTGACCTGCCAAGTGGCAGAGTGGCAGGCTTCGGGAGTCAGGCCCAGGCTGCAAACCTGATGACACCGTTTCCTACCTCTGCGACCATGAGCACATTATCTAACCTTTCTAAGATTCACTCCCCTCACTTGTGAAATGGCATAATACCAAATGCATTGACTCTTTGACAGGCAAGAGATTACATTGTATGCATACCCATAGACTCATTGTAAGGATCACCTGCCTCAATCCATAGAGCTTCCTTCTCTTCTAAATTCCCTTCTATATTTTGAATTCTAATACATGGGCCATGAATTCAGTAATGCTATAGGACAGAATGAGTCTCTATCTTTCTTCCCTTGGTCCAAATGGAACCAGCATTGGATTGCTGGAACACAGCTATTCAGGAACTCAGCATTGGATTGATGGTAATCCTTGGTTTGTGACACACTCCCATCACCGGTTCACGCATAACCTGCTTTTGTCTACTTAGTTAGTTAGTTTGAATAATGTAATAAACACCTAGGAATGTACCACCTCTAACCAAAGCTAGGACTTTAACAACAGCCTTTATTACAATAAGTCATGTGATTCCTCCCACCCCCTACTGGCCACCCACCTACCTAATCCCCCTTGCCTCTCTCCATCCAAGGTAACCTTCGTTTTGTCTTTTTAATTCTTCTAGAATCTAGAAAACCTGCCAGTTTGGATGGAGTTGAGGTCAAGCCCATGCTGAGATAAACTTTGGATATACTCTGAACCACTTCATTAACAATTCAGCCTGATTCTTCCTTCCTTAGCAGCTCCCCTGGGGCATGTTGTTATGGAGAGCTGTGTCCTGAATGGCCCTTGATTTTTTATAGTTGCCATTCTTGTAAGGCGCTCTGGTGGCACAGTGGTTAAGCATTCAGCTATTAACTAAAAAGTCGGCACTTTGAACCTACTCGCCACTCCGTGGAAGAAAAATATGGCAGTTTGCCTCCATAAAGATTCCAAAAAACCCATTGCCATTGAGGCTATTCTGACTCATAGTGACTCTATAGGACAGAGTAGAACTGCCCCATAGGATATCCAAGGGGAAGCTGGTGGATTTGAACTGCCGACATTTTAGTTAGCAGCCAAGCTCCTAATCACTGTGTGATGATTACAGCCTTGGAAAATCTATGGGGTCTCAATGAGTCAAAATCAACTCAACAGCAATGGTTAATGCTTCTTGTAGAAGGCAGTGGTCGTTTAGTGGTAGAATCTTGCTTTCCATGTGAAAGACAGAAGTCCGATTTCTAGACAATGCACCTCATATGCAGCCACCACCTGTCAGTGGTGGTTTGCATGTTGCTATGATGTTGAACACGTTTCAGCAGAGCTTCCTGACTAAGACAGACTAGGCCTGGCAATCTACTTCCAAATATCAGTCAATAAAAGCCTTATGGATCACAATGGTCCTATCCCCAACCAATCAAGGGGATGGCACAGGACTGGGAAGCATTTCATTCTGTAGTGCATGAGGTCACTATGAACCAGGGGCCAACTGAACAGCAGTTAACAACAACATTCTTCTTGTAGGGCAACAGAATGGTTCTTCCTTTTCTTTTTCCTCATGTTGTGCATTCATTCTATGCCATCCTCAAGAAAGGAACATATGGTGCAAATCAAAACTACAATGAGATACCACCTCACCCTGACATTATTGGCACTAATCAAAAAAAAAAAAACCAAAACATAACAAATATTGACAAGGTTATGGGGATATTAGAACGCTGCTGGTGGGAATGTAAAATGGTACAAGCACTATGGAAAATGGTAAGGAACTTCCTCAAAAAGCTAGAAATAGAAATACCACATGATCCAGCAATTCCACTCTTAGGTATATATCCTGAAGAAATAAAAGCCATGACACAAATAGACATGCACAACCATGTTCATTGCAGCATTATTCACAATAACAAAAAGATGGAAACAACCTAAGTGCACATCAACAGATGAATGGCTTAACAAACTGTGGTACATACACAATGGAATACTACTCAACGATAAAAAATAATACAAATCTATGAAACATCTCACAACACGGATTAGTTTGGAGGACATTATGCTGAGTGAAATAAGTCAATCACAAAAGGACAAATATTGTATGAGGCCACTATTATAAAGGAACAACAAAAAGTTTACACACAGACAAAAGAAAAAAATTCTTTGATGGTTACCAGATGTCTGAGGCTGTGTTCTCTAGAGAAGCAAAACCAGTGAATCCTATGTACATACATACATATATATATGGGGGGATTTATCTCAAGGAAATGCACACATGGTTGTAGAGGCTGGCAAGTCCCAAGTCTGTGGGTCAGGTGTCAAGCTGGAGGCTTCTGCTGACTCACATAGCTGCAGGAGCTGACGAACCCAAGATCAACAGATCAGAAGGTAGGCCACTGGCTCACAGGCTGTGGAGGCCAACCAATCCCAAGATCAGCATAAAGATGGGAGGCTGCTGGCTCACAGTCTGTCAAGGTTGACTAATCCCAAGATCGGCAGGTAAGCTGCTAGCTCAAGTCCCAAGAACTGGAGGTCACATGATGACAAACCAGATGGAGGATCCAGAGTGAGAGCCTTGCTGGAACATCCATTTATACACTGGAGGCAGGCCACACCTCCAAGGAAACTCTCTTTCAACTGATTATTTTCTCATAGCAGATCTCATCACAGAGTTGATTACGTCATTATATAACTGCCAAACCATAGAGAATCATGGCTCAGACAAGTTGACACACAACCTTAACCATCACAATCCACACCTTGCAAAGTTTGTGCCTGTACATCTCTTAAACTATACATAATCACTAAATAAAGACAATTAAAAAGTTATACTTTCATGATCTCTGACCTTCAGGCCCTGGCCCATTTACATCTTATATTTTATAAGTGAAGAAAACAAAAATATTTGATACACACTAAAAGCAAGAAATACTCATAACAATTACAGTCCTCATTTCTGCAACTGGTCACATGGTCATAGCTGGTATTTAGAACTACCTTCTTCCACTACCCATTCCGAATTCCGTTCACCCTCAGCAAGCACCTCAACTGGACATAGTTCTTTACCTGGTGGGGTGACCCAAACCTTCATTCCTAAAGGGTCTGGGACATAAGTAGTCATGTAAAAATTGAGTTGCTGTAGTTTTCCATTGACTTTAATCACAGGGCATGGTAGTAATAAGAGACACCCTAAGGGATTTCCTGTATTACAGACATACTCCTCTTTACCTCCATTATGTAATAACAATCCAATTTCCCTGTGGTAATCAGGATCAATACACCAGCCAGTATGGTACCTCTCTTCTTTGCCTGTTGATTCAGAAGCATGAGGAGCCCAAAGTGGCCAGGCAGCATTCTTAACTTCCATTTTAATGGAATCAGTGATATGTCTCCATGTGGGAGCATTCCTTCCTTTGGAACTAAGCCCTCTAGACCAGCAGAGCATAGGGTCATGGAGACAGGCAGCAAAAGTTTTGCAAGTGGGTCACTAAGGGTAATAGTGAGTGGTGCCACTCCCATTTCCATCCCTTGATTCCTGGACCCATGAATCCTGGCAATGGGAGAAGCAGCACTATATATCAGACACTGGTTTATAGCATATCCAGCCTCCTGGAGAACATTGCCCCAACCCTGCAATATATTGCCACCTAGCTGGTGCCATAATTTTGTCTTCAGAAGGTCATTCCATCTTTCTGTCAAGCCAGCTGCTTCAGGAAGATGGGAAACATGGTAAGACTGGTGAATTCCATGAGCATGAGCCCATTGTTGCACTTCCTTTTCTGTGAAGTGAGTCATGTGATCTGAGGTGATGCCGTGTGGGATACCAAGGTGGTGGATAAGGCATTCTGTAAGTCCATAGATGGTAGTTTTGGCAGAAGCATTTTGTGCAGGAAAGGCAAATCTGTATCTAGAGTAAGTATTTACTCCAGTAAGAACAAAAGGCTGCCCTTTCCATGATGAAAGCGGTCCAATGTAATCAACCTGCCACCAGGTTGCTAGCTGATCATCTCAATGAATGGTGCCATATCAGAGATTCAGTGTTGGTCTCTGCTGCTGGCAGATTGGGCACTCTTCACTGGCTGTAACCAAGTGAGCCTTAGTGAGTGGAAGTCAATGTTGCTGAGCCCATGCATAACTTCCATTCCTCCCACCACGGCCACTTTGTTCATGAGCCTATTGGGCAAGACAGTTGTGGCTGGGGAAAGAGCTGACTGGTATCCACAGAACACATCATCCTATTCACTTTGGTGATAATTCACATGAGACATAAATATCTTCACTTCTTTGGCCCATTCAGAGAGCTCTATTCGCATACTTCTTACCCATAACTCCTTGTCACCAGTTTTCCCATCACATTCCTTCCAATTCCCTGACCATCCAGCCAAACCATTTTGGCACAGCCCATGAATCAGTATACAATCACACATCTGGCCATTTCTCCTTCCAAGCAAAGTGAACAACCAAGTGCACTGCTCAAAGTCCTGCCTATTGGGAGGAATTCCCTTCACCACTGTCCTTCAGGGATGTCACAGAAAGGGGCTATAGTGCTGCCACTGTCCCCTTTTGAGTGATGCCTGCATAGTGCGCAGAACCATCTGTAAACCAAGCACGAGTACTTTCTTCCTCAGTCAACTGATCATAAGGAACTCACCATAAGTCCATAGGTGCAGGCTGGTAGAGGGCAGATGATGCCACAGGAGTGGAGATCATGGTCATTTGGGCCACATCTTCATGCAACTTACTTGTGCCTTCAGGTCCTGCTCAGGACCAATCTTGGATATACCACTTCCATTTAATGATGGAGTGCTACCATGCACATCTGACTTTACAACTCTGTGGGTCCGACAACACACAGTTGATCATGGGCAGCCAGGCCACATGTTGACTTGGTAGCCCATGGTTAAGCATTCGGTCTCTACTAAGGCCCAGTAACAAGGCAAAAGCTGTTTCTCAAAAGGAGAGTAGTTGTCTGCAAGGATGGTAGTGCTTTGCTATAAAATTCTAAGGGTCTGAGCTGTTATTCATTAATAGGGGCCAGCCAAAGACTCCAAACAGAATCTCTCTCTGCCACTGATACTTCAAGCACCATTGGATCAGCTAGATCATATGGCCCGAGTTGCAGAGTGGCTTGCATGGCAGCCTGAATCTGTTGTAGAGTCTTCTCTTGTTCTGAGCTCCACTCAAAAGAAGTAGCTTTTCGAGTCACTTGATAAATAGGTCAGAGCAGCACACCCAAATGAGGGATATGCTGCCTGCAAAATCCAGAGGCTCAGCAGGTATTATGCCTCCTTTTTAGTTGTAGGAGGGGCCAGATGCAACAACTTATCCTTCTCTTTAGAAGGAATATCTCAACATGTCCCACACCAATGAACCCCTAGAAATTTCACTGAGGTGGAAGTCACTTGAATTTTTCTTGGATTAGTTTCCCACCCTCTAGCATGCAAATGTCTTACCAAAAAGTATAGAGTCATTGATACTTCTTCCTTATTAGATCCAATCAGCATAATTTCATCAATGTAATGGATCAGAGTGACAACTGGTGGAAGGGAAAGACGATCAAGTTCCTTGTGGACTAAATAATGACATAAGGTTGGAGAGTTGATATACCTCTGAGGTAGGACAGTGAGGGTGTATTGCTGGCCTTGCCAGCTGAAGGCAAACTGCATTAGGTGGTCCTTTGAAACAGTATGGAGAAAAAGGTATTAGCCAAATCAGTGGCTGCATACCAGGTACCAGGGGGATATATTAATTTGCTAAAGCAATGAATCCACATCTGGAACAGCAGCTGCAACTGGAGTCACCAACTGGGTAAGTGGTCAAAAATCCACTGTCATTCTCCAAGATCTATTCATTTTTCACACAAGCCAAATAGATGAGTTGAATGGTGATGAGGTGGTAATTACCACCCCTGCATCCTTCAAGTCCTTGATGGTGGCAGTAATCTCTGAAATTCCTCCAGGAATGAAGTATTGCCTTTGGTTTACTGTTTTCCTAGGTAAGGGCAGTTCTAATGGCTTCCATTTAGCCTTTCCTACTATAATAGCTCTTACTGCACTTGTCAGGGATCCAGTGTGGGTGTTCTGCCAGTTGCTGAGTATGTCTATTCCAATTATGCATTCTGGAACTGGGGAAATCACAACAGGATGGGTTCAGGGACCCACTGGACCACTGTGAGACAGACACAAGCTAAGATTTCATTAATAACTTGACCTCCATATGCCCCCACTCTGACTGGTGGTCCATAGTGACATTTTGTGTCTCCTGGAATTAGTGTCAGTTCAAAGCCAGTGTTCAGTAATCCTCTAAAATTCTGATTCTTTTTTCCCAATGAACAGTCACTCTCATAAAAGGCCATAGATCCCTTTGGGGGAATGCTGGGAGAAAGATTAACAGTATCAGTTTTTGGAAGTGCATTTGGGGTCCTTCTTCAATGAGACCTGGCCTACCCTCCATCAAGGGATTGTGGGGCTGTAAACTAGATCTAGTCTGGGAATTGATTTATGGGCTATGACTCTCTACTTTGGCTATTCAAGTTAGACTGCATTCACTTGATCTAGAATTCTTCTGCTTATACAGATCAGTTAAATACTTAGTAGATTTCCCATCTATATCACTCCTAGGGATACCATGACTAAGTAGCCAATGTCATAAGTCCATATGAGTCACACCATCCTGATTACTGCTTTGACTCTGCTGTCCATTACAGTAATCATGTCTACCTCGTCTCTGTCAATTGAGTGCTACTCCTTGGCACCTACCATCACCAGGTCCAATCAGCCCCATTGCAGTTAGGTGTCTTAATTCAGTTAAGGCAGCTCCCACTGTCAAATCTGACTTACAATAAATAACAATCACAGCAGTCTTCAAGGATGCTGGGGTTCCCTTCACAAATTTGTTCCTCACCACTGTGGTAAAAAGTGTGTCATCTGGGTACTCCATGTAAGTATCTATGGGTCTTACCTGATAAATCCACTCTAACTAGTCAATTTCACAAAGCCTTTGGATACTTTCTTCTACAGTATACAAAAGCAAATCTGGCACTTCAGCTTGATTTATTGTAGGCCACCACCTAATCCATGCTTCAGCAAACCAATAAACTATTAGGTCCTTTCCTAACCTCTCGAGCTGAAACATTGAATGAAGAATCTGTCTTAATAGATCCATATCAGTAAACTCAGACTGATCCAATTTTATGTTGCTTGAACCATTATCCCACACCCCTAATAGCCATTCCCACATATATTCCCCAGGTTTCTGTTTGTATAATAGAAGTCGAGCAGTTCTTTCGGAGTGTAGGGTAACTCCTGGGTCACACTTTGTACTTCACCTTTTGGGGCTTGCTGGGACTTAAATCTAGTTATAGGTCTGGAAGGGAAATGGATAGTGGGGATAAGTTCTGAGAACATTCATCAATGTCTTGTAAGGCATATGCCACAGGTAATGTCCCAGGCAATGACTCAGATGCCTCCCCAGGTGATGACTCACACAAAGGCTATTTAGACACAGCTGGGTTAATCCCATCACAATGGGGTGGAGAGGTTAACGGTTTTACTGGGGAGGGTGGCTTAACAGACAAAGATGGAGAAATCTCTTCAGATGGGAGTGAGAGTGCTGGTTCTGTTGGCAGGAGTGATTCAATGGAATTTAGAAGCTCAGTGTCCCCAGATTTCTGATTATCTGCTCATATGTCCCAACCCAAGTTTCACAATTCCGTTTCTTCCTGCTCAATGCCCTCACTTTAACGTCAGACACAATTCAAGGTTGGATATTCAATTGGCATTGTAATTCAGCCACTCTTACAATAAGACTCTGTAGTTTATTTTTCAACAATATCAGCTGTGTTAATACAAGAAAAAAGGCTTTCTTTCAGGGCACAAGTGGCTACTTTGAGGTTGTTTATGTAATGTTTGAGCTGTGATTCTGAAGGCCTGAGCTTGTCTCTTTTTTTCGCCACTTTGTCTAGCAAAAGTGGCACCAACCATTCAACTTCCTTATACTTCTCATTGTGACCAAATGATAGAAAGATATCAAGCATGCGATCATCCAGAGCCTTACCTCTCACCAATACTTAATCTATCGGTGGTGATATTTTGAGTATTTCTATTGCCACCTTACATCATTGATTAGCCATGCCATCTTAATGACTGGAAGCAGAGTCATCAACATCTTTAAGACTAACCAGGCTTGAAAACCAATTTAGAAAACTCATTCTTACAATTTTATTTCTCAAGAACTACCCTCAGTACCAAATATCTTAGGTTGGGTTCTCTAGAGAAGCAAAACCAGTGAAACATATAAATGTGTATATATATAGAGAGAGAGAGACAGAGAGAGATTTATCTCAAGGAAGTTGCTCACATGGTTGTTGAGGCTGACAAGCCCCAAGTCCGTGCATCATGTATCAGGCTGATGGCTTCTCCTGACCCACATAGCTACAGTGTCTGACCAGTCCCAAGATCAGCAGGTAAGCTGCCAGCTCAAGTCCCAAGAACTGGAAGTCAGATGATGATGAGCCAGATGGAGGATCCAGAGTAAAAGCCTTGCTGGAACATCCATTTATATACTGGAGGCAGGCCACACCTCCAAGGAAACTCCCTTTCAACTGATTGGCAGCTCATAGCAGATCCCATCATGGAGTTGATTACATCATTACATACCTGCCAAATTACATCATTACATAACTGCCAAACTATATCATAACCAGCAAACCACTGAGAATCCAAGCCAAGTTGACATACAGCCTTAGCAATTATGCCTGGGATGTAAGAGAAAGGGAGGGGAAACTACCAAATAGATAGAAGACGTTTGTTAATCCTGGTGAAGGGAAGGCAATACACAATATGGGAGAAGTTAGCACAATATGACCAATGCAAGAGAGTACAATGAGAAGAATTCAAGGACAAAAGGCAACTACGGTAACTACTATAGCATAGACAATCCTGCAACAATAGTATTAATGAACAATAATTTACAAATGGATACATAGGTAGATATGCCAAGAGGTGTGGGAAGGTGTAAGGTCGCACACCCACTGGAAGATACAGGTTTGGTGGCGGATATTTCTACATACCTGACTGTATATATTATATGTAGACAATAGAGCACACAAGGGGCACAGGCAGGGAAACACTTAGACATAACCAAACACCTTGTAGGATGAAGTTCCTAGGCTTGAATGCAAAGGATCATAGACTCAGGGGACATGTATGTCAATTGGCACAACACAGTTCATAAAAACAATGTTCTGCATCCTCTTTGGTAAGTAGCATCTGGGGTCTTAAAAGTGGCCACCTAAGATACAAGTATTGGTGTCCTCCCATTCAGGGCAAAGGAGAGTGAAGAAAACCAAAGACTTAAGGGAGCAATTAGTCCAAACGACTAATGGACCACATGAACCACAGCCTACACAACCCCGAGATCAGGAGAATTAAACGGTGCCCGGCTACCACTACCAACCACATGACTGTGATCACAACAGAGGATCCCAGAGAGAGCGGGAAACAAATGTAGAACAAAAAATCAAATTTACAAAAAGACCAGACTTATGGGTCTGACAGAGACTAGAGAAACCCTCAAGACAATGGCGCCCTTCTGATCCGGAACTGAAGCCATTACCAGAAATTAGCTTCCAGTTAAACAATCAACAAGCCCATAAAATAAATAATAACACCCGAGAGGAATGTGCTCCTTAGAACAATCAATTATACAAGATCAAAAGGGCAATATCTGACCAAAAGCAAAGATGACAAGACAGGAAGGGGTAGAAAATCAGGATGAAAGGGAATAGGGAACCCAGGGTGGAAATGAGGAGAGTGCTGACACATTGTGGGGAATGAAACCAAGGCTATGAAACACTTTATGTACAAAATATAGAACGGGAATCTTATTTTCTCTGTAAACTTCAACCAATGTGCAATTTAAAAAAAAGAAAGAAAGCAACATATGAGTGGTGATGAAGGAAGGATCAAGCACATTGTAACTTCTCTCTGTTTAGTTCTAAGAAACTCAGTGGCAGCTATTCCAAGTAACACCGGCCTTGGCTGAATTTGGCCATCTCCATTTACACTGTACTACCAGTTCCTGGATCAACAGTTTCAGCAGAGTGAACTAAGAGCATCACAAGTTGGTGCAGAAAGATTATGTGATGTGATCCTCTTGTGTAAGGGACAGGAAAGATCCTCAGCAGAGACAAGAGGAAATATTAGCATCATAAGCATGAAGAAACAGAACAGCTAGCTCATCCCTTCTGCTTTCTCGGTCCTCTTTTCTCTTCCTCCCCATCCCACTTCTGCCTTTCCTGGGGTTGAAGAAGAGTTATCTCTTCTTGGACAATTAGCTCTTAATTATCCACTTCATGACATTTTGTTAAACTCTAGGTCGTTCCTCTGCTTTCCCACACATTGCCATCGTATCACCTCCTTCTCTAACACAAGGAATACGTTCTCATAAAGCAGGTAAACGCAAACTCATTATAAAATTAGCTAAGTAAGTGTGCAAAGATAGGCATTTCAAAGTTGTTCATAAATTTGGAATTATCAGAGTCACCACTCTCCTCTCTCAAGATACTAATAAAATTTTTATTTGAAGACTATTAAATTGTTCCTTAGCTTTCTCCTTTCTAAGATAAATCATCTCATTTTTTTCCATTTGTAGTGAGAATAAGAACCACTCGACCCACGGACCACAGATTAGAAGGTGCAGGAAGCCCTGCCAGAGAAATTGGTCCTGCAGGAGTAAAAGAAAAATGAATTTCAAAGCTTCTGCCAAGTGCCATCCTAGGTAATGGCCCTTTTGTTTAACAAGACCATTGTTATTCAAAAGTAAGCCAAGGACCCAGTTTGGGAAGCACTTGGGAGTTAAATTAGCTAACATATTTATGTAATGAGGTGGGGGAAATACAGGTAGCTGGTGGTTCTGGAATGGGGAGGGAAGGGGGAGAAGAAAAGGAGAGAAAGAGAGACAGAGAGAAAGCAAAGCAGGTCAGGACCTGAGAAGAAAGACAACAATGTGAGTTTCCCCCAGTACGGGTGACTGAAGAACTTCAGACAGTGATGTCTAATGTTGAACTTTGTTTTAAGTTGACTCCTGTTCTGAGCTGTACTAAAACCTTCATCCACGACTCTTAAATTCTCACTGAAAGTGGTTAGACCCAACAGCCGTACGGTAGTGATTAGATCCAACAGCCCTATGGTAGCTTTGGGAAATGAAGGAGGAGGAAAAGTGACCACACTAGGGATAGAGCAGACTAGAAAGAAAACTGCAGTTGCAAGAGTTGGCTGTTGGGGAGGCAACAATCAGTGCCTGCTGCAGAGGTGAGGCTGTCTTTCCTCCACTCAACACTCATCTTTTGGTTATTGAGTATGGGCCTGGAATGGTGTTAAATATTTAGGATGAATAAGGCATGGGCCCTGCCCTTTACAAGCTCAAAGCCTAGTAGAGAAAACAGAAAGAAGATACTCTGTGGAATAAGTACAATAAGAATATACATGGCACATTGAACGGCATGGAGGAGTGGAGAGAAGATCCCAGAGGAAGTGATACTTGGGTCATGTTTGAATTACCTATGCTTTCGGGTACAAAGAATAGAAAAAAACTGATGATCAATGGTTTAAACCAGCAGTTGGCAAACTTTTTCTTAAATAGCTGATGTTGTTCTTAACTGCCATCTAGTTGGCCCCCAACCCATGGTCACCTTAGGCACAACGGAACAAAATGCTGCCCTGTCCTGCACCATCCCCATGATTGTTTGCAGATTGGACCATTGGCTGATTTTTGTAAGTAGATCTCCAGACTTTTCTTTCTAGCCCATCTTAGTCTGGAAGTTCTGCTGAAACCTGCCAAGTATCATAGCAACACACAAGCCTCCACTGACAGATGGGTGGTGGCTGCACATGAGGTGCACTGGCCGGGAATTGAACCTAGGTCTCCATCATGGAAGGTGAGAGGTCTACCAATGAACCACCGCTGCCCTCTCTTAAAGGGCTAAATAGTACATATTTTTAGCTTTTCAGGCCATAAGTGTTACAACCACTTACCTCTGTTGTGTAAAAGAAATCATAGAAAATACGTAAATGGGTTGGTATGGCTATGTCACAATAAAACTTTATTTACAAAAATAAACAGTCAGCTCCAGGGCCATCATTTGCCAATCCCTGCTTTAAACCAATAAAGTTCTATTTTTCTCATATAACAAGAAACTCAGAGGTGGTGGTTATGGCTCTGGTTCAGGCTGCCGTTATGGTTTTCATCTTTCTGGCTGTCTGCTCTTCTATCCTTCATGCTCATTTCTTCATGACATTAAACCACCAAAAAACCCATTGCCGTCGAGTTGATTCTGACTCATAGTGACCATATAGGACAGAGTTGAACTGTACCATAGGGTTTAGGGCTGTAAATATTTACAGAAGGGGATTGCCACATCTTTCTCCAAAGGAGGGCTCGTGGGTTCAAATCTACCGACCTTTTGATTAGCAGCCGAGCACCTAACCGTTGTGCATCCCAGGCTCTTTCTTCATGACATTTTATGATTTTATTAGCTCCAGCATCAAGTCCCTCCATGTTCAAGACAGGAAGAAAGAGGAAGGAACAACACCAGCGGCTCTCCTCTTATGCCTGTCCCTTCTATCAGAAAGCAAAAATTTATTCCAAGAGCCTCAAGTAGATAGTCCCCTTGCTCTATTGGCTAGAACTGTGTGCATGGTCACCCATTTCAGCAAAGGAAGCTGCAAAAGTGACTATCTCCCTCCTTTACAGTGGAAATGAACAAAGGAGAAGGGGCTAGAACTGCTATTGGATTTTCCATCCCTCAGGGTCTGCCATGAGCCAGATCCTAATCGATGAGTAAGAGACTGCCAAACAGACAAGGAAGGACATTCAGGCTAAAGAGATGACCAGTGAGAAGACATGGAGTGGGGAAACAGAACAGTGTATTCTACTTGTTACAAAGCTGCTGTATGGCTGGAGCAGTGGATGTGAGCAGGGAAATGGGAAACAGTAGAAGGAGAAGGCAGGACTGAAACATGGTGATCTTTGTGGGCTTTGCCAATGAGTATGGACTTTATATCTCTTTGTATCCCTAACATCTAACAGTGCCTTGATAAAAAACAGAGGCCCAGTAAGTGTTAATGGTTGTCGAGACCAAAACAGAAAACAAGCAAACCTCTGTTGTTGATGTGTCATGATGTCCCTCAGTAGCAAAGACCCAAAAAACTATGTAAAACAGATACAAATGTCAATCCTGGAACCCTAAGCATCAAAGGAAAGGTTAAAGAAATAGAGCAAACACTGAAGAAGACACTGAAGGAAAACAGAGAATGAGGAGTGATACAGAGTGGAGGTCCCCTGTCAACTAACACGGCACAGAGGTGCCATCTTGGAGCATAGCCATCAACAACCCTGGACAAGGACTATGGGAAAGCAACTTTGTGGAGCTCCCAACAGGAGACAGAGCACACGGTAACCAGACAAACACGCTTTCACACCTTCGCCCTTATGCCCCATACACCACCTCCACCCTTCCTGATGGGACACATAGAGCCACCTAGGTTAGAGGGCTACTGGCTTGCCACCAGCCCAGATTAACCCCACCCCCACCCACCCACTCCTGCCATGTCATTTTTTTCTTTTTGTTCTTTTTCCCCTTTCTACCTTTTCTTTCTCCCTCCCACCTAGCCCTGTACTCCACCTCTACCCTTCCTGATGAGCCTCACTACACTGCCGAGGGTAGAGAGCTACTGGCCTGCCACTGTCCCAGGTCCTACCCACCTTCACCTGCCAGCCCCTGCCACATCATTATTTATTTTATTTATTTATTTTTCTTTCCCTTCCACCTAGCCCCAGAAGCCACCTTCCTCCCTTCCCACCAGGCCACACCACACTGCCACAGTTAAAGAGCCACCAGCCTGCCACTTTCTACCTCCCAGCTAGCCCCATACACCACCAGCCCCCTTCCCACCCTCA
>NW_004443995.1:12329402-12352427 GCF_000243295.1 Trichechus manatus latirostris
CTAGCCCCCTACCTCCACCCCCCTTCCTGCAGGCCCTCACCATGCCACCACTGCTAGAGTGTTCCCAGCTCAGGCCCACTGCTGCACTGGGCCCACACTGCCCCTCTCCTCCCGCCACTTGACCAGCTGCTGAATAGAGAGAAGTGAGCCCGTACCACTCCCCATCCAATACCCTCACCTATCTGGCAAGGGGCTGTGAATGCTCACACACTGTTGGGCCAACATCAGGAGGCAGACAGAGCCTGCCCAGTCTTCCCTCAGCCACCTCGCCAAACCAGTGTACAGTGAAGCAGGCTCACTTTGCCTACTGCCGCCCAGCCCACCCAAACAGGGTGGTGAGAGCTATCATGCCAGCAGATGAGCAAGCAGCAAAGCACGCTTGGCCCGCCCACCCTGACATACCAAAACAAAACAAAGAAGCAAGATGAAACAAATTAACATGCAATCAATAAATAAAGAAAATAACATCTTAATGTCTCAGAGACAGCAGGCAATACCAAAACATATAAAAAAGCAGGACAAGATGGCTACAACAAGTAACCAAAATAAAGAATTAGATGACTTTTTGGTAGAAGAAAAGGCAGAGGAACTACCTGCTGTGGAATTCAAAGGACTAATATTCAGGGCTCTCCAAGAGATTAGGAAAGAGATCAAGGAAAACACAGACAAAACCAAGCAAAAAATAGACAAAATCATGGAAAACACAGACAAAGCCAACAAAAACAAAGCCAAAATCAAGGAAAACACAAAACAATAGAAGAATTCAGGAAAATAATACAAGAACAAAACATCAAAATAGATAAAGAATTAGAAATCATACAAAAACAGCAACCAGTAATCCAAAAGATAAACAACAAAATTAAAGAAAGCGGCAACTCAATAGAAAGTTTTAGGAGCAAATTTGAAACAATGGTAGACAGAACCAGCGAGATTAAAGACAAATACATTGAGGTCACTTTGTTTGGGGTAAAATCAGAGAAAAGAATGAAGAAAATCTAAGAATTATGTGGGACACAATCAAGAGCAAAAATTTGTGCATGATCGGAGATCCAGAACAGGGAGAGAAAATGGAAAACACAGAGAAGATTGTGAAGATTTGCCTCAAGAAAACTTCCCAAATATCATGAAAGATGAAAAACTGACCGTCCAAGAAATTCAACAAACCCCATATAGGATAGATTCCAAAAGAAAGTCACCAAGACATATCATAATCACACTTGCCAAAACCAAAGACAAAGAAAGAATCCTGAGAGCAGCTCAATAAAAATGAAAAGTCACTTACAAAGGGGAAATGATAAGATAAACCTCTATTGTCGAAAAAAATTCCTCTAATTAAAAAATGAAGTTTGAGTCAAATTTCTTGTTTATGGATAATGTTATCTCCTTGGAATCAACTTTGTTTTTATCATTAAACCCTAATATTGCACCAAGATAAAAGGGAAATGGCTATGCCGGAGGACTGGCAGTACTCCAGAACCTAAGCTCAGTCTAGTGACAAGCCCAGTGAATCACTGAGCACTGCCCAGACCACCTTAGTTCCATTTTTACCACTTTTGTGAGCTCTTTTTGTCTTTGATGTGCTGTCACTTCTAACAGTCAGCATCTGCAGTCCTTTGGAAGACAAGTGTTGCTGCTGGAGTCACATTGCCCACAAGTGCAGAGAGCTGCGAGTGCCAGAGAACTTCTACCACTTGGGCATCTCTTAATCAATGACTGATGGATGTAGCAGTATGAGACCCCAGTTTCCTTTCCCTAGATTAGGACAACTATGAAGGGTCATTTACTCTCCAGTGTTCCCATGCGGGGTTAGATGGAAGCTACCCTCTGCAGGGCTTTACCTGAAATCTCATCCTTGTTTGGTGTCTCCTACTCACCTGTCTTCTTCTCCCATCCCTCTCCAGTCTCTCCTAAAAGAGCTTCCTTAATAAATCACTCGCTCATGAATTCTAGTCTCAGTAAATAGTTGTTTCCAGGGTATCTGAACTAAGACATTCTGATTATCTGTTTTTACCTGGTAATGCTTTGTAAATTTTAGAATCAGAAACTTCCCCAGGTATGTTAAGCAAAAGGAATTTAATGCAGGAATTAGGCTCTTATAAAATCATTAGGTTCTAGGCTGAATCTCTAGGAATGACTCTGTGAACAAAACCTCCAACCTAGCCTACCAGGAGGCACTACTTCTTATCATCCTTAAGATTGGAGGGTGGGGGAGAGTGGGTCAAGGGTCATCACTGGAGCTGTTGACTGCAAGAACACATCACTGTAGCTATGATCTAAAGAACAGGAAACCACTGCCACTGCTGCAACTGCTCCTCAACATGCATAAAACTAGAGACTGGATGCTGGAATACAGCTGCAGAGAAACATAGCTTCTTGTGCTTGTCAAGAGCAACAGCTAAGCAATCAGAAAAAGGCCCCACCACACATTCCACTTTCCAAACCTCAAGGAAGAGGACCTAATTAGAAGAACCTAATTCACATCCAGAAACCTAACTCTAAGGAGTTTTTTAGCTCTAACAAAGGTTGAGTTTTCCGGTTTGTGTGGTGTATAAAGGCACAAGAAAACGAGATGGGAATGGATTCTGAGTGACAAGTCACCATATCTAGTATGGGTTTTATCAAAGGTCAGATTTTAACATTAAGGGCAGGGAATTTACAGGAAGTGACATGTAGCAACATACATTTCCTAAGAAAATCAGCTTACCCGCATATATAATTTTATCTTTCTTGCCCTCATTAACATTTCTGTGTATTTGGTAGGTTAGGTGGACATGGATCTTGTTTGACTGAATTTCTTCATACATCATTGTTGTTGTTAGGTGTCTTCGAGTTGGTACCGATTCATAGCCACCCCATGTACAACAGAACAAAACGCTGCCTGGTCTTGTGCCATCCTCAGAATTGTTATGCTTAAGCCCACTGTTGCAGCCACTGTGTCAATCCATCTCACTGACAGTCTTACTCTTTTTTGCTGACCCTCTACTTTACCAAACATGTTGTCCTTCTCCAGGGACTGATACCTCCTGATAACGTGTCCAAAGTATGTGAGACGTAGTCTCGCCATCCTTGCTTCTAAGAAGCATTCTGGTGGTACTTCTTCCAAGACAGATTTGTTCATTCTTTTGGAAGTCCATGGTATAGTCAATATTCTTCTCCAACACCACAATTTAAAGGCATCAGTTCTTCTTTGGTCTTCCTTGTCCATCATACACTTACCAAAATCAAATAATAAGTAATTGAGAAACAACAATTCCACTCTTAGGTATCAACCCAAAAGAAATGAAAATATATATTCACATACAGACTTGCTTGCAAATGTTTATAGAAGCATTATTCATAATAACCAAAAAGTAGAGACATAACAAAGTTCCATCAGCTGACAAATGAATAGACAAAATGTGATATCTTTATACAGTGGGCTACTATTTTGTAGTAAAAAGGAATGAACAATTGATACATGCTGCAACATGAATGAACCTCAAATACATTTTGTTAATTGAAAGAAGCCAGATATGTATATATAAAAGCACATATTTTATGATTCCATCTATATGAAATGTCCATAAAGGCAAATCCATAAAGACAGAAAGTAGATTAGTGGTTGCCTAGGGCTGGGGGTAGGAATGAGTATTAAATGGGCATGTAAATAGGCATGAGAGATCATACTGGGATGATGAAAATACTCTAAATTTGGATTAAGGTGATGGTTGGACAACTCAGTAAATTTACTAAAAATCCTTGAATTGTACACTTGAAATGAGTGAATTTTATAGTATGTAAATCATAACTAAATAATGTTGTGGGGGGAAAAACAGTAGTTGGAAAGGGGGTCTGGGGAATCATGTACATTTACCAAGGTCACAGAGGCAGACATGACTGATAATTGGGAGAACCTGGTCCCAATAAAAAATTTATGAGGGATTTCTATTTTGTTACCAAACAGATCCTCTTTCAGTCCTGTAGTACGGATTAAAGCAAAATAAAAAAAACTTTGTCTCTTGTTACTGACACTAGCCCCATTCAGATGGACTGCCCATAAAGTTGTGTTTACGTATGCACATGTATATGTGTGAAACAGGCACCTGTGCTGTTAGCTGTTTTGTGGGAAAATCATTTTTTCTTCATCACCACATGCTTACACAAAGTTGTGAGCTGCAGCAAGGAAGACGTTGAATAGGATGAGTTTTAGTAAGAGCACTTGGTAATCTTAAGTTATCAAGGTGAAATCTTAGCACCGTGGATGCAGGAGAAGTAAAGAAAGTATTAACTTACATCACAGTGTTTTAGTTTGGGGCTGTATTTCATAAATAGTTTTTCTTTTTAATCCTGGAAAATGTTCCTCTAAAGGGGGTTTCCTTGTCAAGTAAGTGTGGGAAACTCTTCTAGAGATTCAGAAAGTATATTGGCCCATTACAGGTTCCAAGAAGTGCTGCAATTTACAAACAAACAGGTTTCAACCCAGAGTTTCCCAAATCTACCTAGGATAACAATAATAGCATTAATAATAATTTCAAAAACCTGTTGCTGTCGCGTCGATTCTGACTCATAGCGAAGCTATAAGACACAATAGAACTGCCCCATAGTTGCTGGTGGATTCGAACTAGCAACCTTTTGGTGAGCTCCTGACCTCTTAACCACTGATCCACCAGGGCTCCAGTAATAGAATAGCTAATGTTTATATAGCACATACAACATGCCCGTCACTGTGTTAAGCTCTGCACATACATTTATTACTTTAGTCCTCATAACAACACTATAAGTACAATTATCACCACTTTAAAGATGTGGAAATAGAAGCTTGTGAGGGGGAGCTGATGTGCTGACCAGGGCAGTCTAGCTCCAAAGCCCGTGCATGCTCCTAACCACTACACTGCACTAGCACTTTGGAACCTCATTTTTCAAAAACAAGTATTTATCCCACGGACACACTTTGGGAAAGACTGGTTTAGGGAAATTATATTACAAATGTATCAATAAACAGACACAGTGTATGAAGGTGGAGGAGGCTGTTCTCCATGTTCCGTTGTAGAAACTACTGTGAGGGAACTAGATAATTTCAGAGGCAGTATCAGTGAACCACGTCCCAGTGAATGTTTTGATCAACAAGTAAACCATACAGAGTAGGATATGACGATTCGTCTGGAAAATGATACAGTTTTTAATCACAAAGATCCGGGGGCTTTAGCTCTTAAAGCCCTAAAATAATAATAATGATATTCAAAAAGCAAAAACAAAAAACATATGGATCATAAATTTTTCCAAAACATAATTTAAATGTCTCTTTTTTTCCCCCTCAAAAATGGGGCATGTCAGATTAGTTACATGAGAGTATCTTATTCAATGATGATGATGATGATGATAAAGTTCTAAGATGGGCTGTGAAGCAAAGTAAAAAAAGGAAATAAAAAATATGATGTTAGTTGACTATGAACTGCATTCACACTGGATGCACTTCTTTAAATTCATGCATGATTTGCATGGTCCCTGGACCTGCCTTTACCTGAACAATCCCACTGTCAGTTGAAGAAACGTGGTAAGGAAAATGCATTGGCTATTTCCGTCAGAGAGGAAGCGGAATGGGCATGACAGAGAGATGTCTACCCTACTGAAGAATTTTCTGTCAGTCCCTGATGGAGCAAGAGAAAGGTGGGGTTCAGAACTCAAATTCTAGTAAGAAGACCAGACCTAATGATCTGACTGAGACTGCAGGAACCCCAGAAAACATGGCCCCGGGCTCTCTGTCAGCCCAGAACTAAAACAATTTCTGAGGCCAACTCTTCAGACAAAGATTGGACTGGACTGTTGGACATAAAATGATGCTCATGAAGAGTGTGCTTCCTAGCTCAAGTAGATACATGAGACTAAATGGGCAGCTTCTGTCCAGAGGTGAGATGAGAAGGCAGAGAGGGTCAGGAACTGGTTGAATGGACATGAGGAATCAGGGGTGGAAAGAAGGAGTGTGCTGTCACAGTATAGGGAGAGCAATTAGGGTCATATAACAACGTATGTATAAATTTTTGTATAAGAGACTAACCTGAAATGTAAACGTTCACTTAAACTACAACAATAAACATAAAAATGAGGAAAAAAAAAAAGAATTTACTGTCAGCATTGAATAGACTGGCATGATCACAAGGCACTCAGGATTTTCTCAGATTTGGTAAGGGTCCCAAGAAAATCAAGACTGAAACTACAAGCAAGACCCCAGATTGACCTGAATACCAACAAAGAAGAAGCGATTAGATAAATATAGTACATCCAAGTCTAAGGGATATCATATAGCCATTAAAAATCAAGCTTTTGAAGATTATTTAACAATATGGTAAAATGTTTACAATATAATTTTAGATAATAAACGTAAGATATAAAACTATATGTATAGTATGTCCTAACTCTATAAAATAGATATTAATATATTTAATATGCATACAGAAGACTGGAGAGAAATTCATCAAAATTTTAAGAGTAAATGCCAAACTATAAAACTTCTAGAAGATAACATAGGAAAAATCTAGATGACCTTGGGCTTGACAATGATGTGTTAGATACAACTCCAAAAGCATGATCAATGAAAGAAAAAATTGGTAAGTTGGACTTCATTAAAACTAAAAACTTATGCTCTGCAAAAGACCTTTAAGGTAATGAAAAGACAAGCCATAGGCTAGAGAAAACATTTGCAAAACACATATCTGATAGAGGATTTGTATTCAAAATGTACAAAGAACTCTTAAAACTCAACAATATGAAAACAAACAATGCAAGTAAAAAATCGGCAAAAGATCTGAACAGACACTTCACCTAAAAAGATATGCAGATGGCAAATAACCATAGGAAAAGATGCTCAGCATCCTGTGTCATTAGGAAATTGCAAATTGAAACAACAAAGAGATATCACTGCATTCGACTAAAATGCAAAATCACTCACATGGCTAAATCCAAAACAATGACAACACCAAATGCTGTGGAGGATGTGGAGCAACAAGAACTCTGATTCTTTGCCAGTGGGATTGCAAATTGGTGCACCCACTTTGGAAGACAATCTGATTGTTCTTACAAAGCTAAATATAGACTTACCATGCAATCCAGCAATCATGCTGCTAGGTTTTTACCCAAATGGGTTAAAAACTTATACCCACACAAAAATCTACACACAAATATTTATAGCAGCTTTATTCATAATTGCAAAGAACTAGATGCAACCAAGATGTCATTCAATGGGTGACTGGATAAACGAACTACGGTACACTCACACAATGGAAAATTCAGCAATAAAAAGAAATAAGCTATCAAGCCATGTAAAGGCATGGGAGAAACTTAAATGCATATTGCTAAGTGAAAGTCTATTCCAACTCATGGCAACTCCATGTGCATCAGAGTAGAACAGCGCTCCACAGGGTTTTCAATGGCTGATTTTTCGTAAGTAGATCGCTAGGCTTTTCTTCCAAGGTGCCTCTAGGTGGACTTGAACCACTGACCTTTCAGTTAGCAGCAAATATGTTAACCATTTGTGCCACCCAAGGACTAATGTAAACTATGGACTTTAGGTAATAATAATGTATCAATATTGGTTCATCAATTGTAACAAATGTATCACAGAAATGCAAGACATTAATAATATGGGAGACTGTGTGTGTTGGGGGGTATATTGGAGCTCTCTGTACTTTCTCTGCACTGCTTAAGTTTTCTGTAAACCTGAAACTGCTCTAAAAATAAAGCCTATTAACTTAAAAGAAATGTTAAGGGTGGTTATCTTGGACAATGAGATTACCAGTGATTTTACTGTTTGTTGGTTTGTTTTCTGTTGGTACTTAACTATGTTCTTTTCCTCAATTCTTTAAATAATGAATTTGTTCTATGTTAGTAAAAGCTACGACATTGTAATTAAAAAAAAAACAACAGATACCAATACTAGATGTCTAAACAAGAAAAAGTTGTTATAATATTTCCTAAAATGTTAAACTAAAAAGCACTATGTCTTCTACTTACTTGTTCCTCAGGTCTGTGGAACAGGACTGTTCTGCGTTCAGTGTCTAGCTCTACTACTGATTAGCCAGGTAATCTTGGGAGAATTGCTAAATTTCTCTTGTCTTCATTTCTTAATATGTAAAATGGAGCTGATAATATACTACCTTCCTCATGAGGATGATGAGGATCAAATGAGACATTAAAGAACATATAGGACAGAACAGTGGCACACAGAGGGCGTCCTTGATAAATGTTAGCTGTTCCATTACTTCTCTGCCGCAGTTCTTTAAACTCACAACTAGGGCAAGACATGGCAGCCTGTAACAATCTGACAGATACCCATAACTTCTAGTCAAAATGCAGAATCTTTATACTTAAACCAAGAGCACCCTTGCAGGTTGAGTTTCCTGTGTGACAGGGTCCATCCCTTTCCATGAAGGATAGCAAAGCAATTGACATCTAGTAGGGTACCTGAAGCAGTCATCTGCCCAGAGCTAGTAGAAATATTCTTTGAGAGCCAGGGAGAAAGTACTGATATCATTATGGTTTATAATAAATACATTCCTAAAAATTGATTGTGGATCAAATTTGGGGATATTTTAAATGCATTAAAGGAACATTGCAGGACACCTATTGTAGCATAGTTTCGTATAGTGAGAAATTGGAAACAATCTAAATATATATCAACAGGTACATAAAGTAGGACAAAACTCCCACCTCCTGTGCCTGACCCATCGGTGGGCTGAGAATGGGAGGCAGGTGAGCTGAGCTTGATCCCTTCAGCTGTCAGGGCAGCTAGAGGGGATCTAAGGTGGTGGAGCAACATCTTCAGCTTATCACAACCAAACCAAACCCAAACCCACTGCAGTCAAGTCAACTCCAACTCATAGCAACCCTGTAGGACAGAGTAGAAACTGCCCCATAGGGTTTCCAAGGCTGTAAATATTTTTTTCTTTTTTCGTCTTCTTTTTTCTTTTTTTTATTGTACTTTAGATGAAGGTTTACAGAACAAACTAGCTTCTCATTGAACAATTAGTACACATATTGTTTTGTCACATTGGTTGCCAATCCCATGATCTGTCAACATTCTCCCCTTCTCGACCTTGGGTTCCCTATTACCAGTTTTCCTGTCCCCTCCTGCTTTCTAGTGCTTGCCCCTGGACTGGTGTGCCCCTTTAGTCTCGTTTTGTTTTATGGGCCTGTCTAATCTTTGGCTGAAGGGTGAGACTCAGAGTGACTTCAGTACTGAGTTAAAAGGGTGTCTGGGGGCCATACTCTCGGAGTTTCTACAGTCTCTGTCAGACCAGTAAGTCTGTTTGTGTGTGTGTGTGTGTGTGTGTGTGTGTGTGTGAGGTAGAATTTTGTTCTACATTTTTCTCCAGCTCTGTCCGGGATCCTCTACTGTGATCCCTGTCAGAACAGTAAGTGGTGGTAGCCAGGCACCATCTAGCTGTGCTGGACTCAAGTCTGGTGGAGGCTGTAGTACTTGTGGTCCATTAGTCCTTCGGACTAATCTTTCCCCAAGGCTGTAAATCTTTACAGAAGCAAATAGCCACATCTTTCTCCTGAGGAGCAGCTGGTGGGTTTGAATCACCAACCTTTAGGTTAGCAGCCCAGTGCTTTAACCAATGCACCACCCAGGCTCCTTCAATTTACCCCAGTGTGCCATAAAAATGGGTTTTCACATAAATTTCTACGTGTGGTATTACATGTAAATGGTGGAAGCACAAGTTAAGACTCCCAGGTAGAAACAACAGCTATCAGCTCAGGCCAGTTTATGAGAGACTTCAGAGGCTTACAGACCAACTGGAGCCTGAAGCACCAGTTTCAAAACAGAGATGGTTCTGGAGGGCTGGGGAAGCAGGAACCACAGCCAATAACCAGTCATAGGACTGATTTGATTAGGATGTCCCCACCTGGGGTGAGGACCACCAGCAGTTCATTCCAATATTTTTCCTTGTGTCACTCATTCAGGATTCAAAGTCCCAGCAGAAAGCATGTGATTAGCTGAATTCTCTGGCTATACTCTAGAGCAGGGAGAGGAAGGATTGGCCCCTTTGACTTGCTTCATGAAAGACGGGCACTGGATTTACTGTGCCACCAAGACTAACTACAAGTAAATCAGGGTGCTGATCAAGAAAAAGGAATGGAAACTAGGTGGCCAAGAAAATAAAATGAAAAAGCATAACAAGTACTCACCATAGTAACAACTGGTTAAATTATGGTGCAGCCATAAAATGAGATACCACACAATTGTTTTAAAAAGGCTAAGGTGATTCCATGGCAACCCCATGTGTGCAGAGTAGAGCTGCTCCGTATGGTTTTCAAGGCTGTGACCTTTTGGAAGCAGATCGCCAGGCCTGTCTTTAAAGGCACCTCTAAGTTGGAATTGACTTGACAGCAACTAACAACAACAAGGTGACTCCTGGCTCGGTATCTGTATCCTATGATTGGATGTGTTACAGAACAGTAGGTATAGAATGATGCATTTACATGTGTGAAAATGTCTAGAAGTTCATAACCAAGTGGTTAACGTTGCTATGTTTAAAAAGCAGAAATCGACTGCTTGGTAGGGGGAGCTGTGGGGAGGTTGTTGGATGGTGTGGACTTCCACTTTCTATTTTAAACACTTCCTCATTATTTTAACTTCTTTTTAAGAAAAAAGCATGCGTTGCTTTTATAATAAAAAAATTTCATTTTGGACCAATCAAAAGAATGAAAAAAAATTGATGAATAAATAAAGGAGTCTTCCCACGAATGTTCCTTTGGGATCCTGGATTTTTCTTTTTTTCTTACTATCAAGAAGAGATAGAGCCTCCTTGAAGGGTGTGAAAGTTAAGCCACATGATCCAGTAAATAGCTTCGCCCAGTGCCTTGTAGAAGCTAGTTTTAAATCCTCCTGTCCCTTCCACTTGTCTCCCAGACCCCATCTTCTCATCCCTGCCATTTGTCCTCCTGAGTAGAAGCTCGAGTAGGCTTCTAAAGCATTGCATTCATGTCGCCCACTCCTCAAAATCCCTTCTTAGTGCCATTCTACCAACACCATGCCACCCCACCTCCACTGCATGGGAAGATTGTATTTTATGCAAAGAATACATTCCTGGAGACCTCATATAATTCAAAAGTTATATAATTCAAGCCTGCTTTTCCCACAGGACTGCATATAAAGTGTGTGTGCAGGAGGGAGGATGCAATCTTGGTGTGCATAAATCTGCAAGCGTCGTATTGTACATTTGCTTTAAGACTGCTTTTATTTCCCCTGTATTTTCTCTAATATTTCCAAGTGCTCTCTCATCAATTAACAGTACAGAGCACAATGGTGGTTGTTTGGCCTTCTTAATAGAGATTTAGCTCATGGAACTTCTGTTCCAAAGTCCCTGAGTTTCCTGAGTGTTTTACAGCTCTACCACTTAATGAACTCTTGGGTGATCTTGTTACAGCATTATAGATAGGATATAGAGAAGATTTTAAATCATAAGAACAGTGAATGTTAAAATAACAGACGGAAGCCCTCAGATCGGTCACAGGCATCCCCACGCACTTAAACAACTGCGGTTCACCCGGCGTTTACAAAGGGTGACGGCAGATGGAGCGATGGTGCTAGGTGGCAACCGAGCAAATAGTTTACCAGCTAGAATTGTCTATGATTTTGATGAAGCTTCTTAAATTGGGGGAGAAGGGGATTCAAATTATCTCTAATTTTGACTATAAAGTGAAATTGTCAGTATTTTATATTGCAGTAGCTCAATTTTCTGTAATTCCGGGAAGATGCACTGTCGATGGGGGAAACGTCTTGTTTCTTAGCATGACATTCAAGACTCTTCCGGCTGCTACCTTCTTCTCCAACTTTATCTCCTTGCCACTCCCCTCCCCAGCCATACTGACACTTGTTTTCACCCCTGTAGTGCATTTTTGTTAGTTTTAATAGTTCAATTTGGAAAACAAAGATAACACAAAGAAGCAAAATTAAAATAACATCATCCATAATTGCATCCCACAGAGATATCCATTATTAACATCTGGGCATGTTTCCTTGAGACTTGTGCTATAGATATGTACATAGGAATTAGAATGTGTAAGGGTACTCATGTGTGTAATTTTTTTAAACCAAAAATGGATGCTGCATTAATACTGTTCTGCAGTATGCTTGTTTTATCTTTCCATGTCATTATCTATTCTTCATTATTTTTGTTCCACCATAAGGGTGTTCCAGAGTCAATTGAAACAATCCTGCATTTTTGGACATTAAGACTGTTTACAAATTTGCACTATTGTGAACACTGCTGAAATAAATATTCTTGTTGCTAAATCTTTGCAACCTTCATGACTATTTCTTTAAACTAAATTCCTGCAAGTAGAATTTCTGGGCCAACAGGAATGAAAAAGTTCAAGGCTGTCGATATGCATTGCCAAATTGCTCTAGGAAGTTGGAAACAATTTGCACTCTCCTCAGTGATACCTGCAAGTCACAGTATACGCAATATAATGAGCAATTGTCTTCTAATTGATCTGTCTTCCAAATTCAGATTGTGATATAAGAACATCCCCCAAACACACCCATATTCATTTACTACATTTTTAAAATAACTTCCCTATTAGTGCAGTATGCTGGGAGCCCTCAGAGGACTTGGCTCGGTTGTCTTTCTTAGACTATCAGCTTTGAGAGTGCACAGATCATGCATGTGTAAATCTCTTTTGGTACAGGGCCATGTAGAAACGAGCTCTTAAATGTCAAAAAAGCATTTATTAAGGGGCTGATAAATGTATTTTACTTGCAGACCTGATATAAGTGATTTGTCTTTCCTTGGTCTTCTTTTAACGGGCTCGTTCATAGTAATGGATGGTGTGGTTGTGGTGTGTGTGTGTGTGTGTATGTATGGATTGTTTTGCCTTAATTATTTAAGTTTTAATTGATGGATATATGCTTCTACACTTTTATGAAATATGTATATCAGTGAATTAATTTATGGCTCAGAGACTGGATATATCAGTGCCTTGCGGGGACTGAGTCTATTCAGGTGAAATGTAAAATGTGGCACTTGATTATTTCCCATATAATCCAGTCCCAAGGGCAAGAGACAAGAACACAGGTAAACGCACAGACATGAGCCTCAAGTTCATATGTAAGATAATTACCTGTTCTTACATGCCTGTTGCTGTGTCTTCTCTTTGAGGTATTTACCATTTTGCAATGAGTCTCGCTCAAAATTCTTTTCCTTTCAAACATATAACTCATGTGTATTTTGCTCTGTGGCAAACTTCCAGGGAAAGAACTAGAACTGGTAGGAAAACAGCAATTCTTCTCCACGTCTACCTCTCTCTCCTGGGATATCTGAAACTCTATTAAGGAATAGTTATCTATGACTTAGAAAGTGGCCAGTTAGCAAACATCTCATACCAAGAGCCTAGGAAAAAGTCAAGTGATGAGCAGTCACAACAATTCCTGTAAAATCACATTAGCAAGTAGATATGCTCCTCCTTTGGGACTCTCCCAAACCCTTCTTTTGAGTGCCGATGCAAAACTCCCATGGGATCCATTCTCTAAATTGGGGCTGTTTTTTCAAGGTGTTGGCTGCTGCTGCAGCCTCTTACTAGGAGGTGATTATTGCTCTTTCCTGGGTGTGAGAGAGGACAGGAGGGAGGGAATAACTTCACAGCTGTGAGGGGACCCTGAAAGGGTGAGAATTTAAATGAACAACGCTTTCTCTCAGGCGCATTCAAACATAAGAGGCCACTACCTGGAAAGTCTCACCCCCTCTTCATCAACATCACTCTTAGTGGAATTCTTCCCATCAATTGCAGTTTCTAGCCAGCTTACCTTTGAGTTAATTATAAATATTCTGTTTCTTTCCTTGGACTTCTCACAGGTCAAACTAGTAGCTGCAAAAGGCGGCAGGGAATAAGAAATCTGATTTCTGCACAGAGACAGCTATAACGTGGTTGGGGTTTGCCATAAAAATCTCAACAGTGACTACAGGGCACTGGCCACAGCTCTATCTACATATCAGCATGTCAACACATCCACGTGTGATCTGAAGACTTGGCATGTCCAACCCTCCCTACATCCTGAATTGTTTCCTAAATCAATTACTGAGAGAATAAAGATGATGATAAACAAATCATTTTTTAAAAATCCACCTTCATCTGAAAGTCCATTCAGCAAGTGCTGAAATATTCCATCCTTGCTTGTGCCTGGACACCACTCCTCTGGCCCAGTCATGGCAGAATTAACATGTGCCCATCTTTAGGTGAAGAGTGCCAATTTTCTCCCTTTACTTTCCTTTCCATTTTTTTTTTTTTCTGGAGGTATTGAGCATCTTTAGAACTTTTCTATTTACTTATAGATAAAACGTTTGATTTTGAAAGCACCTGTCCCAGGTAAAATGACTTATGAAAGTGTTGAGGGAAAAATAATGCTTGGGGTGAATTGGCAAGGAAAGCAAATACAGCTGCCATTCTGTGTCCACGAATGGTCCAGGTGCCACCCTAGCCAGTGGGACTTGGATTTGCACTCCCTGGTGAACTTGCCTTCCCAGAAACAATATAGCATTGGACAATGCATTGCCTACAAACTATCATCTCTCATAGAAGACTTTCATTTACTCTGTTTCTTTTTTGGAAATGAGAGTCACTGTATCCAAGGATTTTGACAAAGATTCAATGTTCCAAAAAAAATAGGAACATGCATTACACGAGGGTCACCTCCTACAGCTGAAGCCAAATGTTAAGTGCAAAAGAGCATGTAACACGGACTCACCTTTTGTCTTGTGGAACTGATGCCTTCTGGACCTGTTCTGCCTAAGATGGAGCCATCTTTTGAGAAATACATCACCACCAGGGTGCTTTGTTCTGATAACATATGACTCTAATACATCTGTTGCTTTAATGATATATTAATGTGATACTATAGCAGAGCAAGGACAACTGATGATATATTATGGGATGAAGGTTACCATTGAGAAAATGAAGGATTCAAGAAAAGATTCATTAAAATTATAGGATAATAGCCAATATCTAGGACTCTGGAAACTGTAACCTTGGTCTGTTTCAACATTTAGATAAACGTCTCCTGGATTTTTTTCTCCCTCCAGGCACTAAATTCTGTAAAAGATCAGTTGCTACATATTTTATAAATTCTTTATACATACTAACAACTTCTCCCATGAACCTTGGGTCGCTGCAGCCTCATTGTATCCAGTTACATTGTTTTTACTAGGAAGTCTTACTTATTTACCCCTAACCTTAGGAAACCAAGTAACACTGACCTCTGGACAGTCAGAACAGCTATCATCTCTCGTTGCAATAATCTGAACTCCAGTCATTGTTCAACATTAATTATTGCCAAGGCAATAGCATTTTCTTGCTACTTGACAGTTGATCTTCATCCTATCATTAACCTTAGGTCAATTTAATCCCAACCTCCATTTTCAGCACTGTACAAACAATTTATTTTTGCATTTTTTTCAACCACAAAGACAAACAATGTCAGACTGCTCCACATCGTTTTATGCATTAAGATGATTAAACATTTTTAAAGACATTCAGACATCCGAGTTTAGAAAGCACCGGACAATGAGCACTCCAGAAATGAGGTGGTGGTTTATTTTCCTGTAGGAGAATTATATAAGGAAGGACCCAAAGGGAGTTATATAAGAAAGGACCCAAAGGGAGTATAAACTCAGGAATTCAAATGTATTTTATATTGGGATTACTCTGTATATGTAAGCTAAGAGGATTCTACTATACAGAACTATGCACTATGATAAAGAATGCAATACATTTAGTGTTCTAAAAGCCATGAGTAGATATGATAGCAAAATTCAGACAATTTTATTTGCCTAAAAGATTTCTTTTTTCCTTCCTAGAAATCAGAAGTTTGAACATATAGGAGAGAAGCTAGAACTCCTACTGAGAAATTTATTGTTTTCTATTATTCTTGACCTCATGCTTATATTAAAATGCCAGAAATAACACTTTGACACAGCAAGAGCCATTGAAACAATGGTATTTGATGCATTTAACTGAAGAGTAAGTAGACATTGTAAAAATAATCAGAGCCAATTGCAAGTTAAAGAAATGTTTGCAAAACTTTGTTGAGCTCTTCTCTGCTAAATATAGAACTCAGAAAAGTGTTAATTAAAAAATTTCCAGAGGATAAATACCATTCTATATACAACAAGATGTTTGTGTATCCACATATAAAATGTTATATAAGAACAATTGTTAAAATCAATCAAACAAAATAAACATAAAACAAAAAACGGTAGCTTTATACATTAATATATCTCCATTTGAATTTTAATCATTTACGTGACTCACCAATCAGCCAAGATAAAATCCAATGCTACCATTTTGCATGGTGGCAGAGTAATGACATTAAGTCTGGATGTTAACAGTTGTCAAGGCTGAACACGGGCACTTCCTCTGTCTCTCCCTGCATTCACCACTAAGGAAAAACTGAGACACTTTGCCTTTGCCAGGAAAAAGGAAGACTTTTACCTTTTCCAAATCTACATACTTGAGCAAGATTAGTAAGTATGCTACCACAGCCTCCACCAGACTGAGTCCAGCACAACTAGATGGTGCCTGGCTACTACTATCGACTGCTCTGACAGGGATCACAGTAGAGGGTCCCGGACAAAGCTGGAGAAAAACGTAGAACAAAATTCTAACTCACGGTAAAAGACCAGACTTACTGGTCTGACAGACACTGAAGAAACCCTGAGAGTATGGCCCCTGGACACCCTTTTCACTCAGTACTGAAGTCACTTCTGAGGTTTACCCTTCAGCCAAAGATTAGACAGGCCCATAAAACAAAATGAGACTAAAGGGGCACACCAGCCCAGGGCCAAGGACAAAAAGGCATGAGGGGACAGGAAAGCTGGTAATATGGAACCCAAGGTAGAGAAAGGGAGAGTGATGACAATCATAGGGTTGGCAACCAATGTTACAAAACAATGTGTGTATTAATTGTTTAATGAGAAACTAATTTGCTTGGTGAACTTTCATCTAAAGCACAATTAAAAAAAGAAGAAGAAGATTGATAAGTATGAGATACAGTTTTTGAGAAATTCTGATTTTTCCCCAAATATCTCTCAATGCAGAAAGTAGGATTGACAGTACATTACATCTGTAAGTGGCACTAGCACCACTGGTCTCTTATTCTCCTGAGCCTGAACAAGAAAGAAATATTAGAGCACTTTCAAATCTGCCTCACTGTCCCAGAGTTATTCCCAGGGAAATCTCCATTGTTACCTTCTATACCTTCAACTATCACAAAACTGGAGGAAAACAGGCTCTTCTTGAGCTGAATGTGTGTACCAGGGCCAAAAGCTTTCTCACTTCCAGAAAGAATAAGGTCCAGGGACAGGGTGAAAGTTTCCCTTTGTTGTTGAACTTCAGAACTGACAATAAAGCAGGTGCGTATTAGAAGACTCGCTGCCATCTTGGTATGCTAGCATTGTGCATCATGACCCAGAAGCCAAATCTGTCTGCAGCTCTGTGGAAGCTCATGGACAAAGGGATTGCTTCCTGCAACCATTAAGAGCCTGGACTGGGAAGCTAAGTCTAGAGATAATTAGCTTTGGGGGGAAAGACTTATGCTACTAAGGCCTAGAAGTAACTGGAGACCAGAAGAATCATCTTGTTACTCTGTCATCAAGTCCTAGAAAATACAAATTTTAACAGGAAACCCTGGAAAATGAGTTAAAATTACAATTTAAACATTGAGTTTCAATAGAATTACAACAATTCACCTATATGTTGATTTTTGACAGGGACCTACCTAAAACCTTTTTTTCAAAACCAAAATAGACAAATTGATCGTCCTCTTATCCTCACCCTTCCTCCCAAATTCTCTCCAGCTGCCAAAACTTGATCTAACTTGATTTTTGTAGCATCCATGCACGGGAATCTTGATGAGAGGAGAAAGTACATGTAAGAAATCTGCAGCAGCCTTTAATACAATATTCTTTAGTGTGGATCATGCAATCCTGCCAAATGCAGCTGGCACTTCTCAGGACAGATGTTGGTAAAGAAACCTAACAAAAACTCTGAGTTCTGTTAATATTGAATTTTTAAAGTTTTTTTGTGTAATTTCACAGTCAAATGCTGAGTTTGGTTTTTTTTGTTTGTTTGTTTGTTTTACTCAGTGAGGAATTTCCACATTGTGTTAACGATGCCTGAACTCAACATCTCAAATTTAAAATGCTGCTATGATGCGTATGTATCTGCACACTCTTGAAGTATGGCGATTTCAAGTGGATTTGTCTAGTTGCTGACAAACCACAGGCAAAGATGAGAGTCTACCTGAGCCGTCTCCATTGAGGGAGCAGAACCTTGACGTTCTCCAATGTCCACTGCTGCCTTGGGAACATCAGTCTTCAAGTCAACAAGCAGTGATCTATGTCTTGATGCACGCCACAAAAATGTGTGAAGACAAATTATTTTCCAAGATCCGGGAACAGGGAACACCTGTGCGCACTTCTGTAGAATGACGTCCGGAAGGAGAAGCATCCTACCATACCAGCCCCAGAAGAGCCAACAAAAGATCTCGCTCTTGGAAGACTAGGTAAATTAAAATTCTAGAGGAACAGCTTGGTTTCGGTAAAATACCATAAAATATCTGGAAGGGGGGCAGGATGAAGTGGGGAGGGGAGGAGCTCTGAAGTCCCCAGCATTAAAAACTTATCATACTACACAGCCTTCTCTCCAACTGCTGACAAAAAGTCAGTGTTGAAGGAGAGAGACTTGTCTTTTGTGCATTGGGTAAGGTGACGAGTTCTGCCTACAGATGAAGTTGAGCTGAGCCAAACCAAAAAAATTCTGGGATGATGAAATTTTACTCAAGAGTGGACATAATAAAACCTCAACTGCTTATCAGCGCCCTTTCCCCAAGCTTGTCTTCAGTCATCACATCCTAAAGCTCACATTATAAACCTGTATTCACAAGCCAACTTGAACACAAAGCTTCGTTTTTATGAAATCTCCGTTCAGTTGTACAAATCACACGCACACATTTTAACCAGCTTTCACAAAATGTTGTTCTATTCATTCAAACATAAGCCTGAAATGCCATACACAGTAAGGCAAGTTAAACAAAAAAGTATGAAAATACATGATGTAAAAAGCAAATAAAATGTAAACCAATCTCTCAGCAAGCTTTCACTGAGTACCAACTATGTAACTAGCTCAAATAAGCCTCAAACCAAATTCAAAATGAGGTTATGGACATATTAAGGTTCTTGATACACATTTCGAAATTGCTTTCTAAAGAGATTTTGACAATTGGCACTCCCACAAGCAATGTAAGAAAATTCCTGTTTCACCATATGTATTACAGTAAATAAAAACCTTTAGTAAAAAGAGTGTGCCAGACAAATTGTATATTACATAAACCCAATGCCCTGTAGCTTTAAATCTCTGATAGTTGAGATGGCAGGCTATGTAGCTTAGAGGTTAATTGAAGATGGAACCTCACAACTGCAAACAGTAGGCACAATTTAGACGACCAGTAAACATAACTATTTTGGTCATTTTTGCATATAAGCCAAGGTGCATCTGACCACCTTTTACTTAACTCCAAAATCTACAGTTCTTAAAAAATTCTCCACACATCCATGCTTGCATACAATGACAATTACTACTTCCCCTCCCATATTAAGAGAGTCTAACTCACCCCTGATGAAGTGAGTCTTTGTGCCACATTGCTGTTGCTGTTAGTTCCCGCAGTGTCGGCTCCAACTTAAGGTGACCTTAGATCTAACAGAATGAAACATTGCCTGGTTCTGCGTCATCCTCTTGATTCTTGGTATGTTCAAGTCCATTGTTTGCGGCTATTTTGTAGTGTCTTCCAATCTAGGGGGCTCATCTTTCAGCACTATATCAGACAATATTATGTTGAGATCCATAAGGTCTTCACTGGCTAATTTTCAGAAGTAGATCACCAGAATTTTCTTCCTAGTCTGTCTTAGTCTGAAAGCTCTACTGAAACCTGTCCATCATGAGTGACCCTGCTGGTACTTGAAATACTGGTGGCATAGCTTCCAGCATCATAGCAACACACAAGAACCATAAACTGTCAGGGGGGTGGTGGATGTTTGCATTAGGAGATCCAAACTCCACAACCAAAGCTGATTGGACAAAGAGTGAACACCTGACTCAAACTGAGCCAAACGGATTCTTTCTACTGGATTCTGTAATAAAAAGACTTTAAGAATAACTTCATCAGCAGTGGGAAACAGTCAAATTGGGTCCAAGTTTGGCACCAGCAGAAGTCAAAGTTGAGATTACAGGCAAGCAGAAGCTATGAGTCATTAGTAGGAAGATCTGCAGAAAGATGAACTGGAGATATGCAGAGAAAAGACAACATCAGACCTTAAGACACTTGCTGCCTGGTGACTGTCTAGTTCTTATGAGATCTTCCTGTACTTCCTGCTAGAGGGTTCTATGAACTCTATGTCCTTAAAATGAATGCCATTTTTCAGTTGGACCAATTTGATAGGAACAAACTGTCTCTCCAAGTATTCATCTTCCTACCATAGTTTTAAGACGCGTTTCTCCCTCATCGTCCCTGCCACTTTACATTTCTAAAATCAGGGTGTATCACACAATCAGTATGTATATTAAATCTACTGGGATTTTTCCTCTTGAAAAGTTACTAGTTAGATTGATGGTGCTTGTTACATGTGATGACAACTCAGAATCAGAAACTGTATAACACAAATGAGGGAAAACCAAGCAGGTAAGCTGTGTGCCATTTGCACCCATGTCATCAGGTTAAAAGAGATTTTTCAGTCAGGAGTATCTAGAGTTAGGAGGTAAGGCCAAGATGGCGGAGTAGTCAGATGTTTCTGGTAGACCCTTTTACTACAAAAACCCAAAAAAACAAGTGAGTTGATTATATATGGCAATCAGGGAGCCCTGAACATCAAAGGCAGAGTTGAGGAACCTGACTGAGTGGCAGGGGGAGGGAGAAATGGTTCAGGAGTTGCCAGACCTGACCCAGCGAGAGCCTGAGCCCTTCAGGCCTGATCAGCTTGGGGGTGAGTGGTGAGGCAGGCAAGCAGCCATGCTCAGGAGGCACTTTTTTTGCACCTGGAGAGAGCCAGCACCAGAGAGTTTACTCGGCCACACAGAACCAGTGAGAAGAAGCCCTCACTGGCAAAAGATAAGTAATTGCGTATGGCCTACCACGCAGATCAAAAACACACCCCCTTAGGGAAAAATCACTCTCCCATTTACCTCCCCACTCCCTTCTCTGCAATGGTTCCCAGACTGGCTTCAGCAATTGCCGACTCCCCTGGGCTAGAAGTAGGATCTGTCACATGCCCGGAGCCCTTCTCCCTGCCTTGGCGAGTGAACTAATTAACAAACAGGGAAAAAATAAACTGCTGGCTCCCCTAAGCCAGGAACCCAGGGTAGGCACAGCTCCTTTGCCTAGGCACAGGCATAAGGGATTCACAGACTTTGAATGCCTTTCCCCCTGCATAGACTTGTGTGGGCCCATCTCAACAACATAGGCCCTCATTACTACAATACAACAGGGTATATACTGGAACTCTAACTTCAACTGTTTCAGCTGTGAAGTGGCAGGTTCTTGATATTTGACACTGTTCTGCCCATTAAGCAGGGTCTTCACCTACCCACATCAGGGGCCTGAGGACTGGTGGCTCCACCCACACCACCTAGCCACCTGCGATACAGGCCCATGAATAAGAGGTGCCCCCCAGTCCTTACAGCCAACACCATTAGGTGCTCATAGTCTAGCTACAAAATCCACCCACCTGCACACTCTAGAGAACAGGGACATGCCTTCCTCCTGGACACTCAGGGGCAGCTGTCAGCCCCTGCCCTGCTCAGAGTGTGTCCCTCTACAGCTTCCAGATGCCTGTGCCTACACCAATCACCCTTGCCTGTCTAGGACTGTGAGAGCCTACACCACACACTTGGTGCCTATCTACCTGGGCACTGAGCTGAATCTGTACAGGAGGAGAGGGCCAACTCCTGAGCTCACATACCTAGTAACAGATCTAAGCACCTAGTGACAGGACATTAGAGCTTCAAAGGTGCCAATAATCAAACTAGCTCATATGAGCAGCCTGTTTGGGCATACCAAAACAAAACAAGAAGCTAGGACACAGTAAGCAAACATAAAATAAATAAATATAATTACTTATGGATGGCTCAGAGACAACAGACAATATCAAATCACATAAAGAGGCAATCCATGATGGCTTCAAAAAGCTCCCAAAATAAAGAATCAAGAAATTTTCCAGAGGAGGAAAATTTCTTGGAATTACCAGAGTCAGAATACAAAAGATTAATATACAGAACTCTTCAGGAAATTAGGAAGGAAATTAAGCAAAACACAGAACAAGCAATAGAGGAAATTAAAAAGATTAGAGAAGAGCATAATGACAAATTTAACAGGCTGCAAGAATCCATAGAGAGACAGCAATCAGAAATCTGGAAGACTAACAATAAATACTCAGAATTAGATAACTCGATAGAAAGTCATAGGAGCAGAATTGAGGCAATGGAAGTCAGAATAAGTGAGATTGAAGATAAAGCACTTGACACCAGCTTATTTGAGAAAACATTAGACAAAAGGATTAAAAAAAAGGAAGAAACCCTAAGAATTATGTGGGACTCTAACAACAGGAATAACCTATGAGTGACTGGAATACCAGAAGTTGGGGGCGGGGGGTGGATAACAGAAAATACAGAGAGAATTATTGAAGATTTGTTGACAGAAAACTTCTCTGATATCGTGAAAGATGACAAGATATCTATCCAAGATGCTCATCCAACCCCACATAAAGTAGATCCCAAAAGAAAGTCACCAAGACATATTATAATCAAACTTGCCAAAACCAAAGATAAAGAGAGAATTTTAAGCGTGGCTAAGGATAAACGAAAAGTCATCTACAAAGGAGAGTCAGTAAGAATAAGCTCAGACTAGTCAGCAGAAACCATGCAGGCAAGAAGGCAATGAGATGACATATATAAAGCCTTGAAGGAAAAAAAACTGCCATCCAAGAATTATTATCCAGCAAAACT